>NC_091451.1:5614156-5914156 GCF_964237555.1 Oryctolagus cuniculus
CCCGAGCTCAGTCCTGGAACCCTGAGCCACTTGAGCCATCACTGCTGCCTCCCAGGATCCACATGAGCAGGAAGCCAGCGTCAGGAGCCTGAGCCGGGTACTGAGCTCAGTATTCCAGTGGAGGACGTGGGCACCTCAACTGGGGAGTGAACCAGTGGATGGAAGACCCCTCTGTATGTCTGTCTGTCTGTCTGTCTGTCTCTATCTCTCTCTCTGCCTCCCCTTCTCTCTCTGTGTAACTCTGACTTTCAAATAAATAAATAAATAACATCTTTAAAAAAAAAGACAAAGTGGGTTCCAGGGTGTGGGGGAAAGAGTCATGGAGGAAGGACGGCTCACGGGGACAGGGTGCAATCGGATAGGCAGAGTAACTTCTAAGGTTCAATCCACAGTAGGATACTCACGGTTGACAAGAATTATTTGAGTGTTTCAAAACAGCTACTAGAGAGGATTTTGAATGCTCCCAACAAAGCAATAAAATCTGAGTTCAAAGTTATGCCGATTATCCTTCACTGATCATTATGCATGCTACCAGGGTTCTTCAGAAAGTTCATGGAAAACTGAATTACAAATGAGTTCATTTTGGCGCAAGATTCTTCTCATGGCATTATGAAAAAAAATAAGAGTGGATTTCTTTTAAGATTTATTTATTATTTGAAAGGCAGAGTTAGAGAGAGAGGCAGAAGCAGAGAGAGAGGAGAGAGAGGGGAGAGAGGGGAGAGAGAGAGAGAGAGAGAGAGAGCGCTTCCATCTGCTGGTTCACTTCCTAAATGGATGCAATGGGTGGAGCTGTGCCAATCCGAAGCCAGAAGCCAGGGGCTTCTTCCAGATCTACCACGCAGGTGCAGAGACACAAGGACTTGGGCCATTTTCTACTGCTTTCCCAGGCCATAGCAGAGCTGGATTGGAAGTGGAGCAGCTGGGACTTAAACCACCCATATGGGATTCTGGCGCTGCAGGCTAGGGCTTTAACTTGCCTGTGCCCCACAGCACCGGCCCATGTACACGTGTTTTCAAAACATTTTCTCCCAGTCTGCAGCTTGTATTTTCATTCTTTTAACAGTGTATTTTGGAAAGCAGATGTTATTAATTTTGGTGGTAAACTGTATTAAATATTTCTTTTATAATACTGGGTATATTATGAATTGTACTTTTTGGTGTTGTACCTAAAACATTTTGCTTAACCCAATATTGCAAAGATTTTCTCCTTTTTTACCCTAGAATTTATATAGCTGTAGGTTTTACTTTTAGATATATATGCATACATAATCTATCTTGAGACGGTTTCTCTCTGTGGTGTGAGGTATAGGTTGAGGTTCAATGTTGTTGGTATGTGGATGTCCAGTTGTTCCAGCACCATTTGTTAAAAAGACTCTCCTTTCTCCATTAAGGTGCTTTTGCACCTGTGTCAGCATCGCTTGACCTTATTTGTCCGTCTGTTTGTGGACTCTATTCCATCTGTATGTGTGTCTGTCCTTTTGCCATCTGAAGTTTTCTTGATAACCATACCTTTATGGTAAATTTTGAAATCGGATAACGTGAATCTTCTGGTTTTTCTTCATTAAATTATTTCCTGTGTTCTATTTTCTTTGCCCTTCAATAAAAATTGTAGAACTAGCTTGTTGATTTCTACCAAAATGTCCTGCCTGCCCTTTGATGGGCATTGCATTGAATTTATAAATCAATGCAAGGAGAGCTGACACTGAGCAATATTGGATCTTCTGACCCCTAGGAATGGTATAGCTCTTCAGTTATTTAGATCTTCTTTTGTAGTTTGCACCCTATAGATCTTTGAATATATTTTGATATATTTATAGATAAATATTTAATGGGTTTAAGGGTTCTGTTGTTCAGTAAAAGTGCATTGAATTCATGAGTAAACAGTTCCAGCCTACTTCTGAGAGCTTGTCTTGATTATGCAACGAAACAGAAGCTGCTGGAAAATTTATTAGTCCCTTGGTTATGGACAGGAAGCAGCGAGGCTAAGAGGTCTGATTAGAACTCTGGGAGGCAGGAAACCTGGGTTTCATCCTGACACCCTTGCTGCACTTTCTCTTAAAAAAAAAAATATATGGGGACCGGCACTGTGGCACAGCAGGTTAAGCTGCTGTCTGCAGTGCTGACATCCCATTTGAGCACCAGTTTGAGCCCCGGCTGCTCTACTTCCGATCCAGTTCCCTGCTAATGTCCCTAGGAAAGCACATCCATTCACTGGTTCACTCCCCTACGCGGCTGCAACAGCCAAGATTGGGCCAGCCAGGAGCTCCATCCAGGTCTCCAACGTGGGTATCAGGGGCCCAAACACTTGGCCCATTTTCCACTGCATCCCCAGGTACATTAGCAGGGAGCCGGACCAGAGGCAAAGCAGCTGATACACAAACTAGCACCCATACAGGATGCTGGCCCCACAGGCAGCAGCTCTAACCACTATGCCACAACGCCAGCCCTGGGATGTGGGTGTCTTAACCTCTGAGCTAAACACAAGCCCCTTCCTGCACATTCTTTCACTCTGGACAGCTCCTTCTCCCTGACTGGGGTCTGCCTCCTAGCACAAGTCTTCCATTAAGAAGTCTACACCTCTCGGGGCCTCTCTAGCTTTCTTGGCAGTTGCAATAGCCAGTTGCCTCCCTTGCATGATTTGAAGGCTAAGTAGCCTGTCTGACCAACCATTTCTCACCTGTTGGTCTGTTTTGCTTCCTAACCTGCCTCTTTCACAACCTCTCTTCTGAGTCCCTTGAGTAAGATAGTATATTGTCACAAGGCCCTTCTTCAGGTGTATTCCCTGAAAGGAGTAATCTTTGTCTTGGAAAGGTAAACACTTGCATTTGTTGCATACAATTAACGTGTACTAATGGAGCAACTGCAGGGCACAATGGATTTTTGGACCTCCACAGTGATAATGGCATCCGTTCCTTTAAGAATTGTGTCTCGAAAGCCAATGAGGTCTTCCACGTCCATTTTTGCTTGGAAGTGGGGCTGGGAGGCAGATGTGAAGAAATGCAGACTGCAATGACAAGAAACCCCACCTAATGAGGACTTTCCCAGGAGAATACGTGGACCCCACCCACACACTTGACACTGAGAGACACTGCAGTGATTGTAGATAACAAGAGCTTGGCCGTGGGGTCCTCTTCATATAGTTTCACTGAATCTGTGCAGCAACTTTATGTGGTAGGTGGTGGATGTATTAGTTAAGTACTCTAACTGCTTTTTTTTTAATGTTTTTGTTTTTGTTTTTTTGACAGGCAGATTTAGACAGAGAGGGAGAGACAGAGAGAAAGGTCTTCCTTCCGTTGGTTCACCCCCCAAATGGCCGCTACAGCCAGCACTGCGCCGATCCGAAGGCAGGAGCCAGGTGCCTCTCCTGGTCTCCCATGGGGTGCAGGGCCCAAGCACTTGGGCCATCCTCCACTGCACTCCCGGGCCACAGCAGAGAGCTGGCCAGGAAGAGGGGCAACCGGGACAGAATCCAGCGCCCCGACCGGGACTAGAACCCGGTGTGCTGGCGCTGCAGGTGGAGGATTAGCCTAGTGAGCTGCAGTGCCGGCCTCTAACTGCTTTCATAAAGAACTTTATTTCTTGCTTGCATCACAGGGAAGTAAACCAGTGCAAAGCAAGGGGCCCACTTTGCACCCCACAGTCATCCAGAAAATCAGGTTCCTTCGCCTGTTGTTGATCCCACCCTGTTGATTCTGGGAGTTTGGGGGAAAGAAGAAAAGATCAGTGGGGAAGGTTTCTGTGGTTAGGACCTTGAAGTGGTGTGTGACTTTCTGCTCACACAGAACCTCAGCCTCACCTGGCCGCAAAGGAGACTGGCAGTGTCTCTAAGCTGTGCTCCGAGGAGGAGTAGGAGCGGGTATTGGCAGGCCCCAGCAGTCAGTGCCACCCTAGTACAGAATGTTCCTCCCCCCCTCTACAGATGGGGAAACTGAGGTTCAGAGTGTTGAAGTGACTTAGGAAAGGACACACAGCCAGCAGGTATGGGAGTTAGGATTTCAACCTGGGTCTTCTGCTGTGAGACAATAAGAATAATAGTAGCAGCATTGGTAAGAATACCTAACCATTTATGAGTGTGGGTGTGTAGTAAATGGGGCAGTGTGCATCACAGTCTTAGTAAACCAGGTTCCCATCCTAGCCCTGGGCTCCACTGCCGGCAAGAGCCAGATAATTTTCCTGAGCGCTGGGCCAGCAGAGTGACCGCATGAGCCAGGGGCTGGTGCTCCCCGATCCGTGGAGGCCAGGGAAGGGGACCAAATAGACCTTAGCGGTGGTTCATGGCAGGGGCTGACTGCTGGGCCTACAACAGACTGTGCTTGCTTTGCTCAACACGGGGGCTGCCCCTGGGAGGCACCTGCCCACGTGTCCCCAGAGAATGGGCCCTTGGAGCCAGGCCCGGTGCCGTGGGTAAGGATGGGAAGATCTCTGGTCAGCCCTTGTTCCCCTAGGAGTCCTTGTGGGCCCCAAGGAACTTTGAAAAGATGAATTTTAATTTGATGATTTGAAGAACTCGAGCATGAATGAGTAACTGCATTGGCACCCATAACTTATATATTATTTATAGGTTAGACTTTTAAAATAGCCCTCTTAGTTTATGTGGCAGAGATGTGGGGATGGAAACTCTTCTGTGACTGACATTTCTGTGACACGGAAAACAAAATATAAAAGATTTCTCTGCTAAGTAGGGTAGGGCTTCCCCATCTAGAAGGGTTCTGAGTGAGAAGTTGCTTCTTTCATCAGTTTTTAAAATTGTATGTTTATTTACTTGAGAGGCAGAGAGGAGAAGGGTTTTGAGACAGAGAGAGCTCCCATCCTTTGGTTCAGTCTTCAGTGCCCACAGTGGCTGAGGCTGGCCCAAGCCAGGGACCAAGAGCTCAATCCAGGTCTCCCACATGGGCAGCAGGCACTCTCCCACTTGAGCCATCCCTGCTGCCCCCCAGGGTCTGCATTAGCAGGAAGCTGGAGTCAGGAGCCATCGCCCGGAGCCAACCCAAGTGCTGTGATGGGGCACGTGGATGTCCTCGCTGGCATCTTAACCACAGGCCAAGCTCTTGCCCTTCGTCTGTTTGGGTGAGGAAGTGGAGGTGGGGTTTGAGTGGAGCTGCTCTGAAGGGTCTCAAGATACGTAGAGTTTTGTAGGACTTGGCCCTGTTGCCACTGCCTTTCCCTTCTGCCACAGTCCAGCAGAAGAGGAAGAGGCAGCTAGGAATGCGTGGTTGAGGTCGCAGGAACACCAGTGACAACCTCAGGACGCTGGACATGATCTCAGGGCACCACAAGTAGAAGCGGCATTTCCAGCCCCCTCACCACCTTGACCCCCAACTTGTAATGTGTTCTATACAAGTTGTCCCCTTAAGCAACAGCTCTCTGCATTACTCAGTTTTCATTGACTGATTCTACAAACTGTTTTTAGCCACACTTGGTGTTACCTAGTTTTCTGCTAGGCTACTGGGGCAAAAAAGAATGAATGATTGTCCCTGGCACCGTCAACAGGGAGAGATAGAGAAATGGATTCTTATCCCAACACGTGGCAAGTGCTTTGATGGAAGGTGAACATCAAATGAGATGGGAACACAAAAGAACCCAGCTCCCTGCTGCACAGGAGAGTCATGGAGCTGGAAGCCTTCTTGAAGGACAAGCAGGCAGGGCTGAGTTCTGAAGAATAAGACATTATTCCGCAAGAGAAGGAAGGCTTTCCAGACCTAGGGAACTGCATGCCCAGAAACTGTTTTCAGAAAGAACTGGGAATAATGGGATTCAGTATGGCTGGAATGCAGGACGGGAGGAATAGAGGGGAAGGATTGGGTAATGAGGTTGGGGCCAGATCACCAAGGGCTTTGCTTGTGAGCTATTACTGCTTTTGTATTTCTCCTGAGACAGAGAAAAGACATTACGGTATGGAAGTGACACTACCATATTTGTGTTCTAGAATGATCTTTCTGGCTACTTGCAGAGGGTAGAGTGTGCTGAGAGACAGAAGAGCAGCCAGGGATGCAGAGAATTAAGCAGGAAACCAGTGCACTTGACGTGATGGTAGCCGGAAGTGAGGCAGTGGAGATGGAGAACAGAGCCTGGAGTGGCGCAGGAGGAGCTGACTGGATGAGGAGCATGACCTTGGGCCTGGCCTCGAGCCGTTGGGATATCGGTGACAGGAAACGTGGCAAGGACAGAACTGGAAACAGTGATTTTGGAGTCGTGTTGTGTATGAGGCTGGATGTTCAGCAACAGGTGGACGTGATGGGTTCAGGAGAGCATTTGGCAGCCATTAGCATGAGACAGGAGTTCAAGTCATGGGAGTGAAGGGGACAGAAGCGTGTGTAGACAAAGAAGTGAGGAAGGAGTAGAATTGGGGGCAACATCACTGTCCACGAGACAGGTATAGAGAGAGCAACCCACAGATCGGGTCAAGAGGGAAGGCCACAAAGTTACAAAGACAAAGGAAACGATTTCACTTTTGACTTGGCCAGCAGAACTTAGTGCAGCTGAGAAATCAAGATTAGATCAGAAAAGTATCTCTTGCTTGAAGCAACAAGGAAGGGAAGGGACTGTGGCCTTCGGTGAGAATAGCTCATGAGGGGTGGGGAGGCCGGAGTGCAGGGAATGCAGGAGTGAGTTGGGTGCGGGAGGAGGAAGCTGTCATGAGTGTAGATAAGTAGATTGTGTCTATTTTTGCCTCAGGGGCACGGGCTAAGGTCATCATACTTCTCTAAATTCATCATCATCATCCTCCAGGCCCGTCCCCTTGGCTGCTTGGCTGGTTGGTTGGTTGGTTGATTTCCTGTTATCATCATTGTTCTTTTCTGTTCTCACTCCACATAAAGGCCACCGTTTTTGTGAATTGAGTATTTGCGTATGTTCTGATATGTGGGTCGTTTGAGCATTGTGTGAAGGGCGTGTTGTAGATCTCAGTCTGGTTCTCCTTCGTTCTGTCCAGCACCGTGTTTGTAAGAACTTCCATAAGGTGTCCTCCCTGCACATCACCATCTATTCCTGGCGTTCTCTAGCCTGCCTGTGAAGCCTCCCTGTTGGGTTTTTTAAACTTTAATTTTAATTTTTTTAAAACAATGGGAAGCGGGAAGATAGAGGGAGAGGGAGTTTGCTTCCCAGATGTCTGTAGTGGCCCGGGCAGGGCTGTGCCAAACCCAGGAGCCAGGAACTCAGTCCAGGTCTCCCCGACATGAGTGGCAGGAACCCGACCACTTGAGCTGTCACCAGAGCCTCCCAAGGTCCACATTGGCAGGAAACAGGAATCAGGAGGCAGAGCTGGGAATCAAACTCTAGTATAGGATGTGGGTGTTTGAAGCAGCAAACACCTGCTCCTCGTTGTTGTTGTTGTTGTTGTTGTTGTTGTTTTTTACAGGCAGAGTTAGAGAGAGACAGAGAGAAAGGTCTTCCTTCTGTTGGTTCACCCCCAAATGGCTGCTACGGCCAGCGCGCTGCACCGATCCGAACTCAGGAGCCAGGTGCTCCCTCCTGGTCTCCCATGGGGTTGTGGTCTCCCAAGCACTTGGGCCATCCTCCACTGCTCTCCCGGGCCACAGCAGAGAGCTGGACTGGAAGACGAGCAACCGGGACAGAATCCGGCGCCCCAACTGGGACTAGAACCCAGGGTACCTGTGCTGCAGGTGGAGGATTAGCCTAGTGAGCCATGGACCAGCCCTCATTGTTGCTTTAACTTGTATTTCTTGGGTCACTAATGAGCTTGAGTGTCTCTTGATAGAGGCTTTGATTTTTGGGTTTCATCTTCTGTAAATCTCACTCTCATGTCTTTGGCAACTTGGTCAAGAAGTTTGGCTTTGAAAGGGGGGAGCCGGGAATAGCAGGGAAAAGTTTATTTAAGATGGGAAAGACCTGAGCACGTTTAGTGGAGGTGGAAGGGAGAAAAAGCTCTCTCTGGGACTTAAGGGATGGACAGGAGGCAGGATTGTGAGGGGAACTGAGCAGGGGGATCTGGTACACAGGTCATCACCAGCTTTCCCTGTGCCCGTCTTGACTGCCCCCTCTACTTGGGCCTGCAGGCAGTGGAGGGTCCTCACTGGGTGGGAGGAGCAAGGCTGCCTCATCAGATTCTGCAAAAATGCTCTATATTGCATTTCTCAATGTTTGAAAATTCTATGTGTTTTCAATGGAAAAGAGGAGGCGAGAAATTCTAACTTTCGGTGAAGGGCTGTGGCACACATGTAGTTAGCTGTAGAGGTACCTGACCTCACAGTGGTGCTGAAGGGGTCCCCTGGACCCTCCCTCCTGGTTGGAATAGCATTGGCATGAGGGAGAGCACAGCTCAGAATCAGATGGCATGGGGCTTTCATGCCTACAGAGTAGGGCTGTGTCATTACGAGGGGCTGAGGGTGGATAGAGAAGGATCTGTCCACAAGTCCAGGCAGGAAGTGGCAAGGGCTGACGTGAAGTGGAAGCTAAGAGGGCCATGAATGCACTCTACAGAGGCCTTGGTGATGAACAAATATGGAGCAAGTGCTCAGAACACGGCTATGGGATGACTGAGCTGTTGAGTGCATGGGGCAAGGAACCTAGTGGGATGCAGACCCGTAAAGATGGCCCAGGGTTTGAGATTATGTCTCTAGGAGGAGGGTGATTTTTACTGAGCACCTCTTATGTCCCAGGCACTGGAAGGCAATCATAAATAAGGTAGACATACCTGCTGCCTGTGAATCTAGGCAGGAAAAGGGAAATGAAATATGTAATCAAGAAATGTATGAAAAAGTTACACTTATGAGTGCTATGGAGTCAGATAGAGTGTTGAGACCAAGGTTAGCGGGGACATGTGTTAGATGACCAGGGAGGACTTCCACAAGGGAGCAATATCTAAGAAGAGACCCTAGGGGGCTGGCACTGTGGCATGGAAAGTGAATCCTCTACCTGCATGCTTGCATCCCTTATGAGCACCCATACAAGTCCTGGCTGCTCCACTTCTGATCTAACTCCCTGCTAATGTGCCTGGGAAAGCAGCAGAAGATGGCCCAAGAGTTTGGGCCCCTACACCTATGTGGGAGACCCAGAAGAAGTTCCTGGCTCCTAGTTTCTACCTGGCACAGCTGACTCTTTGGGGAATGAACCAGCAGATGGAAGTATGCTAAGTTCAGTTATGACCAGGGTGTATGGCTGTATTTTTCAAATTTATTATTAAGTGTAAATTTTATGAAAATTTTTATTATATAAAATTTGCAGTATATCCCAAATATAGAGAATAGTATCATGACACCCCCCCCATGAGCAGTCCCCCAAAGCCAGCTCTCACTAGGGAATTCTTACTTGTTTCATCTGCTTTCTGCTCTGCTGAGGCAAATCCACACACCATGTCCCCCACTGCGCTCTTGGCCATCACTAAAAAATATGTTCATTTTCTTACATAACCACAATGTCATTATCACAGCTAACACAATTGACTCGAACTCCTGGTTATCATCCAGGACTGAGTCTGTAGTTCACATATCTATGGTTGTCTCAAAAACACGTTTTGATAGTTGCTTGATTCAAGATCCACACAAGGTACACATTATATTCAATTTTTACATCTCTGAAGTCTCTTATCTACAGGAGCCCCTCCTCCCTGCCTCTCTTCTGTCTGTTTTACAGCCATTGGTGTGTTCAGGGTACTGAGTCAGGTGTCTGCAGAGTGGCCCACGTCTGGGTTGTCTCTGCTTCCTCATGTTGTCATTAACTCGTCTCTTGATGTCCTGTAATTCCTGGAAACAGGGAGTTAGCTCTAAGGACTTGAGTAGATGGAAGTTCAGTGCTTTTGGTGCTCTTCAAGTTGCAGCATATCAGCAGGCACACGGGGCTTCGTGACACCGGGCTTCACAGGTGAATTAAGACGTCTGTTGGAAAGTTGCTCATCAATCAGTTTGTCTAACGATTTTTTAAAGTATTTTATTTATTTGAAATGCAAGTAGACACACAGAGAGAGACAGAGACCTTCCATCTGCTGGTTCACTCCCCAAATGGCCACAAGGATCAGAACCAGTGCAGGTCAAAGCCAAGAGACAAGAACTCCATTCGGGTCTCCTATATGGGTGGCAGGGGCCCAAGTACCCAAGCACTTGGGTCATCTTCTGCTGCTTTCCCAGGCTCCTTAGCAGGGAGCTGGTTAGGAATGGGATGCTGGAGTCACAGGTGGCAGCTGAACTGTGTCACAACAACCAGCCCCAACTTTATTTTTTGATGATCTTTTATGAATAAATTGTTCATTAGAAATATTACTGCAATAGTTATTTCAAAGCAATAATTTCAACCTATTCTTGAGCACTTCCAATGTTAAGACCTCACTACAGGGGCTGGTGCTGTGGTGCAATGGGTTAAACTACTACATGTGATGCCAGCATCCCATGTGGGCAGTGGTTCAAGTCCCAGCTACTCCACTTCTGATCCAGCTCCCTGCTAATGCACCAGGGAAAGCAGCAGAGGATAGTCCAAGTGCTTGAGGTCCCTACCAGCCACGTGGGAGACCTGGATGGAGTTCCTGGCTCCCAGCTTTGGCCTGACGCAGCCCTGGCCAGGTATGGCCATTTGGGGAGTGAACCAGTGGATGGAAGATCAATATCTCTGTCTCTCTCTCTAACTCTGCCTGTCAAATAAATAAATCATTTTATTAAAAAAAAAAAAAAGACCTTACTGTATTGTTGAGGCCTCACTAACTCCCACAGTTTTCATCCTTATGAAAGAAGAGAAATTGAGCACTCAGCTTGTCAGTTCAACCACCGTAGAATGTTACTTGTTCTGGGGGAAGTGGCCAGTGACTGTCTTGAAAGAAATGAGTTGGGAGGTAAGAGGAGGTAGGCCTGGGTAGTGATGCCTTTCTGAAAATGCCGATGTTGGCCGGCGCCGTGGCTCAATAGGCTAATCCTCCACCTTGCGGCGCTGGCACACCGGGTTCTAGTCCCGGTCGGGGCGCCGGATTCTGTCCCGGTTGCCCCTCTTCCAGGCCAGCTCTCTGCTATGGCCAGGGAGTGCAGTGGAGGATGGCCCAGGTGCTTGGGCCCTGCACCCCATGGGAGACCAGGAAAAAGCACCTGGATCCTGGCTCCTGCCATCGGATCAGCGCGGTGCGCCGGCTGCAGCGGCGGCCATTGGAGGGTGAACCAACGGCAAAAAGGAAGACCTTTCTCTCTCTGTCTCTCTCTCTCACTGTCCACTCTGCCTGTCAAAAAAAAAAAAAAAAAAAAGTTGAAAATGCCGATGTTGGCCCAGAATCCCAAGAGCGGTGGCAACTATGTAGAGGCTGAGATTTTCTCATGTGAACTGCTTGGGGCAGAAGTACTTTGGATTTTTTTTCATGTTTTTGGAGTATTTGCATGTAGTGCATTTTGAGATATTTGGGAAAGGGATCCAAGTCTAAACACAAGACTCATTTATGTTTCATGTCTACTTTGTACACAGCCTGAAGGTGATTCTTTATGATTATTTGTGGTACACCTGCCCTGTGACTGTGAATCCATGACATAAGGTCAGCTGCTTAAGACGGCTTGGTTTGGGGAGCATTTCCAATTCTGGATTTTTTTGCATTATGAGTACCTCCCTCTACTTGCTTTTAGTCATTCCCAGGGGACATTTGCCCCTGAGCAGGCAGTGAGGGGCTGACAGGTGCAGTTGTTAAGACAGAAGGCTGATGAGCCAGTGCCTGGGCAGAGCCGAGCGGCACCTTTCCCAGCCAAATCCCTGTAAGAAGGGCTGGAGCCGTGGTGCCACCCACCACACCCTTCTAGCAGCTGCAGCGTAGCTTGAGCCAGCTTTGGTAGGAGAGTTTTCCATGATGCAGGTAGACAGGTGCTGACATGTGGGCCTCAAGTCCCTGCCTGATGACAGAAACCAGAGCAGAAGGGTCTGGGAAAGGCCACAGCACTGGACTGGGTGACCAGGGTATTGCAGCTGCATGGAGATCCTTCATAGCGGCCACCATGAATAAGAATCTTGGGACTTTAAGAACCTCAGCTGGGAAGAATCTTGGGACTTTAAGAACCTCAGCTGGGGCCAGGGCTGTGGCACCTCCTCCTACAGCGCTGGTTTGAGTCCCGGCTGCTCCTCTTTGGATCCAGATCTCTTCTATGGCTTAGGAAAGCAATAGAAGATGGCCCAAGTATTTGGGCCCCTGCACCCAGGTGAGAGACCTGGAAGAAGCTCCTGGCTCCTGGCTTCGGATCGGCCCAGCTTTGGCCATTGTGGCCATTTGGAGAGTGAACCAGTGGGTGGAAGACCTCTCTCTCTCTCCCCGCCTCCCCCCTCTCTAATTCTGCCTTTCAAATAAATAAATAAATCTTAAAAAAAAAATCTAAGCTATACGCTGTCACTGAATAGGAATGGGAACTGCAGAGGTGCGTGGGGGAGGGGAAGAGCTGGGTGCACCTGCTGGAAGGGTCGCCCACAGGCCGCATGCCTGCCTGGGCCTCACTGTCACCCACAGTGCTGAAGCTGCCTGGTTCTGCTGTCTCAGGAACCATGCGCTCAGCCTTAGCCATACTGAACCTGAGCTATAATTTTTTTTTTCCTTTTTAAATTTTTATTTATGTGAGAGAGAGAGAGAGAGAGAGAGAGAGAGAGTGCCAAAGCCAGGAACTGAGAATTCAATCCAGGTCCCATGTGAGTGGCAGGAACCCAGCTGCTTGAACCATCACCTGCTGCCTCCCATGGTGCACATTAGCAGGAAGCCAGCATCAGGAGCTGGAGCAAATCCTCCAGGGACACTGAGGCAGGGGCTGCCCAGCTGCCAGAGTCAAGTGCACAGGTGAGGCAGCTGCACATCCCTGGCCTGGAGTCCGACGCCTTGGTGAGGGGCTGGAGGCTGAGCTGCCTCTTAGGCCTTCTGTCCTGGGCTCAAGGACAGGGCCAAGAGGTACAGTTTAGGGTCTATGTTAGCCCTGTACTTGCCATCCCGTGTGACTCTGGATGGGCCACGGGAGACAGATAGCTGTGTCTCAGGAATACAACCAGGTCCGCTCCTCACCAAGTCCCCCCAGCCCCGGGGTGGGGGTTGGGGTGGGGGAGACTCTTACAGGTCCTTTCTGTGGTCACAACCCCTCCCACCCTCCACCCCCACCAAACCGTGCTGCTTTACTGCCAAGCCCAGAAGGGGCCAAGGTGACAGTCAAGTGACACCAAGGATGCACTGGGTTGGACTTGGCTTCAGGCACTATCTTTGGGGGCTTTTCTGGAATAACCATCTGGAGCTTGCCTGTTCTCTCTCTGCTTCTGACACCTGATTCTCCGGGGAGCTGCCGCACCTGAGCACTGGGCCCCTCCCCCAAGCCCTTGACTGTGGTGGATGCAACAGCAGGGGTCAGGGCAAGGTGGGGGCAGGAGGGAGACCACTTTGCTTTCCTTGTGTTCAGGAGCCTTCCCAAAACAAACACACACACACACACCAGACAGAGTTGTGCATTCAGACCCACAAAGGTGTTCTCCCCGCTCCTGGCAGAGCCGGCCTGGCTGCCGCCTGCTCCGAGCCTAGTTGCTGGAGGGACGGCATTTCTAAGCAGGCGGGGTGGCTGTCGAAGTGGCAGCTCCTCTACACCTGCGGCCATCAATCTCGCGGGCACGCCGGGCCTGCCTGCCAAGCTCATCTTTCTGGGGCAGACTTATTTACGGAGCCACGGCAAAGGTAATCTCACTCCCCGGCCCCACGCCCAGGGCCTCTCTTGGCTAGTCTTAAATATAGCCCAGGACGAAGAGAGAGAGCCAGGCTCTGGTTACTGCCCGTGCCCTGGGCCTGAGCTCACCTCGCTTCCCAAGACTGACCACTCAGGGTGGACTGTGGTCAGCCTGCCCAGTTCACTGTGGCTCAGAGCTGGGAGCCAGTGACCATTCATTCCCCTTGAGGGAGGGGGCCAGGCGTGGGGAGTAAGACTCCTTCCCAGCTCTTTGTGGAGCAATTGAATGGGAAATCTCAACCCTTGGAAGCATGTGTCTGCCTGTGGAGGAAGACAGGTTGCTCTGAGGGACAAGAGCAGTCTGGGGGCGCAGTCCTGGCTCTGTTGGGCGTGCAGAATCCAGGGTGATGCCTGGTTTCCCACCATGAACCTTCCCCTCCCCGGCCCAGCCCTGACAGCTGGGGAGTGCCCCACGTCCACCCTCATGTTCCCCACCTGCTCCCCTAAAACCCATCCAGTGGATGGGGGCACACAGGGCTGCAGTCTGGCCTTCGCTCCTGGCCACAGCAGGATGACCTTGGGGAGGCCCCGTCCTGTCTGTGGTCTTGGGTTTTATTTTATCCCTCTTGTGCAATTAAAGTGCATCGTTCTGGCTCCTGTCTTACCTCAAAGGGATGTGGTGGGATTGATTAATCAGGTTGGGGGAAGAAAGGCTAAGTGACTCAGTGACAGCCGCAGCCCTGTGAGCAGGCGGGGACCGGTGTGCGCGTGGCCCCTGCGTGTGCTGGCTGCGGTGGGTGTGTGTTGGAGGCCTGCAGTGGCGGATGCGGGCCTGCTGGATGGGAGCCCATGTGTGTGTGTGTGTATGTGTGTGTGGTTCCCGCCTCAGCCCCCGAGGTGTCGACACTCGTCTGCTCAAAGCTCTCTTGGGTGGGAAGGCCCTGGCCCTGTTTCCTCTCGCAGACTTCATCTTGGAGTCCCTTACGCACGCTCCTGGTGGAAACACTTGAGCGGCAGGCACAGTAGAGGGAGGAGCCGATTCCCAAGGGCCCAGGGCACTCAGCACCGCGCCCAGCCTCCCCCTGCCTCGTCTTCTTTTTTAGAAATTTCATTTACTTGGGAAGCAGAGATTCAGAGGGAGACAGAGACAGGCAGAACTCTCAGCCACTGGTTCACACTCCCACTAGCTACAACAGCCAGGGCAGGGCTGGCGCTGAAGCCAGGAGCTCCATCCAGGTCTCCCATGTGGGTGCAGGGGCCCAAGCACTTGAGCCTCCCAGGGTGTGATTTAGCGGAAGTTGGACTCAGCAAGAGCAGAGCTGGGATTTGAACCCAGGGAGTCCAGAGGGACGTGGGCATCTTAACCCTCAGGCCCAATGCCCACAACTCTAGTCACTTCTTAAGGCTCCTCCATCTTGTCCTGCTCTTTTTCACCTTTAGGACTGTGCACCTGCTCTCTGTGCAGTCTGGACAGTTGTCCCTTTCCATCTGTCCCTGCACGGGTCCTTCCAAGCTTCCTTTAGGAATCAGCTTAACCTTCCTTCTCCCAGCACCCAGCGCCTGCTCGGAGTCTCCAAGCACACTCGGTTCCCTCCCAGTCCTGGCACACAGCACCTTTCCTGGTAGTTGCGTGCTTAATTCTCTCTTTCTAGGATATAAGCTCCTAAGGACGCAGCCCTTCTTGTCTTACTCATAGTTGCCCAGCACTGTGCCGGCCACCTCTCCAGGGCTTGGTGCGTGTTTGAATTACTTGTGAATGAATGAATGGGTGAGTGATTGAACCTGATACAAGAGGCCGGAGTGAGGACTCGGTGCGTCTGATGATACCCCAGCTGTGTTGCACGGACACCGGGCCCACAGCGCCATCACCTGCTGGCTTCCTTTACCACCATGGTGCAGGTGGCCTGGATGGGACAGCAGCTGCCCTGGGTGGCGTGGGCCCTCCTGCGACCGGTACCACTTCAGAGAAGGCAAAAACAGAGTGAAGATTTCTGAATCTCAGCCGCTGCGAAAGCTGGTATCGACTGGCTGTCCCCAGTGCTGCTGTCTGGGGTGCTGGTGCCTCCGTGGCTGCCTGGCGCTCCTGTCCGCGTCTCCCACTGACTCACCTTGGAGTGGGACTCGGCCCACTTCTAACTTACCCCCTCTCCTTGCCTGACCCTGGCGCCCCCACCCCAGGCAGGGTCTAGCCCCAGTCCACTA
Source organism: Oryctolagus cuniculus (assembly GCF_964237555.1). Lineage (NCBI taxonomy): Eukaryota > Metazoa > Chordata > Mammalia > Lagomorpha > Leporidae > Oryctolagus > Oryctolagus cuniculus. The sequence goes on from NC_091451.1 coordinate 5,629,954, forward strand.
AGTAGGGGCTGCCCCTCCCCAGCCCCTGGCTCCGGAGCAAGCGGCTGACGGCGACCGAGGGCGCCACCTGCTGGCCGCCCACACCCTCACTGCCCACAGCTCTCCGTCCCCGTCCCCGCCACCGCAGCTCCTGGGGCTGCCGCCACCGCCGCCGCTGCGGCTACAGCTGCACTATTTTATAACCAACGACCCAGAGCGCCCGGGCGGGAGGCATGCCTCGCAGATGACATGGCTCTGTGCTGCGCACGCCGGCGTCCGACGCTGGTGGCCGCCCCCGGGCTGAGTTCCCCCGAGGCGGCGCGAGGGGTCGGGAGCTGCCCCTCTGACTGTGTCGCTGTCCCCCAGGGACCCTTCCATGAGGACTGAGGCAGGCGTCGCTGCTGAGAGGAGCCTGCTGACATGACATCGGCCACGGAGTTTGAGAACGTGGGCAACCAGCCGCCGTACAGCCGGGTCAATGCCCGCTGGGACGCCCCGGACGACGAACTGGATAATGACAACAGCTCGGCCAGGCTCTTCGAGAGGTCCCGGATCAAGACCTTGGCAGGTACTGTTGGGCGCCTGTGGGGTCGGGGGAGCGTTCACACGCCCCTCCCCCCTCTGGCGAGTCCCACGTGGGCTATGGGGAGTCTGTGCATGGCTGTGATGGAGAGGGTGCCCCTGACTCAGAGAGGCTGGCCCCTAGCCAGGGACAGGGCTGTGTGTGCCTCTGCCCCAGGCACCCCCTCCCCAATTCCTGTGTCCCCCAGGTGCCTCTGAGAAGCAGGTGGGCCCTGCCCTGCCCCTCTGTCTCGTGTGCCCTGTGGCCAAAGTCAGACATCAAAGTCCCACAGCTGGGTGGCTGACGGGCGGCACAGCTGGGCACAGGTGTGCGGGGCCTCACTGTGCGCCCGGACTTCCTGCCGAGGTCTGGAGAGGGGCTTGGTATAGTCCTGTCTGCGATGCCCAAAGGAGAGTGACTTGATGGGAAACAGAAGGGAAAGATCTCCCCACACTGCCTGTTAAAGGAGGACTGTGTGGAGGGGGACTCTCCTCCTCCAACTGGGACTGGGTTTTTAATTAGCAAGCCAGTAATGGATCTCTCTCACTGTGTGTGTGTGTGTGAGAGAGAGAGAGAGAGAGACAGAGATGGAGAGATAATATCTTCAACCTCTAGCGGAGGCTCTTGCCTCCTGGAACTTGGGCCAGCAAAGGGAGTTTAAGTCCTGTAGCTGATGTTTGTGCCTCAGGGAGAAGGGGCTGGATTCCTTCCCTGCTCCGCCTGTCACCAGCCCCGATGGGACCGGTGTCCACCGTTGCTGAATGTCCCCATCACCTCCTGTGTCAGAGGGCACTTTTCCCCACAGCACATTCTGGAGTGGTCGCCCCCCGCCACCCCCACACTCTCGCGCCCCATCTGAAGTCCATGGTCATTTGCTCTGTCTTCATCCTCTCCTCCCTGGAAGACCTTGAGACATGGGTAGGGCCTAGGCCCGGTGAGGCCTTCTGACCTTTCACCTCAGGAATGTCTAGACTTTTCATCCCAGAAAAGGAATAAAAAGGTCGCAGTGCCTTGTCTTCCCTGTTGCAATGGAGAGACTCCATTTGGATGCTTGGCTTTGTTGGTCTGGCCTCTCTCTCTCTCTCTCTCTCTCTCTCTCTCTCTCTCTCTCCCCCTCCCTCCCCCTCTCCTGGCTGGATTCGGCATCAGTGACCTTCATGATACAGGTGAAGAAGGGTGGGTACCATATTCCATAAAGCTTGCTGAAGGATGGCATGGGGTGGGGCCTGTCCTCAATGGAGAGACTCATTGATCTGTTTCACAGATACCCTAATTTAAGAAACCAAGGTAAATTCCATCTTAACAATTCTTCATTGTTCTCCCACTAAGTTTAAAGCTAAATCCCTGGCCAGACATGAAAGGAGAGAGGGGAACCACAGAGATGAATTCAATATTAGTACCTGTCTCTAAGGAGTTCATAATCTATTAGGGGAGAATGAACTATGTTCACAATTAATTAGCATGAGTAGAATCAGAGAAGAACTGTGGGCAAGGCACATAAATCAAATAGCAATGAGAGAGCCAAAGGAGGCGACACAAGGACAGTCGGAATAGTTCCTGGAGGAGGCAGCCCTTGGGCTGGGGTGGAAGGGGGGTGTGAGCTGACGGGCAGGTAGGCAGGTCTGACGTGCTGCTGGACATGGGCTCAGGAGATAAGCCTCAGAGACATCCACACAAGACACCTAACGGCCAGTTTTAGGATGATCTGGAAAGAGCTGTCACTGACCGTGGCTGTGCTCAGAAAACCCCTCTTCACCAGGGGTGGGCATCTCACCCACCCAGGATTTGAAAGCACCCCAGGGACGGGGCATGTCCCAGAGGGTGGAGTAACACCCCTGCACCTGGATGACTCAACAAGTCAACACAGGAGTCTGAGGCCCTTTCAAGACTTTTACTAACAACCTATGCAGTTTCGTGCCTTTCTCCCCTTGGGAGTCCACTTGGCGTGGCCTGTGCCAGAAGCTAAAGCTATGGACAGGTCCAGAGTAGAGTGGCCAATTGGATGCACTCCGCCCAGTGGGTAGAGCAGAGAGAGGGAGCGGGTCAGTCTGCCCCAGTCTTCACTCCTTGACATGTTTTCCCTTCAGTGCTGTCTCTGGGGACACCTTAGCAGCCTGGGTAGGGGTTAGCCCTTCCCGAGGAGCCTCAGGAAGTGGACTCTGCCTTGGATCCGTCTTTCAGCCTGCTCTAGAGCTTCCCTGTCACAGGAACCTGAGGCAGGCGGGCATCCAGCCCTGTCTCTTGCACAACGGAGGCAGTTTGCTGAGTGGGTACATGAGGTACTTCAGAAACGCATGAGAAATGAAGGAAGAGATACTTTTATTGTGGTGCAATTTTTTTAAAGATTTATTTATTTATTTATTTGAAACTCAGAGTTAGAGAAAGGAGAGGCAGAGAGAGAGAGAGAGATCTTCCATCCAGATTCACTCCGTAATTGGCTGCAATGGCCAGAGCTGCGCCAATCCAAAGCCAGGAGCCAGGAGCTTCTTGCAGGTTTCCCACGTGGGTGAAGGGGCCTAAGGACCTGGGCCATCTTCTACTGCTTTCCCAGGCCACAGCAGAGAGCTGGATCAGAAGAAGAGCAGCCAGGACTTGAAACGGCGCCCATATGGAATGCCGGCACTGCAGGCGGTGGCTTTTCCTGCTACACCACAGTGCCAACCCCAGCTTCCTGTTTTATAAGATAGAATCATAGTGCTTTCCCAAGTTCATTACAATCAAAGAAGATACAGCCCCTCTGTTTCTGAGAGTTCCTTATCCATGGACTCAACCCTGCGGGGAGGGGAAATATTAGTGGAAACAAAAGCCTCTGAGCCGTGTGAACAAACGCTTGCCTAGGACATACGCTGTGAATCCGATCTTTCCCTGGTAGTAGGTATTGTAAGTCCTCTGGAGATGAGGCTCGTGGGAGCGTGTGCATAGGTTGTATGCAAATACTATACCATACTACACAGTGACCTTGAGCCACCATGGGTTTTTGGTACCCCTGGGGGGTCCTGGACTGTACTAAGAACATTTCCCGTAGGTACTTTCTCTTCTCCTAACTTCAGACATTGGAGATCACGCGCTCAGTGCTCCAATCATCACCCGCGCTCTCCTTTGCGGAGAAAAGCTAGATAAACAAGAGAAACCCAAGGACTAGGGAAACTGAGTTAATTCCGTGCTCCACATCTACGCCCAGATCTTAGGCTCATGGGAAGGAAGCCCCGTTCCCACAGCTGTTTTTGCATGGGGGCAGCCTGTCCAGGGTCTAGCTGTGTCCTGGCCATCCGCCAGCTGACCATGGGAGGCCCAGAGGATGAAGGCTGATGGGCCACATCGGGAGCCCTCCCCCGTGGGTCCATCTGCACTTAGTAACCTGTGGTTAGAGCACCTCACTGGGTCTGGTCCTTTCTGGAGAAACTCCCTGTCCTGCCTTTCAGAGCATCCCAGCCCCCGAGGCCTAAAGACACAAGCCGTCTGGTTACCCTGCCGAGCACAGAAAACCCAGACCTCTCTCCGGAACAAAGGAGTTTGATACCTGTCAGACAGAAGCAAAAGGGAGCGGGGAAGAAAACATCGCTGAAGGCTCCTGTAAGGAGGTAGATGTGACCCTGGCAATGCCAAGGCGAGGGTCAGGGGCCTGCAGGAATCTTTTCCCCTGCAGCTCCCCGAGCAGACTGGAGCTGCTCTGTCAGCTACCCAGGAGTGGGTAGCCCTGGGGCACCTGCCAGCACCAGGGACCATTCGCTTCTGATTTGATGGCTGCCTCTGGCGCCTTCTCACTTTTTGGACTTGCTTTGAGGGATGAGAAGGAGGGGAGCAGCTGAAAGCCCACATCCCTGCCCCTCCCCTACCCCGCCCTGAGCAGTTTCCAGTTTCCATAGGAAGCTGCCTGCTCAGAGCCTGTCTCCCGTTTCACCTTGGCACACCGGGACCCACGCAGAAACACATGTGGCCGTCTGGATGACGGGCGAGGCGTTGCAGTCTGCAGGGAGATTACCAGCTGGGATGCTGCCCTGTAGCCACCGTCCCCCCTCCCCAGGGAGATCTCTGCCTGCCTGCACCTGGGCACATCCTCCAGGGTGGGTGTGACACTGCTTAGAGGCAGGTGTGGCCCTGGGAGAGCTGGGTGTGGAAGAACAGAAAGCAGCTGGGGAAAGAGAAAGCCCAGGCAGGAGTCCCCCTCCCTCTCCCTCTCTCCCCTCCCCCTCCCTCCTCCCCACTCCCCCTTGGCTGCACACACACAGCCCACCTGCTGAGTGATTTACAACTGCTCACTGCACACAGGCGTCTTAGAGGTTGTAGTCGTGAGTCGTGAGTCGGCGTGTTCTTTCTCAGTCCTCCGCCAGCTCCATGGGCCCAATGAGTAACTTAGGATTGGACTACATCAAGTCCCTGCTGTGAAAACCAAGTGCACAGCCTCGAGTAGCCTGCCCGGGGTCTTCCTTGAGCATGGGAGCCGAGAGATATTCCCAAAGAGGTGAGCTCACTTGCTGCATCATGTCTGTAGCTTGGTCCCCAGAAGTGAGGCGGCAGCCACGCGGTGAGGTTGGATGAGGACACGTCACAGAGCACCACGGGGCAGCAGGTGCACAGCAGGCTGCGTCCGTGTGCCCCAAAGCACACATCAGGAGGTCCCAAAAGCTCAGGGAAAACGCATATTATGAAAAAACTAGGCACAGATTTCAAAACAAAAAATTTTTTTCACCAAAATAAGCTTATCTTTTTGGTCCATGTTTTCCATGAATTTTTGAGGCTCCCTCCTTGTGGATCCTCCACCTTCTCGCTGGGCCACCATTGTCCCAGCCGTACAGTTAAGTTCTGTGACTGGCAGATATTCGTTCCAGCAAGCCTCAGGGCACTGGCCCTCAGGCCCTGCCATGCGCTGCCTGCCCTCCTTAGCTGCCCAGGAACTCTCCAGAGAGGGGTGGCGTGGGCCTCTTCCCGTCCCGTGAGGCTCTCCGAGAGATGCCTGGCTTATCCCCTGTGCCCCTCATCCCGCCTGGTCCCAGCTGCCCCAGGCACTCAGGAAGGGCTTGGTGTCAAGGGGAACTGATTCCCCCAGGGAGCAGGACTTAGCCCAGTGGGCGGGGCCCGGCAGCCCCTCGGCAGCCAGTGGACAGGAATCAGAGGCAGGTATTGGAGATACAGGGATTGGCTTGCGAGGACCCTCTGTGTCTCTGCAGTCCCCTGGGAGGGGTCAGCAAGGAGGGGCTTTTAAATTGCCTTCTCAGATTGCGAAGCGTAAATTGGAGTTTTGCTTAAAGACGATTCCAGGAGTCTTCAAAACCTTCATGAAAATATGTTATGAAAAAAAAACCTGCCTGGATTGCAAAATTTTGTCCACCAAAATAAACTTTTCTTTTAGTTCCCTTTTCCTGTGAGCATCAAAAAAAAAGTTATTATGCAAAAGGCAGAGTGACAGGGAGAGACAGACTAAGAGATAGGGAGGTCTTCCCTCTGCTGGTTCACTCCCAAATGGCCGCAACTACCAGGTCTGGGCCAGGCTGAAACCAGGAACCAGGAACTGCATCCGGGCATCCCACAGGGGTGGCAGGGACCCAAGGACTTGGGCCATCTGCTGGTGCCTTCCCAGGTGCATTAGTAGGGAAGCAGTAGTTGAGCAGCCTGGTCTCAAACTGGTGCTCTTACGGGGATGCTGGCATCACAAGCAATAGCTTAACCTACTGCACCACCTCGCTGGCTCCTCTGTGACCTTTCTGAAATGCCCTTGCATACTGGAAAAATACACTACTCATGGACATCTGTAACCATCACCAGTCATTTGGATGCACTGTCAGAAGGGGGCAAAAAGTCCGTAGGATTGTCTTGGAGGTCGGCCATTATGAAATCATCCCCTGCCCCTTTCCCATCATGCCCCTGCAGAGACAAGCCTGCCAGTTACCTGTGTGGGAACCTGCCAGAGAGGCCCCATGCCCAGGACACCTGCTGTGTAGCCCGGGCACACCCCTGCCCAGGACATAGCGCCTTCTCCCCGGGCCCCCTCCTCTCTTGCTTCTTCCCCTTGAAGAAGCTTCTGCAGCCCTGAAGCTCTTCCCCATCCACGGGTGACTGCCATCTATCACCATGAGGACATCTGATCAAATATTAATACACTGAGGTTAATAATAAGACGGTTCCCTCCCCGTGCGGCGCCGTCTGCGCCAGCCGCGTTAATAACCTCCTCCATCTCTGGGGCGTTCCTGCGGGCTGTCAGCCTTGCTCCGAAGGGCAGGCTCTGCCGCAGGCCTTGACTCTGCTCCGGCCCCAGAGCAGCCGGCACCCACTGGCCCTCTGCGCGCTCCCAGCCCCGCCCCTCTCCCCTTGCTGCTCTGCTGCGGCGGCTCCAAGGACGCCATCTTCAGAACATCTGTAGGTCGTCCATCATGTCGCCGAGCGGAAGTGACAGGAGCATGTTGGCAGCTGAGTCTCTGGGGGCATTTTGTCTCCGACCCTTCGGCCCTCGGATGCTGGAAACTAGATCAACCCTGGATTCTCACTTTACAGGCTGGCAAGAGATCACACAGATCAAATAATTACACACGGTCTGTATTCCACAGGACTTCCAAACAGTCTTGGCAAATGGAATGAAAAGATAAGTTTATTTTGGTACAACAAATTTTTAGAACCCATTAATAGTTTTATCGTAGTACACATTTTTTTTTTCTTAATTTGAGAGGCAGAGTCACAGAGCAAGGGAAAGACAGAGAGGTTTTCCATCCGCTGGTTCACTCCCCAAGTGGCCGCAATGGCCGGAGCTGCGCCAATCCAAAGCCAGGAGCCAGGAGCTTCTTCCGGGTCTCCCACGTGGGTGCAGGGGCCCAAGGACTTGGGCCATCTTCCACTGCTTTCCCAGGCCATAAGCAGAGAACTGGATCAGAAGAGGAGCATCTGAGACACGAACCAGCACCGTATAGGATGCCAACACTGCAGACAGTGGCTTTATGCGCTACATCACAACGCCAGCCCAGATAATACACATTTTCCATGAACTCTTTGAAGACCTCCATATGCATGCATTTCAATTTTGGAGGACATCAAAATAATCTTTTAGGTCCATTTTTTTCCCATGAACATTTTGAAGTACCCTGGTGCATACACACACAAGGGCACAATGACAAATTACGGTAAGCGCTCTGAAGATTTACTGGGACATGGATGTGTTTATCACATGAAACGTAGCTTGTAACTCACTGGAAGGGCCTTGGGGTCAGAGCAGGGATCAGTAGTGGAGAGGAGGGACAGGCAGGAGCCACCTCCCGGGTGACTTCAAAATATTCATGGAGAATTAAATTAAGATACATTTATTTTGGTGCAAAAAAAAAAAAAATCTGAAACCCAGGCCTTCATTTTTCATAATATACATCTTCCAGGAACTGTAGGCTGTGGGTGAGGTCCTGGCAGTAGCAGCAGGAAACTCAAAGGGGGACTGAGGAGTTCCATGGGGGAAATTATTTGCTAAAGAGTGGCAGGCTGAGGGGCAGGCACTGTAGCATAGCAGGTAAAGCTGCTGCCTGCGCTGCCAGCATCCCTATGGGCACTGGTTCAAGTCCCGGCTGCTCCACTTCTGATCTAATTCTCTGCTGTGGCCTGGGAAAGCAGTAGAAGATGGCCCAAGTCCTTGGGTCTCTGCACCTGTTTGGGAGACTGGGAAGAAGCTCCTGGCTTTTGATCGACCCAGCTCCAGCCGTTGTAGCCATTTGGGGAGTGAATCAGTGGATGGAAGACTCTCTCTCTCTCTCTCTCTCTCTCTCTCTCTCTCTCTCTCTCTCTTCTTCTGCCTCTCTGTACTTCCGCCTTTCAAATAAATAAATAAATCTTTTAAAAAAAATCATCCAAAATTGGGGAGCAAATTTTAGGCACGAAGTATTCTAAAAAGGTGTTATTTATCAGAAAAACTGAAAATTGCCAAAATATATAAATTAAAGTGATAACTTTGGTGACTTGATATGTATGAACCTGATATATCAGTCTCTTTCTCTCTGCCTCCTTGTAATTCTGCCTTTCCAATAAAATAAGTAATTAAATATTAAAAAAAAAAGAGTGGCCGGTTGAAGGATCAAAGGGAGACTGCTGTTAGCAGGGACAGCTGTCAGTGAGAGGGCAGGAGCTGTGGCCCTCAGCTGAGTGCCAGAGCTGCTCCCTACTCAGCCTGGTGCTCTGGACCGGGAAGTGACAGGGTTAGATCTGTGTTTTTCTTTTTTTAATTTTATTTATGTATTTATTTGAATGAGTTACACACAGAGAGAAGGAGAGGCAGAGCGAGAGCGAGAATGAGAGAGAGAGAGAGGTTTTCCATCCAATGGTTCACTCCCCAATTGGCCACAACAGCCAGAGCTGTGCTGATCCGAAGCCAGGAGCCAGCAGCTTCTTCTGGGTCTCCCTCGTGGGTGCAGCGGCCCAAGGACTTGGACCATCTTCTACTGCTTTCCCAGACCACAGCAGAGAGCTGGACTGGGATGCTGGCACTGCAGGCGATGACATTACCCACTACACCACAGTGCCAGCCCCGATCTGTGTTTTTCAAGATCACCCTGCCTTCAGTAGGGAGGGCAGTTTGGAGAGAGGACTGTGCAAGTCCAGGAAAGAGGAGGTGGCGATTGGAGGCCCTTGGCAGCCAATAGAGAGGAAGAAGGGGCCCATCCTTCTGTCCTGCTGCTGTGGCTGGGCCACCATGGCCGAGGCCCAGGGCCTGTGTCCTCATCTGCAGAAGTAGGGACTTGAACTGGATGCTGCCCAAACCTGCGAAGACGCCACCCACAATGCCGTTGTCTCACCCTGCACATTGAGGCTCTGGTTCCTGGTGAGGGCAAAGGGGATTGATCCTTTTTAGCAAATCAGTGGGTTCTCCAAAACCTTGAACTCGCGTTTATGATGGACGCCCTCCAATCCTGGACACTGCCGGGGCCGGCTGATCCGGGTTCCACGGTGCGGTCCAGCACAGCTGCTGACATTTCATTTCCCTGGTTGATACGTCGGGAGGGCCCCGTCCCTCCAGAGCAGACATCTGCAGCTGCCTCTCAGCTGGTTTTCCTGTCCAAACTCATTTACGTGGGCAGCTGGCGAGGTGCCGGTTGGCTTCGCCTGCAGGCTGTTTCCTTACCTGGAGGGTACAGTTCAGCTTCACTGTGTACCCACGGCTTGGCTGTGGATAAATGAACCACTTCTCATCCCCACACCCAACATGCACACATACCTGAGGGGCTCTGAACAAGGCCCCCTTTCTTCCTTGCTCTTCTAAAATCATTGTCCCTTCAAATCTCAGACCAAAATTGTCCTTATTCTTCTTCCAAAAAAATCTGCTTTAAATCAGTCTGTGATTATTTGCTTTGTTTTGCTGAAATATATAAAGGCCCCATTTTATTTTGTTAATAGGGTGATTATTTTTATATCCTAAACATTTTTATTAGCATATATATGATTGTTTAGGATAGAAAAGATTGGTAAGACCGATAAACTTGGAGATGTTGTGAATGTTTCATGCATTTTAATGTCTATAAATGTATGACTGTATTTGTGTAAATATTAAAATGTTATCCATAATACTATACACTTAGAACTTTTTCACTTAACAATATACTGTAAATATCTCTGCATGCCAGTGAGCATGCAAATCAGCATTTAGTGGTGCTGTCTCCTTCCATTGTGGTGATATGCCTGGAGCTACTTAACCAGCCTCTTGGTGTTGAACCTTGATCCCTTCTCTTTTTAATGATTTTATTTATTTATTTGAGAGGCAGAGTTACAGACAGAGGGAGAGACAGAGAGAGAGGTCTTCCATCCACAGGTTCACTCCCCAAATGGTTGCAATGGCTGAGCAAGATCCAAAGCCAGGAGCCAGGAGCTTTTTCCAGCTCTCCCACGTGGCCCAAGCACTTGGGCCATCTTCCACTGCTTTCCTAGGCCACAGCAGAGAGCTGGATCAGAAGAAGGGCAGCTAGGATGCCAGCCAGTGCCTATATGGGATGCTGGTGCCACTGATGGAGGCTTAGCCCACTACGCCACAGCACCAACCCCGAACCTGCATCACTTGTCAAATTAGTCTTCCATGTTTTATTCTTGCATTTGCATTTTCAGACATGTAGGATGCACCCTAAGCTTTCTCCTGCGCTCAGCCCTAGCTGGATTGTACTTGAGTGCTGTCCACAGGCCCAGTGGGATTCCTGCCCCTGTTTTCAAGCTGTGTCCCCAAGAGCCTGCCCCTAAGCCAGGCTTCATCAGGAATCGGCATCTGTGTCATTGAGGTTTGTCACAAGCTCATGAGAATTCAGGTGTGGCTCATACATTGGCTTCCTGGTGTGAGGAGGAAGGTGTGCTTTTGTTCCCATGGATCTATCCAGTGACTGAGTTTTACCTGTAGCATAAAGCTGTGAACTGATAAAAACGCAGACTTCTGGGCTTAGACGTTTGGTTAAGATGCCTCCACCCCATATCCAAATGCCTGGGTCTTATTCCCAGCTCTGACTCCAGATTCCAGATTCCTACCAATGCAGACCTGGGGAGGCAGCAAGAGGTTGGGTTCCTGCCACCCATGTGGGAAACTTGGATTGCATTCTTATACATCTGTTCTCGTTCTCTCTCTCTGTGTGTCTCTGTCTCTGTCTCTCTCTCTCCTCTTTCCCCTACCTGCCCTGTTTCCTGAGTAAATTTTAAAATAGCAATAAAAAAATTGCAGATGTGGGGCCAGCATTTCAGTACAGCAGGTTACGCCTGCTGCCTGTGATACCAGCATCCTGTATGAGCACCTGCTCCACTTGTGATCCAGCTCCCTGCCAATACTCCTGGGAAAGCAGCGGAAGATGGCCCCTGTACTTGAGTCCCTGCCACCCATATGGGAGACCTGTATAGAGTTACAGGCTGCTGGCTTCCACCAAGCCCAGTCCTGGCTGTTTTGGCCATTTGGAGAATGTACCAGCAGATGAAAAGATGGAAAATCTCTGTCTCTCCCTCTCTCTCTAACTCTGCCTTTCAAAGAATAAATCTTTTTTTAAAAATGCAAACTACCTTTTAAACTTTTCATCATGTATTCCTCACAGTTTATGAGTTATAGATCCTATTTTTCTGTGACATCTGTTGCTTGATATAAAAATAACACATGTTCATTGCGGAAATTTGAGAAAACAGGTACGCAAAGAGAACAGTCACGCACAGCTTACCACTCAGCTATAAGACTCAACTTTAGCTTTGTTTTATGCACATGAGGGTCCTTCAAAGAGTTTGTGGAAGGGACCAGCATTGTGGCACAATGGTTAAGCCACTGCTTGGGTCCCATCTCGGAGCACCAGTTCAAGTCTCGGCTGTCCCGCCTCTGATCCAGCTCCTTGCTAATGCACCTGGGAAGGCAGCCTATGATGGGCCCTGCCACCCATATGGGAGGCCAGGCTGGAGTTTCTGGCTCTTGTTTTCTGCCTGGCTCAGCCCCAGATGTTGTGGCCGTTTGAGGAATGAACCATTGGATGGGAGATCTCTCTTTCTTTTTTTTTTCTCTTTTATTATTATTATTTTTTTTTTGACAGGCAGAGTGGACAGTGAGAGAGAGAGAGAGACAGAGAAAGGTCTTCCTTTACCGTTGGTTCACCCTCCAATGGCCGCTGTGGCCGGCACGCTGCAGCCAGCGCACCGCACTGATCCAAAGCCGGGAGCCAGGTGCTTCTCCTGGTCTCCCATGCAGGTGCAGGGCCCAAGCACTTGGGCCATCCTCCACTGCACTCCCTGGCCACAGCAGAGAGCTAGCCTGGAAGAGGGGCAACCGGGACAGAATCCGGCGCCCTGACAGGGACTAGAACCCGGTGTGCCGGTGCCGCAAGGCGGAGGATTAGCCCATTGAGCCACGGCGCCGGCCAAGATCTCTCTTTCTATATCTCCCTCATCTCTGTCACTCTGCCTTTCAAATAAATTTAAATATTTTAAATCTTTTGAAACGTTTGTGGGAAAATGGACTTAAGGATAGTTTTTGAATTTTTTTAATATTTATTTATTTATTTGAAGGCAGAGTTACAGAGAGGCAGGAGCAGCGAGAGACAGAGGTCTTCCATCCACTGGTTCACTCCCCCAAATGGCTACAATCCAAAGTCAGGAGCCAGGAGCTTCTTCCAGGTCTCCCACATGGGTGCAGGGGCGCAAGGACTTGGACCATCTTCTACTGCTTTCCCAGGCCATAACAGAGAGCTGGAACGGAAGTGGAGCATCCGGGATTCAAAGCAGCACTCATGGGATGCCGGCACTGCAGGCAGTGGTTTTACCCACTGTGCCACCGCATTGGCCCCTTGAGTATTTTTAAATCCATGCATAGTTTTTTTTCATAATGCGTGTTTTCCATTAACTTTTTTAAAGATTGATTGATTGATTGATTGATTGATTTGAAAGGTAGAGCTACAGAGAGAAAAGGAGAGACAGATTTTCTTCCATCTTTTGATTCACTCCCCAAATGGCCACAGTGGCCAGGCCTGTGCAAGGCCAATATTAGGAGCTAGGAGCTTCTTCTGGGTCTACTATGTGCATGACAAGGGCCCAAGGACTTGGGCCATCTTCTGGTGCTTTCCCAGGTACATTAGCAGGGAGTTGGATCAGAAGTAGAGCAGCCAGGACTGAAGGCTAAGGCTTAACCCAGCACCAGCCCCTCCATTAACTTTTTAAAGAAACCTTGTATGAGTTTACAAAGCTAGGATCTGATCATGCACGTGGTTTTTTTTTTTTTTTTTTTTTTTTTGACAGGCAGAGTGGACAGTGATAGAGAGAGACAGAGAGAAAGGTCTTCCTTTTGCCGTTGGTTCACCCTCCAATGGCCGCCGCGGCCGGCGCGCTGCGGCCGGCGCACCGCGCTGATCTGATGGCAGGAGCCAGGAGCCAGGTGCTTTTCCTGGTCTCCCCATGGGGTGCAGGGCCCAAGCACCTGGGCCATCCTCCACTGCACTCCCTGGCCACAGCAGAGGGCTGGCCTGGAAGAGGGGCAACCGGGACAGAATCCGGCGCCCCGACCGGGACTAGAACCCGGTGTGCCGGCGCCGCTAGGCGGAGGATTAGCCTAGTGAGCCGCGGCGCCGGCCCATGCACGTGGTTTTATAACTGGAATTTTCCTTTAAAGTGTATTATACATATTGTCCATCATTTGCCCAAAAATCCAAAATCTAAAATGTTCCAGAATCAGAACTTTATGGGTACCATGACAGTGACCAAAAAGTCTGGGATTTGGAAGCATTTTGGATTAGGGATGGCTCAGCTAGGTAAGTCTGTACAAATATCCCGAAATTCAAAAACCCCAAACTCAGAAACACATGCTGTCCTAGGCATGTTGGATAAGAGATAGTCAACCTGTAATGTTCTTTCTTGTCATTAGAGGTTCTATAGCTTTGTTAAATATCATCATTGATGTACTAGAAAAATTAAATAATTCCTGTTGATTATTTAGGTTGCTATTTTCTGTTCTTGGTTGCAGATTTTTATTTATTTACTTATTTGGGAGGCAGAGAGACAGAGAGAGAGAGATCAGTCTCCCATCTGCTAATTCACTCCCCCAAATGGTCACAATGGCAAGAGCTATGTATGCCAAGACAAAGCCAGGAGCCTGGAGCTTCATCCAGGTCTCACATGTGGATGCAGGGGCCTAAGCACTTGGGCCATCTTCCAGTGCTTTCCTTAGGGAGCTGGGATCAGAAGTGGAGCAGCTGGATCTTGAACCAGCATCGCAGGCAGCAGCTTAACCCACTATGCCACAGCACCAACCACAAAAGCAATGTCTTAACCACCACGCCAAATGCATGCCCCCCAGAGCAAATTTGTGACAGACAAAAGGAGATTTATGAAGCACTCACGGAATATCAGAAGAGGCCATGGGATGAATAAATAGATGAGCCTAGGACTGGGAGACTCGGGTCCTTCAAAGATAGGGCATTTCAGCGCTACCATGGGCATAGGAGCAGGTTCCTGTTTGTCAGACAGCCCTTCTGGGAATGTCTGGTGATCGCTTTCCCAGCGCCCATGGGAGCAGGGAGGCGAAGCTGGTTCCAGAGCGGGTGCTACTGGAGGACGCGTGGAGAGGGTGTTGCAGAAGGAAGGGGCGAGCTGTGACCCTGAGGGAGACGCCTGTGCCTCGAAGCCTCCGTGGGGGAAGCTGAGAGAACCCGCGAGCTGTGTAGTGGCTGGGGAGGCAGTGTCCCGCTACACCCTGGGGAACCATGGCCCCATTGCCCATTTCGTGTCTTGCGGGGGGAGGGGGCCCTCCAGCCCCATCAGCTTCCTTTCCTCACTGTCACTTGTCCTGTGGGCTCAGGAAGTTCCCGATGCTTGTGCTTTGCCTGTGAAAACCCCTAAGGCAAGGAAGGGACACAGCAGGAACTGGCCATCTCAGGGAGCAGGCAGCACGTCATATTTTCTTTAGAAAAAGCAAAACATTTATTTCTGTTTTGAATGAATAATATATACACCCTGGGGGTGAAAGCTTTTAAAGGGCAAATCGTAAGTTTTACTGCCACCAGTCCTGCAGGCGCCCTGTATTAACCGCTTCTAGTAGCTCCTTCCAGGAATACGTTATGCTCACGGTGTGCATTGATTTTTCTGTTTCGTTTTGTTTTTACTGCATATCACTCGATACTTTTCTTTTTCACCTAACCTCAAAGATTTCTTTGCACTAATACACAGACAGCTTCTGTTTGTTTTTACAGGTACATAGCATTCTAATGTACGGGCATCTAAATTTTTTTCAAAGATTGTATTTATTTATTTAAGAGGTAGAGTTACAGAGGGAGAAACAGAGAGAAAGGTCTTCCTTCTGCTGGTTCACTCCCCAAATGGCTGCAATGGCTGAATCCAGGAGCCAGGAGCTTCTTCCTGGGTCTCCAAAGCGGGTTCAGGGGCCCAAGGAGTTGGGCCATCTTCTACTGCTTTCGGAGGCCACAGCAGAGAGCTGGATTGGAAGAGGAGCAGCCGGGACTTGAACCAGAGCCTATATGGGATGCCCCTGCCGCAGGTGGAGAATTAACCTACTGCGCCATGGTGCTGGCCCCTGGACATCTAACTTTAATTGCTCCTCTATTTGGTGGCTATCTACATCGTTTCCCATCTTTTGCTGTTTCAAAAATACCATGAATAAGTATGTCGTAGGTTGTTTTGCAAACATAGAAGTGTATTTGCAGGCTAGATTCCTAGAAGTGAGATCACTGCATCTGAGAGTATGTGCATGTGGAATTCTAATCAATTCTGATTTGGCAAGAGCGCTCTGGCCAAATTGCCTTCCCCAGTGGTTGTCCCCGTCACACGCTCTTCAGTGTATGAGCGTTTTCCCCGCATCCTTGCCAACACAGGGCTTTATCAGGCTTGTTGTTGGCCCGTCTGGCCAGCAAATCACAAGGGCCTGGGATCTTTTCCTTTTTAACTTTTGGTATAAAAAATTCCAAACACACAAAAAAGTAGACGCACAACCATCGTGAACCATTGCCTAAACATAACAATCATTAACATTCTGCCACGTTCACCTGTTTTGTGGATCGAAGTATTTTTAAGGTCAATGAAAGACCATCATGACATTTTATCTCTAATTGTTTGAGCACGTGTCTCTGAAAAACATTTCTCACCTAACCATAATGTCATCATTATGCCTAATAAAATAACAGTATTCCCCTGATATAATCTCATATGCACTTGATATTCAAAATGGCCCAGTTGTCTCAAAAATAGCTTTTATATGTAGTTTATTTAAACTGATTGAGGGGCTGGCGCCGCGACTCACTAGGCTAATCCTCTGCCTTGCGGCGCCGGCACACCGGGTTCTAGTCCCGGTCGGGGCGCTGGATTCTGTCCCAGTTGCCCCTCTTCCAGGCCAGCTCTCTGCTGTGGCCAGGGAGTGCAGTGGAGGATGGCCCAAGTGCTTGGGCCCTGCACCCCATGGGAGACCAGGATAAGTACCTGGCTCCTGCCATCAGATCAGCGCGGTGCGCCGCCTGCAGCACGCCGGCTGCAGTGGCCATTGGAGGGTGAACCAATGGCAAAGGAAGACCTTTCTCTCTCTCTCACTGTCCACTCTGCCTGTCGGAAGGAAGGAAGGAAGGAAGGAAGGAAGGAAGGAAGGAAGGAAGGAAGGAAGGAAGGAAAAATAATTAAACTGATTGAGGGCCATGTTACATGCCGGTTGTGTGTGCATGGAATTTTATCTTTTTAAAGGTTTATTTATTTATTTGAAACAGAGTTGCAAAGAGAGAGATCTCTCATCTGCTGGTTCACTCCACAGTTAGCCACAATGGCCGGAGCTGTGCCGATCCAAAGCCAGGAACCAGGAGCTTCTTCCAGATCTCCCACGCAGGTGCAGGGGCCCAAGGACTTGGGCCATCTTCTACTGCTTTCCCAGGCCATAGCAGAGAGCTGGATCAGAAGTGGAACAACTGGGTCTCAACCAGCACCCATAGGGGATGCCAGCACTGCAGATAATGGCTTTACCCACAGTGCTGGCCCCTGGCTATTTTTATATTCATTTATTGCATTTCCATTTTTGACTCAGACAGATTTTATCCTGGAGTATGAGGTATGAATTTTACTTTTCCTGCTGGCTGGCTAGGTCTTGCCAGCATCCTATACAGAACAATCCACATTCCCTCTTCATAAAGGGTGAAATACCACCTGTGTGACCCATAGATGCCTGCCTGTACTCGGGACTCTCTTCATCCTAATTAGTCTGTCCGTCTTTTCCTAAGGTAGTACCACACAGTTTTATTATAAGTCTGTACTCTGCTATGCTATTTAAGAGGTCTTTAGCAATTTCTTGGAAAATATAGAAGATGAAAAAAATAGAGCCAGCACTGTGGCAAAGCTGGTAAAAAAAAAAAAAAAAAAGCCACCTGCAGTGGCGGCATCCCATGTGGGCACTGGTTTGAGTCCTGACTGCTCCACTTCCAATCCAGCTCTCTGCTATGGCCTGGGAAAGCAGTAGAAGATGGCCCATGTCCCTGGGCCCCTGCACCCATGTGGGAGACCCGGAAGAAGCTCCTGGCTCCTGGCTTCAGATCAGCGCAGCTCTGGCTGTTGTGGCCAATTGGGGAGTGAACCAGTGGATGGAAGACCTCGCTCTCTCTCTCTCTCTCTCTCTCTCTGCCTCTGCATCTCTGTAACTCTGCCTTTCAAATAAATAAATAAATATTTAGAAAAAATTCACTGAGAAAACAAGGAAACAAAAACATCTAGGAAAATTCCAGAGAACAAGAGTAATAAAAGACAATAAGCTTCCAAGATGTTTTCACGAAATAAAATAGCAAAAGGTGGTTTCAGTAGCAGAAGGCTGGTTCACTCCCCTGTTGGCTAGAGCCATACCGATCTGAAGCCAGAAGCCAGGAGCTTCTTCCAGGTCTCCCATATGGGTGCTAGGTCCAAGGCCTTGGGTCATCTTCTACTGCTTTCCCAGGCCACAGCAGAGAGCTGGATCGGAAGTGGAGCAGCCAGGACTCGAACCGGCACCCATATGGGATGCTGATGCCTCCAGGTGGAGGCTTAACCTGCTGTATCACAGCACTGGCCCTTTCCTAGTGAATTTTTGAATCCTCTAACTTCCTGTAAATTTGGACTTTACAATATCAATATATTTGAAATGCTATTAAATATGTATTACTTTAGAGTAAATTGGCATCTTGATGATATTGAGTTTTCTTGGTTGAGAGCTCAGAATGGTTCCATCTCTTTGAGCTTTCTTATCGGTGCCTCTGGAGACTCTTATGGTTTTCCTGCTATAGATTTTGCATGCTTTTTTTGAAATGCCATCTGACACATTTTGTCTTATTATTGCCATTACTGTCAGTGATACAGCCAGTCTCAGCATGCGAAGATTCTGCATCTACAGACGCAAGCAGCCACAGATCAAAACTAGAAAAAATAAAAAGCTGGTGTCTGTACTGAACAGGCACAGACTTTTTGTTGTCGTTATTGCCTAAGCAAGGCAGGATAACAGCTATTTACATGGCACTTGGGCTGCACTCGCTATCGTAAGCCATCAGAGATGACTCAGTATATTGGAGGAGGTGCATAGCTTGCATGCAAACACTACGCCGTCTTTGATGATGTAGGGCTTGAGCATCTGCAGGTCTGGGTACCTGTGGGGGTCCTGGAGTCAGTCCTTGGCTTATTTCAGGAACTGACCTGGCCACAGCTTCAGTGGTTCCTTTGCCTCTAGAATCCAACCTAAATGTCTTTTTTTTTTTAATTACTTGTTTATTTATTTATTTTGACAGGCAGAGTTAGACAGTGAGAGAGAGAGACAGAGAGAAAGGTCTTCCCTCCGTTGGTTCACCCCCCAGATGGCCACTACGGCCGGCGCTGCACCTATCCAGAGCCAGGAGCCAGGTGCCTCCTCCTGGTCTCCCATGGGGTGCAGGGCCCAAGCACTTGGGCCATCCTCCACTGCCTTCCCGGGCCACAGCAGAGAGCTGGCCTGGAAGAGGGCAACCAGGACAGAATCTTGCACTCCAACCGGGACTAGAACCTGGCGGAGGATTAGCTAGTGAGCCGCGACACTGGCCCTATAGGTCTTTAAAAAAAAAAAGAAGAAGAAGAAGAAGAAGAAAAGAAAAAAAAAGATTTATTGGGGCCGGCACTGTGGCACAGTGTGTTAATGTCCTGGCCTGAAGCGCCAGCATCCCATATGGGTGCCAGTTCAAGACCCGGCTGCTCCACTTCCTGTCCAGCTCTCTGCTATGGCCTGGAAAAGCAGTAGAAGATGGCCCAAGTCCTTGGAGCCCTGCACCCATGTTTGGGAGACCGGGAAGAAGCTCCTGGCTCCTGGCTTCAGATCGGCACAGCTCCGGCCATTGCAGCCATCTGGGGAGTGAACCATTGGATGAGAGACCTCACCTCTCCTCTCCTCTCCTCTCCTCTCCTCTCCTCTCCTCTCCTCTCCTCTCCTCTCCTCTCCTCTCCTCTCCTCTCCTCTCCTCTCCTCTCCTCTCTCCCCCCCTCCCCTCCCCTCCCCTCCCCTCCCCTCCCCTCCCCCTCTTTCTCTGCCTCTCTGTGTAACTCTTATTTTTTAATTTGACAGATAGAGTTAGACAATGAGGGAGAGAGAGAGAGAGAAAGGTCTTCCTTCCATTGGTTCACCCCCCAAATGGCTGCTACAGCCAGAGCTACACCGATCCAAAGCCAGGAGCCAGGTGCTTTCTCCTGGTCTCCCATGCAGGTGCAGGGGCCCAAGCACTTGGGCCATCCTCCACTGCCTTCCTGGGCCACAGCAGAGAACTGGACTGGAAGAGGAGCAACCAGGACTAGAACCCTGTGCCCATATGGGATGCCGGCACCGCAGGCAGAGGATTAACCAAGTGAGCCACAGTGCCAGCCCCTAACTCTGACTTTCAAATAAATAAATCTTTAAAAAATAAATAAATAAATAAAAATTTTTAAAAAAAGATTTTGTTTATTTGAAAGGCAGAGTTACAGAGAGAGAGAGAGCCAGAGAGAGGTCTTCCATCCACTGGTTTACTCCCCAAATGACCACAATGGCCAGAGCTGAACTGATCTGAAGCCAGGAGCCAGGAGCTTCTTCCAGGTCTCCCACGTGGGTGCAGGGTCCCAAGGACTTGGGCCATTTTCCACTGCTTTCCCAGGCCACAGCAGAGAGCTGGATTGGAAATGGACATGCCGGGACTCAAACCAGTGTCCATATGGGATGCTGGCATTGCAGGGGATGGTTTTACCTGCTACACCACAGTGCTGGCTCTCACATGTCCTTTGATGCCTGTCCGCTGGGCTCATTCTGTGTTACTGACTCCGTGCCCACCCCTGCCCCCTGCCTGTCCAAAATGGTTTTCTTTCCAAGCCCCCTAACTATTCCAACTGGAAAGGACCCTCTCCCCTTAGGCGTCTCGAGCATTTGTTCTACGTGCCTTGTATCCAGCGTCAGCATCTGTGTTATGAAAATAAACTGCCATGCCCCCCCCCCTGCATGGAGGACGGGGCCTTGCACAACACTGCGGTAGTGGTGGTGACAATGGCAGTGGCAGCTTCCACAGCTGCAGGCTTTCTCTGCGCCCACCCTTCCCTGTGCGAGCGCACCTGTCAGTGGAGGCATGTGGGAGGGGTTTGCTCTCAGGGGCGTATTTGACTTCCATGACACTCTTGAAGGGGGTTTTAAAAGCAGAGTCCCCCGGCTGTGACACCAGACCATAATTCCATGTGCAGGTTGTTCAGGAAGGAAGACACACAAATGAGCATGAGCATAGCCACAGCATGGAAACAAAACGGAAAGAAGAGAAACAGAGAGGCCCTGGGTTTAATGGCAGCACAGCCTGTGACCCTGTTCATGCTGACAGACTGGTGCCCGTTCCTGCATGGCCAGGGTTAGGTCTTTGGAAATAAAGCCTTGCTCCTGCCAGCGTCTCACTGAGGCCTTGTGCCTTCCCCGTGCAGGATAGTGGGTGCCCTGGAGACTGTAGGCCAGCACACAGCCACCTCCCCTCCTGCCCATACTACCAGAGCTCCCAGCCCAGCTGGCTCCAGGCCAGCCTCTCCCGCACTTGCAAGGCACCGAGGAGTGTCTGGGCTGCGCAGGAGGGAATGTGCTGAGCATGCCAATGTGAAGCCGCCGGAACGAGCGAGCTAAATGGAAATCTATCCCCACCCCGGGCCTCTCCTCTCCTCAGATCGGCATGAGTGTCTCACTATCTTTCTCTCATCTCAGCACTGCCAAATGTCTATGGTGCTAGGGATTCTGGTCATTTCACCCCAGCCTTTAGGACCACCTGCTTGATCTGAGCCTGCAACTCCAGAAGGCATCATTTGTGGGTTCAAAACGAGCACCTTAGTCCATTTGCTGTTGCTCTAACAAAATGCGGTAGACCACATGAGTGATAAGGAATAGAGACTTGTTGACCTCACGGTTCTAGACGCTAGGAGGTGCATGAGCGTGGTGCTGGCCTATGGTGAGGGCCTCGTGTGGAGTGAGGGACAGAGAAAGAGAAACGCTCCCCTACACACACACACACTCAGATCTTCCAGCCACTGGTTCCCATTCTAAATGCCTGCAAAGCCAGAGCCGGGCCAGGCTGAAGCCAGGAGCCTGGAACTCAACCCAGGTCCCCCCCAGGGATGGCAGGAACCCGAGTCTTGGAGCTGCCTCCCAGGATGCGTATTAATAGGAAGCTGGAATTGGAAGTGAAAACAAAACTCAAAGGCAGAGACTCTGATACAGGACACGGGCTTCCAAGCTACATCTTAACTACCAGGCCAAATGCTGGCCCTTCTTAGAAAGCCACCGGTCCCGTGGAATCCCAATTAACTCCCAAAGGCGCCCCGTCCAATTCCCTCCCCATGTGAGTTTGGGGGTTAAGTTGCAATGTGAACTTTGGAGGAGACATTGAAACCGTGGTGCCTGGGAAGGCCCAAGGGCACTTTACAGTCCTCGGCTCCCTGTGCCCGCCCAGCAGCTGAGGACCGAGGCTCATGTCCCCAGATGGCAGCATGTCCGTTCCCGTTTCCAGGCCTAAACAGTTCTCAGCACTCGGATGAAATTCTGGTTTCTGAATGACGGGGGAAAGAGGAAGGGAGAAAGGACTTTGGATTTTTCAGGGCACTAAAAATGCCAACCCCTCAGCCAAAGGGAGGGACGAGCCACTTAAAGAGGGCTCTAGGGGGCGGGGGCTGGCCCTGTTGAATCTGCACATGTGCAGAGTACGTGGAGTTGCTCTCTGTCCAGTGTGACAAGACAGTGCAAGCTTGGCTTTGCTGAAGCAGCTGTTGATACCAGGAGAGCTGCTGCACCTGCTGTCGACAGAAGGGCCCAAGGTCAGGGTCCCCCCCCCACTCTGAAACTGTGCCCAGAGGCCTAGACCCAGTGAAGGCCACGGTCACTTTCTTCTTCCTGAGACTTGTGCAGGCAGCTGGCGTATGGCCCCTCTCCTCGGGAGTCTTGCTCAGATGAGTGCTGTGGAATTCTTCATGGACACCACAGAGCCCGTGGCGTCTGCCGCCGAGGCTGTGTGACACGGGGAGCGTGCCTGTCTTGTCCGTGAATCCCTCACGTCCGCCCGGAGCCTGGCTGCTGCCGCCGGGTGTACAGTCAGTGTTTGCTGAATGAATGAATCAACAGACGAATAAAAGTTCCGAGTTCCTAACACAAAAATAGCCACGAAGCAGGGGGGAGTGAGCCTGAGGAGGTGCCAGCATTATGCCCTTGAGGCGGCGCTGGCTCAACTCCTCTCTCTCGGTGTGAAATCAGATGTTTAATTATCTAAAAAGCCACCCCTAACACGGTTTGGACTGCTCCCACAACCTCGACCCTCCCTCCTGGCCAGGCAGCTCGGGTCTGCCTTGGCCGTGACCTTGCCCCCAAGCACCATCCCAGGGGCTGCTCCAGCACCCCCAGCCCAGCTCCTCTGCCCATCAACTCTTTTATTTCTTCTAAAGATTTATTTATTTACTTGAAAGTCAGAGTTACACAGAGAGAGGAGAGGCAGAGACAAAGAGCAAGGTCTTCCATCCACTGGTTCATTCCCCAGTTGGCCGCAACAGCCGGAGCTGTGTCGATCTGAAGCCAGGAGCCAGGTCTCCCAAGTGGGTGCAGGGGCCCAAGGACTTGGGCCATCTTCTGCTTTCCCAGGGCACAGCAGAGAGCTGGATCAGAAGTGGAGCAGCCAGAACTTGAACCGGTGCCTGTATGGGATGCCGGCACTGCAGGTGGCGGCTTTACCAGCAATACCACAGCGCTGGCCCCTGCCCCATCAACTCTTGCCTGAATCTTCAAACCCAAGTCCCCAGCTGATCATAAAACCACATGGAGGGACCAGCGCTGTGGCATAGCAGGTAGAGTCTCTGCCTGCAGTACCAGCGTCCCATGTAGGCACCGGTTCGAGTCCTGATTCTTACTCTTTCTAACTCTGCCTTTTAAATAAATAAAAATGAATCTTAAAAAAAGGAGGGGGGCAAAGGCTCACTCCTTCTCTTTTGTCTCTTTGAAAAAAATACTTTTTAAAATGTATTTTATTTGAAAGTCATAGAGGCAGCTATGGATCTTTCATCTGCTGGTTCGGTCCCCCCATGTCCACACAGCCAGGTTTAAGCTGTTGAAAGGCAGAACCAGGCCGGCGCTGCGGCTCACTAGGTTAATCCTCTGCCTGTGGCACTGGCACACTGGGTTCTAGTCCCGGTTGGGGTGCCAGATTCTGTCCCGGTTGCCCCTCTTCCAGGCCAGCCCTCTGCTGTGGCCTGCGAGTGCAGTGGAGGATGGCCCAAGTGCTTGGGCCCTGCCCCCGCATGGGAGACCAGGAGAAGCACCTGGATCCTGGCTTCGGATGAGCGTGGTGCACTGGCCATAGCGTGCCAGCCACAGCAGCCATTGGAGGGTGAACCAATGGTAAAGGAAGACCTTTCTCTCTGTCTCTCTCTCACTGTCCACTCTGCCTGTCAAAAAAAAAAAAAAAAAAAAAAAAAGGCAGAACCAGGAGCCAAGTCTCCCGTGTAGGTGGCAGGGACCCAAGTACTTGAGCCATCATCTGCCATCTCCCAGGGTGCACATTAGCAGGAAGCTGGATCCAAAGCAGAGGAGCCAGGACTTGGATTGGACACTCAGATAGGTGATGTGGGCGTTCCACACAGCATCTTAACCATTGCACCGAACACCTGGCTGCGCTATATGGATCTTGTTTCTTTTTGGCTGCAGCTGTATGGATCTTGTTTGTTTTGGCTGCAGCTGTGTGGATCTTGTTTGTTTTTCCATCTCCCTTTCACCACGATTCTCCCCTGCTTTGTGCTATTCCTCCCTTTGCTCTGTGCTCTCTCCAGCCCTGATGTCTATTTACGTGGAGGTGCCCTAGAGTCCCCACCTGAACTGCACAGCAGGGCCAGGAGCTTAGTGTGGGCAGGTGCTGATCACAGGCAGGGAGATGACGTCACCTTCCCAGGGACCTCCTGCCAGCCGTTCTGGGGGTGACAAGAATGGTGTGATACAATGGACCGCCCCTGCCCCAAGCCTTAACCCCGTGTGGATCACACTCTGCCTGACCTGCCTGGTCTCTTGTTTGTGCTTCTCCTCTATCCACCAGCAACTCCTTGAGAGCAAGCTGTTTGGTTTACGTCCAGGTGTCATCAGGCCTGGCACAGGCCTGTCACACTGTGGGAGCTGAAGAACTGTTGGTACAGTCAGCACAGCACAGCTGTGGGGCCCCTACCACCCGCAGGCTCTGGGACAGGGAGGTGAATAAGACAGTATTGGCTGGCGCCGTGGCTCAATAGGCTAATCCTCCACCTAGCGGCGCTGGCACCCTGGGTTCTAGTCCCGGTCGGGGCGCCGGATTCTGTCCCGGTTGCCCCTCTTCCAGGCCAGCTCTCTGCTGTGGCCCGGGAGTGCAGTGGAGGATGGCCCAGGTGCTTGGGCCCTGCACCCCATGGGAGACCAGGAGAAGCACCTGGCTCCTGCCATTGGATCAGTGCAGTGCACCAGCTGAAGCGCGCCAGCCGTGGTTGCCATTGGAGGGTGAACCAACGGCAAAAGGAAGACCTTTCTCTCTGTCTCTCTCTATCCACTCTGCCTGTCAAAAAAAAAAAAAAAAAAAAAGTATTGCCTGGGCTCAGGGAGCCTACAGTCTTGCAGGAAAGAAATGCATACCTCACCTGATACTTAGGAATGCAAATGCAGGAGTCAGGACACCCTAGGCGAGAGTGAGGAGAAGCTCTCTTGAGAAGCACTGTTTATCCTCTTTTTTTTTTTTTTTCTTTTAGATGTTATCTGTTTTGTGTGTTTCATCTGTTACAGACATTACTTTTTTTATTTATTTGAAAGAGTTACACAGAGAGAGGAGAGAGAGAGAGAGAGGTCTTCCATCCACTGGTTCACTCCCCAGTTGGCCACAAAAGCCAGAGCTGCACCAATCTGGAGCCAAGAGCCAGGCGCTTTCTCCTGGTCTCCCACATGGGTGCAGGGGCCCAAGGACTTGGGCCATCTTCTACTGCTCTCCCAGGCCATAGCAGAGAGCTGGATCGGAAGTGGAGCAGCCAGGTCTCGAACCAGCGCCCATATGGCATACCAGCACTGCAGGCAGTGGCTTAACCCACTATGCCACAGTGCCAGCCCCTACTGTGACTCTTAAAAGATGACTGGGAGTTAAGCAAAATGGGCAGCATGAAGGGGAGGAGCCGAGAGAGAGCATTTTAGGCAGAGGGAATATTTGTTGAGTGGGATGGATGGATGAATGGGTAGGTGGAGGAATGGGTGGGTAGAGGAATGGATGAATGGACTGATGGGTGGGTGGGTGGGTGTGGGAGGGAGGGAGGGAGGGACAGAGAGAGAGAGGGATGGATGTGGCATTGAGATCTTAGCTCACTAGCGCAAGAGTCCAGAGTATTCTGACTGGCTCAGGGAGGCAGATGGCTGCACTAGGATCTTGGGGCTGTGCACAGAATGTCGTGGGGAGTGATGTCACTGCTTTCTCCTGATGGTGTGGGGATGCATCGCGAATGAATGCCCCTGCCAGGCCTGGGGAAGTGGGGTGGGGGGAGCCTGGTGGGATGACGGTGTCACACGGCCCCTGCCAGGGTCAGGCACCTCACCCAGGGCCCTTCTCCCCATCCAGACGAGCGGGAAGTTGTTCAGAAAAAGACCTTTACGAAGTGGGTGAACTCCCACCTGGCCCGCGCATCCTGCCGCATCACGGACCTCTACAAGGACCTGCGGGATGGCCGGATGCTCATCAAACTGCTGGAGGTGCTCTCCGGGGAGACGCTGGTAAGCCCCTCCCCCGGGCCCGGTGGCTGGAACCGCGTGGGCGGGGCTGTCTCCCTGGTCCCCTGGGAGGCTCCCGTATTTCCAGCGGGAAGTGTCCCAGTGGTTGATTGGGTTCTCTGGTCTCTGCCCAGAACGTCCTGCCCCTTCTGACCATGCCCACCCGTCTTGCTTCTCCCAGAAACCACACAGAGCTCTTTAAACAACAGTTTAAATTTTCGTGTGTTTGAAATGAGAGAGGGGTGGGGGGAGGGAGAGAAACTCCCATCTTCTGGCTCACTTCCCAAATGCCCACCGCAGTGCTGAAGCCAGGAGGAACTCAGTCCAGTTCTCTCGTGCAGGTGATAGGGACCCAGTTACTTAAGCCATCGCTGCTGCCTCACAGCGTGTGCACCAGCAGGAAGTGAGGTCAGGCGTTGGAGGCGGGGCTTAAATCCACACCCTCTGATACGGACCATGATGTCTTAGCTGGAACCTTCATCTGTAGGCCAAATGCCCGCCCCCATGTCAAGCTCCTGACACTCACGGGGTTGGGGCATCCACAGCTGGCCTGCACGTTCCAGCCCTCAGCCTCCTGGTACTATAGGCTGAGACCTCTAGGTTGCTGGAGAAATTTGCATTCCTCTTGGAAGCTCCCCAGTCATGCAAGCGTAGTTTCTCAGACACTCTGAGCTGTGTCCTCCTCCCTGCCGCTGGCACACTGTGGTCCCTGAGGCATAAGTACTTCCTTTATGCCCTTGGGCCCATCACACCCTCTTTGCCTCCATCTTCTCCATGTATAAAACAGGGCAATGATACCTGTACCTGATGAAGCACTCTGAGACCCCGGAGCTTTGAGTGACAGAGTGCCACGTCCTGCTGTGGTCTTTCCAACCCCGGGCTGGCATTCTGCCTCTTCCCCTGCACTGGGAGCCCAGCGGAGAGAGTTACCGCCAGGAGCCCTTAAGATGACACAGCTGTCATTCATGACAGTGTCCCGAAGTGGGACTGGGAGAGGAAAGAGGAGGTTGATTGGCAGGGTTGCCTCCATTATCAATCACTGGGTTAAAAATCAGTCTTCCCTCCAATGGGCAGTGAGATTCTTAGAAGCGCACCTGTTGCCTACCGAGTGCTCAGTTGACCGTCTGTTGGGTTACCATGTTCAAATGTCATTTGTCAACTGCTCGGAAGACACTAGTGCAGCCTGGTGGCAGAGCTCTGAGTGGTTGAGAAGAGGGGCTGGGGAGGAGACGATGGGTGACTGTGGCACTTGGAGTTTGGCCCGGAGGGTGGAGGGTAGGTGCTGATGACAGGAGAGCCCCTTCCATGCCCACGGGGGCCACTGCTCTCCTCCAGCCCAAGCCCACCAAGGGGAAGATGCGCATCCACTGCCTGGAAAACGTGGACAAGGCCCTGCAGTTCCTCAAGGAGCAGCGTGTGCACCTGGAGAACATGGGCTCCCACGACATCGTGGACGGCAACCACCGCCTGGTCCTCGGCCTCATCTGGACCATCATCCTCCGCTTCCAGGTGGGTGCCAGGGCCCGAGGCGTCGAAGGGGCCTCCCGAGAGGCTGGGGCTCTCACCAAATGGTGAATGAGAATGCGAGGGAGTGTGCAGGCTCTGGGGGTGCAGGCAGCTGCTCCAGGGGACTGTCTGCATCCCCGCCAATCACTGATGCTCAGGGGTGGCTGCACAGCCCACAGGGCGGTCTTTGGAGAGGGGAGACAGAAATCGTTTGGTAGCTGGATTAAGATCTCACTGGAAGACATGCTTTGTATTCCTCGTCTCCCCCTCCCCACATGCGTAGCTTCTTGGATTTTGAATCCAAGAAATTGCAATTGAGTTTTTCTTCGTTTCACCCTGGAGTTCAAAGTCCTGATTACTCATTAGCAAATTTAGAAAGGGTGAGGGAAGGAAGACAGGGCCTTGCACCTGCTGCTTTAGGAACAGGAAGAAGCTGGCCAGGGGAAGAACAGCCTGCAGACTGCACACCCCGTCCAAGTGGTCCTGGGTGCCCAGGCTCACCCTCCACCACTGCAGGAGAGTGAGCAATCATGACAGCAGAACTGGGGAGACTGAAAAGGCAAGAGGAGCTATGAATGCAAATGCAACGTTCGTGGCCCACAGCCCCGTGGGTCACCGTGGCTCCAGGGGAGGAATCAGCATCCCACAGTTGATTCTCAGCATCCTGATAGAGTCAGCTGACTAGAGCTGTCTGCTAGGACAGGAGGCAGCCACCCCGACGCCGGCCCGGCTTCTGCACGGCAGGGAAGGGACCGGGGGGCCTCAGGGTGTGGTGTGCTCTCGGCATGGTGCTGCCTCCAGAGGAGAGAAGCAGGAAGGGCCGGATCCAGGTGCAAATCCCCACTTCATCGCTCTCTTGGTCTCCCACCCTCAGATTCAGGATATCGTTGTCCAGACTCAGGAAGGCCGAGAGACACGCTCAGCCAAGGATGCATTGCTCCTGTGGTGCCAGATGAAGACGGCAGGGTATGCCCTGGGGAGCAGCCCTTGCTCCCTGCCAGGCCCTGGCTGCCCCTTGCCCCCTGCACTGCCATCCCCAAAGGATCCCTAAGCATCCTCACCCGGACCCACTTGGCAGCTTCAACACAGCGGCTGCAGAGTCTACCCTGACCCGATCCTTTGGGACCTGGGAGGCAGGATTCTCTTCCCCAGTGGCTGGGCCCGACTGTTGGGTCCCTGGGGCGCATTGTGCAGGGGAGCCCCTATGTGTGGCCTTGCTGCTGCCCCCTGGTGGTGATGCAGCTCAAGAAGGGACTGGTCCATCCTTCCCCCTGCCTACGGGCCCTCAGTGGGGACTCTTTTTAGGGACCACAAAGGATCAGTTTCTTAGCTCTTAACGTTTCTGTTTCTCTCGGCTGCAGCTACCCCCATGTCAACGTCACCAACTTCACCTCCAGCTGGAAGGATGGCCTGGCCTTTAACGCGCTGATACACAAACACCGGTAGGAAGAAGGAGGTGGTGTGGGAGTGACCCAGGCAGCACCCCTGGGGCTACGGGAACACATGGAGCTGAACATGGAAGCACGGGAGTGGTGTCTCCGCCTTGCCTGGTCCTTTCGCCTTTTACCCTGGCATCCTTAGACCCTGGTGCTCACTGCTGCCCCTCCCCCCACCCAGCACCCACCCCGTTCCCATCTCTCCTTTCTTTTATGCTGCCTGGCCACCCCCTTACATCTGCCCAGAGTCCTTGTTTTCATGCCATCCTTACCTAGCTGGTCTCCCCAGAACGAAGCAAGAGAGTGGACACTCTTTTTTTTTTTTTTTTTTTTAAGATTTATTTGAAAGAAATGCAGAGAGACAGAGGCAGAGAGAGAGAGGTCTTCCACCTGCTGGTTCACTCCCCAAATGGCCTCAATGGCTGCAGCTGTGCCGATCCGAAGCCAGGAGCTATTTCCGGGTCTCCCACATGGGTGCAGTGGTTCAAGGACTTGGGCCATCCTCCACTGCTATCCCAGGCACAGTAGCAGGGAACTGCATTGGAAGTGGAGCAGCTAGGACCCAAACTGGCACCCATATGGGATTCCAGAGCTGTAGGCCAAGGCTTTAACCTGCTACACCCCAGCGCCAGCCCTGGCTACTCCCTTCTAACAGTCAAATGTCCTCCCCAGGCCTGACCTGATCGACTTTGACAAGCTGAAGGATTCCAATGCCCGCCACAACCTGGAGCATGCGTTTGACGTGGCCGAGCGCCAGCTGGGCATCATCCCGCTCCTTGACCCCGAAGGTGAGCGCCCCATACCTGGGACCATGAGAGAAGCACTCACGGTGCTGGAGGGAGCCAGGCCCCACAGGGCTCAGGGAGGCTGGTGCAGGTGCTGGGCAAGCTGTAGGCACGGGATGGGCAGGGGTTCTGCTGGGTTCTCAGAACCTCACCTGTCTGTCTGGAGGCCCACCGAGAACTTCGGTTCCCTCTTCTTTTGCAAACTGTGGTGCTTATGGGGGATTCCATTGCTCCGTAAGACCACTGAGGCTTCATTCTTCTGGTCCTGCTCTGTTGGGCTGTCCCTCAGTGTCTGGGTGCCAGAGGATCAGTGGGCTGAGCCCTGGGAGCCTGAGCCTCTGTCTTCTGGTTTGAAGCTGAGTGGGTACCCATTGCCCTTGCAGATGTCTTCACAGAGAACCCTGATGAGAAGTCCATCATCACCTACGTGGTGGCATTCTATCACTACTTCTCCAAGATGAAGGTGCTGGCCGTGGAGGGCAAGCGTGTTGGCAAGGTACCGAGCAGCCTGGAACCACGGCGCCACCCTGGACTGACAGACTCCAGCCCCATGCTAAGAGCTTCCTGCCTGGGCTCTCAGCCGTGGTGGGCAGCGATGGGGGTGGGGACAGGGTGCAGACACACACACACACACACACACACCCCTGCTTCCTGAGAAGCCAGGTTAAGGGCTCCCCACGCTGCATTCCTGGCAGGTTCCCAGTCTGTCCTAACTGCAGCTCCAAGCCAGCCTTGTACCTGGAGCACCCCCCAGGCGGCGCAGGCTGTGGTGGGCTTGCTCAGGGTCGCTTCAGATGTATCAGGGTCCCTCCGTGTGCCAGGCGTCCACCAGACTCCTTTCCCCGGGCGGACTGCTAGTTCCTCCAGGGTGGGGAGCGTTTCTTATTCATCTCTGTGTGCCTGGTGTTTAGCGAGGACAGGGCGTGGCAGCCCTCCATGCCTACCGGGCATCTTAACATACCAAAACCCTGGCTCCTCTAGCAACTGGTGTTCCAGCACAGCGAACTTACCTGTCTGTAGGATGGGGGTGGGGGACAGAGGCACCGTTCCTGGGCCTTCCCCCACCTCCAGTCTACCCCTTCTGCCTTAGCTCCAACCTCAGACACTGCGGGGCTTGAGCGGTGGGATCCCCATTTCGGGGCGCCTTGCTTTGTGGTTCTCACGGTGGACTCCCTGGTGGTGGCACTGCCCTGCTGATGAGAAGGAGTTGTGATAAGGGTGGTCCCTTAGGTCATCGACCACGCCATTGAGACTGAGAAGATGATCGAGAAGTACAGCGGGCTAGCCTCAGACCTGCTCACCTGGATCGAACAGACCATCGTCGTCCTCAACAGCCGCAAGTTTGCCAACTCACTGGCCGGCGTCCAGCAGCAGCTACAGGCCTTCAGCACCTACCGCACTGTGGAGAAGCCGCCCAAGTAAGGGCCCTGGCACCTGGGAGGGTGGGTAGCAGGCCTGGGAAGCCCACCGCCCACAGGCAGGGTGGGCTCGGGCCTTGCAACATGTACCCACAAAGCACATCCTCCAGGTGAGGGAACTGCATGCCCAGTCAGTCCTCTGCCCAAGGCGGCCCCATTTTACCACCTGCTCCCCAGCCACCAACCTGTGGAAAATGAGTACTGAGGACTCGCTCTCCCCCACCCCGTTCAGACACCCAGAGCCCTATTTTCTTTATTTTTATTTTTATTTTTTTGACAGGCAGAGTTAGACAATGAGAGAGAGACAGAGAGAAAGGTCTTCCTTTTTCCATTGGTTCACCCCCCAAGTAACTGCTACGGCTGGCAATGCACCAATCCAGCCAGGAGCTAGGTGCTTCTCCTGGTCTCCCATGGGGTGCAGGGCCCAAGCACTTGGGCCATCCTCCACTGCACTCCCTGGCCACAGCAGAGAGCTGGCCTGGAAGAGGGGCAACCAGGACAGAATCCAGCACCCCGACCGGGACTAGAACCCAGGGTGCCAGCGCCACAAGGCAGAGGATTAGCCTAGTGAGCCGCGGTGCCGGCCAAAGCCCTTTTTTCTTGGAGCTGCTTTTTTTTTTTTTTTTTTTTTTGACAGGCAGAGTCAGACAGAGAGAGAGAGAAAGTCTTCCTTCCGTTGGTTCACCCCCCAAATGGCCGCTATGGCGGGTGGACCGCGCTGATCCGAAGCCAGGAGCCAGGTGCTTCTCCTGGTCTCCCATGCGGGTGCAGGGCCCAAGCACTTGGGCCATCCTCCACTGCCCTCCCAGGCCACAGCAGAGAGCTGGCCTGGAAGAGGGGCAACCGGGACAGAATCCGGTGCCCCAACCAGGACTAGAACCTGGGGTACAGGCACCGCAGGTGGAGGATTAGCCTAGTGAGCCGCGGCGCCAGCCGGAGCTGCTTTTGTAAGACCTTGAGTTTGTCTTCGAACGTGGAACGTTAATGACTTACAACAGAAAGGGAATACCTTTGCGGCGTCTCGGATGTTTGGAGGCGTCCCCCTCCCCACCCCATCCCCCAGCTCTCATAAAAGGGCTGTAGCTGTTCGGGCAGAAGCAGGGACAGTGCCTCCCCGCCGCCGGGGTCTCGGGCTTCCGAGTCGCTTTGCAGAACCTCTGCCGTGGGGTTGCTTCCTGCTGATGAGCTTGGTGATCTCAGACTGAGCTCTGTGCGGAGTTCTGTGCATGCCCCTGCACATCCTTCTCTCTCCCATCTGTCACTGCTCCGCAGCACAGCTCAAGCCTCGGCCCACCCCATGTGTGCGGGCCTGCACACAAATGCACATCTGTACACACAACTGTGCACACTTGTAATGTATGCACACATACCCTCAGTCATGCATGTACATATTCACACACACATGCATGTGCTCACACAGCCATGTTTAAGCACGTGTGCAGACACACACGTGTGTGTGTGCCTAAGCAACTGTGCGTGCACACACAGAGCCATACAGACACACACTTACCTGAGTGCACACACAACCAAGCGTGCACCTGCATGCACACACCCCTGGGCATCCCAGCTCCCTGCCTGTAGCTTTCCCAGCTGCCCTGAGAGGTGTCTGACTCACGGGTAGTGCCCTCTGCCTTGCTCCTCCGCCACCCCTCTGCCACACTCCATTCATGGCTCTCCAAGGTGGAAAGGTGAGACGCTGGTCTAGCATGTACTATAAACAAGTGTCTGGTTTCTGATCTGACACTAACCCACTTTTAAAGTCCTAAATTCAGCACGGATAACGTCAAGGAGTGTAGCGGGCTCTGCACACAGGGGTGATATCTCTTGGCTGTGTAGACGGTGCCTCTGAGCCCTGGTCCTCTTACCTTGCCTGAGAGCACTCGATCTGTTAGAGCCAGGGTGGGGATCCTGGCTGCCATGCCAGGATGTGGAAGTGGGCAGGTTCTCGGGCATGTGCAGGAAGGTACAAGTGTGCTGTTCACCTGGAGCGTGGGCCCCCGGTGCCTGGCCGCTGCCCGCGCTTGCCTCCTACACCTGCGGCTCCCCAGAGCCCAGCCCACCCCCCTTCTTGGGAGCATCCAGGCTGTGGGGCTTGGCTGGAGGTCCACCCGACTCAGATAAAAGCAGCTTTTAGTGCATCTTGTTCTCACGTGGATAATGCAGCTTCTGGGATTCCACTAACTCGCTCAATAAAAAAAAAAAAAAAAAAAAAAAAAAAACTGGAGCGCTGGTCAGAAGCTTTCATTATTTGCAGGCCAGAGAAAGGTTTCTTTCCATCGACTGGTAGAACTTGATATTGATAGGCGTTACCAGAATGTTCCACTCAGCCATTCCTCTGGGAAGCAGGTGATAAATGCCGCGGTAGACGTTGTGTTTTCTCTGGTTCGTATGGAACCGGAGAAGCCCCTGTTAGTCTCAGACGGTACAAATGATGCTTTTTTAAGCAGAACTATAACTCCTCCTTCCTTCTTCTTTGTTTTTTTTTTTTAAATGCATTTTACTTTTTTTTAAGACTTATTTATTTATTTTAAGGTCAGAGTTACACAGAGAGAGGAGAGGCAGAGAGAGAGAGAGAGAATCTTCCATCCAATGGTTCTCTCCCCAGTTGGCCCCAACAGTTGGAGCGAGGCCAATCCGAAGCCAGGAGCCAGGAGCTTCTTTCTGGGTCTCCCCTGTGGGTGCAGGGTGTGGGGAGCAAACCGGACTAGACTGTTACTGGAATTA
Source organism: Oryctolagus cuniculus (assembly GCF_964237555.1). Classification (NCBI taxonomy): domain Eukaryota; kingdom Metazoa; phylum Chordata; class Mammalia; order Lagomorpha; family Leporidae; genus Oryctolagus; species Oryctolagus cuniculus. The sequence continues at coordinate 5,664,024 of NC_091451.1, forward strand.
AGACTTATTCTATGCATCTGCTCTCCCACAATATGGCGCTGGGAGAGAAGTAAACAGCTTCCGCACAGCTGCCTCCAGTTCAACCAATTAACTGTAGGACTTGCTCCTGATTGGAGAGCAGCGTACTCAGCCGAGTTGGGATTGGCGGAGGAGGACTATAAAGGAGGAGAGAGACGGCATGCACCAGGAACATCTATGGGGAACATCTAGCTGAAGGAACACCCGTGCAGCCCCCGAGAGACCCGGCCGGCAGTGTGCCGCTCCCCTGCGGAAGTGGGGAATGCGGCCAGGGGGAACTGCCCTTCCACGGAGGTGGAAGGGATAGTAGCCAACCCGGGAAGAACCAGCAGCAAACCCGGGGAGGGCCGAGCAGACGAAAGAACAGCGCAGGGTCCTGTGTTGCTCCTCCACGAAGAGGGGGAGCGACACAGGGAACCAAGGACTTGGGCCATCCTCTACTGCTTTCCCAGGCCACAGCAGAGAGCTGGATTGGAAGTGGGGCAGCCAGGACTCAAACCAGCGCCCATATGGGATGCCTGCGCTTCAGGCCAGGGCGTTAACCCACGCTGCTGGCCCCAGAAAATGCGTTTTACTATCCAAGCTTTAAGATACCAGGGTTCCACACTGTTGTAAGCAAAAGCTTTGGGCCGTGGGGATCTTACACCCATCTTCCTGCCTCTGTTTTCTTGGTAGGTTTCAAGAAAAGGGAAATCTGGAAGTCCTACTGTTTACCATCCAGTCCCGGATGAGAGCCAACAACCAGAAAGTGTACACACCCCATGATGGGAAGCTGGTGTCCGACATCAACCGGGTACAGTACTGTGTGCCATGATGCATTGCCAGCGGGCTGACTGAGCTCCCGAGACAAACACAGAGGATGGTCCCTGGGCGGGCGTAGACCACGCCACTGTCTTTGGTGGTGTTGGTGATACATGCTGAGTATTTGTAGGTGCTCCCTGAACCTGCTTCCAAGTGGTCGAATCCTACTTCAAGCCAGCCCCATCTTCGGACTTCAGAGCCTGTGTTTCGGGGGTCCTGCAGTCTGTCCCCTAGGGAACCTTCAGTTGGTTTTTGAACACGAGATAGTCACTGCTTATCACAAAATAATTGTGGAGACTTAACGTCACCTGCAAGTTCTGTTAGAGTAGAGGTAACTGTTTGCTCAGTAAGAACTTAGCAAGCACCCAGGGAGGTGAAAAACGTTATGAGAGCTCTTCAGAAGTTCATGGAAAATGCACCCTATGGGGGCAAAAAATCTATGCGTGGCTTTCAAAAAAATTTTGCCCCAAAATAAACATCTTTTCCTTCCATTTCTCCCACAAAAATTTTGTTTTTAAAGACTTACCTATTTATTTATTTGAAAGGTAGAGTTACACAGAGAGAGGAGAGACAGAGACAGAGAGAAAGGTTTTCCATCCACTGGTTCACTCTCCAAATGGCTGTAATTGCTGGAGCTGGGGCGATCTGAAGCCAGGAGATTCCTCCAGGTCTCCCAAGTGGTTCAGGGGCCCCCAAAATTGGGCCAGCTTCTACTGCTTTCCCAGGCCATAGCAGAGAGCTGGATTGGAAGTGGCATAGCCAGGACTCGAACCTGCGTCCATATGGGATGCCGGCACTGAGGCAGCAGCCTTACCCATTACACCACAGCATCGCCGCCCCCACTCCAATAAAAATTTTTGAAGACTCCTCCGGTTAGGCCGAGGGTCTGGAGAACAAGGCCCACACCAGCAGGTGCTCCACACACCTTTGCTTGGCCCTGCCACAAAACCAAAAGGCTGACACTGACCTCGAATCTGCTGCCTCCTTACACAGGAGCGCCAGACCCTGCCTAGATTCAGAGTGTCAGGTGGAGAGAGATGGCACCCCTGACCCCAGCTGTCTCTCCTGTGCCCTGACACTTGTTCTGCCCCTCACACAGGCCTGGGAAAGCCTGGAGGAAGCCGAGTATCGGCGGGAGCTGGCCCTGCGGAACGAGCTCATCCGACAGGAGAAGCTGGAGCAGCTGGCCAGGAGATTTGACCGGAAGGCCGCGATGAGAGAGACGTGGCTCAATGAAAACCAGCGCCTCGTGGCCCAGGTAACAGGGACGGGGCACACCATTGCGGGTGGCGGGAAAGCACCCCGTTCTCAGCAGGCACCTGCAGCCCAGCACCCCATGGTTGGCAGGATCAGGGTGTTCATGCGGGGAGGAACTTTGTGGATTTATTAAGTCTCGTGTTTAGGAAAGAACCTCCCAGTGCAGTCCTGGCTGCCCACGTTGGCCTGCGTGGCAGCCACTGAAGCAGGGGTTTGAGTTGAGGTTGAGTAGCCGGTCCCAGGAGACGCACTGAGCACAGAGCACAGCTCATCTGTGTCACGTGCCTTCCAAGCTCTGGCCTCCTGGACCGAGACATGAGCAGGGTCTTCAAAAAGTTCGTGGAGCTGTGTGTTATGTAAGAGCTATGCACGGATCTCAACATTTTTTTGTTCCAAGGTTATCTTTTAATTCCATTATTCCGTGAGGTTTTTTGAAGTGGCCTGGCATTTTGCCAACTAAGAACTGACCCCAGAGCTGATTTTTTTTTTTTAATCAGAGCATCTGTTTCCTCCCACTTAGAGCTTGGAATCAAATTAAATTCTGTCCAGAAAGGGGGTAGCGAGTGTTCTGGGAGGCTGCAGTGTCCGTGCGCCCCAGATAGCACGCGGCAGACCATCTGTTCACAGCTGCCCCTCCCTGCCGGCGCCAACCTGGAGGCCCCAGAGGGCTGTGCTGGGAGCCTGCAGGTAGCAATCACCACAGGCAGCAAAGCCACCAGCCGCTCCGTTCTCTGCTGCATCCGGCCAGGGTGAGCCGGGGAGAGTCTCACATAACCTCCTGCTTTTCTTCTTCTCCCCTCCCCCCACCCCCGGGGACAGGATAACTTCGGGTACGACCTGGCGGCTGTGGAGGCCGCCAAGAAGAAACACGAGGCCATCGAGACCGACACAGCAGCCTACGAGGAGCGGGTGCGGGCGCTGGAGGACCTGGCCCAGGAGCTGGAGCGAGAGAACTACCACGACCAGAAGCGCGTCACGGCCCGCAAGGACAACGTGCTGCGGCTGTGGAGCTACCTGCAGGAGCTGCTGCAGGCCCGGCGCCGCAGGCTCGAGACCACCCTGGCGCTGCAGAAGCTGTTCCAGGACATGCTACACAGCATCGACTGGATGGACGAGATCAAGGTGGGCGGGGACACGTCCCTGAGTCAGCGTACACTGAGGCAGCTCCATGTCCAAGTGCACCTGCCTGCTGCCAGGCTCCCTCGGCTCCAGCCCAGGTCCACGGTAACCCCAGCAACCAAGAAGGTCAAGTTCATGGTCACATAAGCACCTGAAAGAGACACTAATGAGAACCTCAGGACTTGAGCTTAGAGTGGTTCCCCTTTGTCTCTGGTTAGAAGCCAGACCCTAGTCCAGGGGCAGTGAGTGAATTCATGGCTCCCTCTCCACCAGGGGTCTTACCCGAGGGCACAGGCCAGAAACTGCACCTGCTGGGGCCGGGCATTCGGCCTGGCAGCTAAGACGCTGGTTAGGATGCCCACAGCCCTCATTAGAGTGCCTGGGTTCAAGTCCTGTCCTGGCTCCCAATTCCAACTTCCTGGGAGGCAGCAGGGCGTGGCTCCAGCAGTGGGCTCCTGACACCTACTTGGGAGACCCAAATCAAGTTTCCTGCTCCTGGCTGGGGCCAGGCCAGTTCCAGCAGTTGAAAGCATTCGAGAAGTGAGTCAGCAGATGGAAGATTGCTCTCTTGCACCCCCCACCCCCTTTCTGCCTCTCAAATAAAATAAGTAAAATTTTCCAAAAATGCACGTGCCCAGGCCCCAGTGTGGGGCTCAGGCTCCCCTGGGACAGCCCATGGCTGATTCTGAAGGGCATCCCCGGGAGGAAACCCCCGCTCTGAGCTTCTTCCCCTGAGCGGCAGCTGTTTTCCACCTGCATCTGATTCTCCCTGACTCAGATTCGAGGACACTTGGAAAAGTTTATGGGAAATTGAATCAGAAGGTAAATCTACTTTGATGCAAAAAAAAAAAAAGAAAAGAAAGTTTCTGATGTCTACACCTATGAGAGGTCTTCAAAAAAGCTCATGAAAAATGCATGATATGAAAAAACGTGCATGGATTTCAGTTTTTTGCACCAAAATAAACTTATCTGATAATCCATGGGGTTTTTTTTAGAGTATATTTTTAAGATTATAAAGAGAGAGGGAGGAAGAGAGAGAAATCTTCCATCTGTTGGTTCACTCCCCACATGGCCGCAGTGGCTGGGGCTGGGCCAGGCTGATGTCAGGAGCCAGGAGCTTCGCCCAGAACCATCCTCCGCCGTTTTCTCTGGCCATTAGCCTGACTGCACAGAGAGCATTTTGTTTCTGAAGTGCACTCGTGCCTGGACACAGCTTTTGGAGGGGTGCCTTGTTCTGCCGTGGAGGCCTCTTCACTTGTCCTCCTTCCCCTCTGCCCTGCCTTCTCTGCCAGGCTCACCTCTTGTCGGCTGAGTTCGGGAAGCACTTGTTGGAGGTGGAGGACTTGCTACAGAAACACAGGCTGATGGAGGCCGACATCGCCATCCAAGGGGACAAAGTGAAGGCCATCACAGCAGCCACCCTGCAGTTCACGGAGGGCAAAGGTGAGGTTCCAGAGAGTCTCCCTCGCGTGTCCCAAGGCCACAGCCCCATCCCGAGGCTCAGGGCCCACCTGGCGTAAATCTCCCGGAACCACCTCCAGAATTCCACTGCTTTCCCCAAGCATTGGCGGGAATAGAAACTTGAGGGTCAGCAAAACTCTCCCGGGAGCAGGGCCACTGCAGTGGCAGTGTGTGATTGGAAAGGCATCCGTGAACACCCACCAGGCATCGTCCGCCTTCTGTTCTCTCAGCTGGTGGCGGTGATGGATAGACAGGCAGGTCTCTGGGGCCAGGTCTTAAGCACTGCCCCCGGGAAGCATCACCTCCAAGTTTCTATCTGCGCTCTTTAAAAACTAACTTCATGTTGTGCCTTTCTGCTGAGAACTGACCCAACTGTTAATCTCCCTTCCTCCTGCAGTTTAGGCAAAACTACTTAGCATGGGTCTGGCCCACTGTCTGAGCACCTGGGCTTTCCTGCCTCCAAGGCCAAAGCCCCAGGGAGACGGTGGCTCCTGGGTCATGTGGCTCTAACCCGCAGCCGCTCTGAAGTTTGCCTGTAAACGAAGCCCTCCCCTGCTTTGTCCTCTCTCCTCCTGCTCCCCGCCACCACCACCAGGGTACCAGCCTTGCGACCCCCAGGTCATCCAGGACCGCGTCAGCCACCTGGAGCAGTGCTTCGCGGAGCTGAGCAGCATGGCGGCCGGGCGGAAGGCACAGCTGGAGCAGTCCAAGCGGCTCTGGACGTTCTTCTGGGAGATGGACGAGGCCGAGAGCTGGATCAAGGAGAAGGAGCAGATCTACTCCTCCCTGGACTACGGCAAGGACCTGACCAGCGTGCTGATCTTGCAGCGCAAGCACAAGGCCTTCGAGGACGAGCTCCGCGGGCTGGACGCGCACCTGGAGCAGATCTTCCGCGAGGCGGAGAGCATGGTTGCGCGCAAGCAGTTCGGGCACCCGCAGATCGAGGCCCGCATCAAGGAGGTGTCCGCCCAGTGGGAGCAGCTGAAGGAGCTGGCGGCCTTCCGCAAGAAGAACCTCCAAGACGCCGAGAACTTCTTCCAGTTCCAGGGCGACGCGGATGACCTGAAGGCCTGGCTGCAAGACGCTCACCGGCTGCTCTCGGGCGAAGACGTGGGCCAGGACGAGGGAGCCACGAGGGCCCTGGGGAAGAAGCACAAGGACTTCCTGGAGGAGCTGGAGGAGAGCCGAGGGGTGATGGAGCACCTGGAGCAGCAGGCCCAGGACTTCCCCCAAGAGTTTCGCGATTCCCCGGATGTGACCAATCGGCTGCAGGCGCTCCGAGAGCTCTACCAGCAGGTGGTGGCGCAGGCGGACCTGCGCCGACAGAGGCTGCAGGATGCCCTGGACCTGTACACGGTGTTTGGGGAGACGGACGCCTGCCAGCTGTGGATGGGTGAGAAGGAGAAATGGCTGGCCCAGATGGAAATCCCAGACACCCTGGAGGACCTGGAGGTGGTACAGCACAGGTCAGAGTCTTTGCCTTTCTCCTCGCCTGCCACGCCAAGGCCTGGCCGCTGCTGCCTCCCAGCTGGTGTGGCCTCAGTCTTAGATCAGCCGGGGCCTCCCCCTGAGGCTGTGGGATGCCCTGGGTTGCATACGCCGTGCTGTGGGAGTCCAGGGCTCTATTCCAGCTCTGCGGCCTGAGCTACTTCACTCCCGGAGGCCTGGGGTTCCTCAAAGGTTTTTCTAGGCCAGTTATCCAGTCACTCTGCAGCTACGCAGGCTCTTCTCAAAGAAGGGGTATGTGGGTCTTCCAGAAAGCTCGTGGAAAATGGAGTTCAGAGTTTATTTTGGTGCAAATTTTGAAATCTATGCCTAGGAAAGCCTTCAGAAAGTTTCCACCTTAAGGAAAACTAGGCATGGGATTCAAAACCTGCACCAGTTTCCAGTGACCTTTTGAAGTCCTTTCATGGGTGGAACCCCAGTGACTCTTGCTCTGGAGGCCAGAGTGGGGAAGCTGGACCCCTGCTAGCTCTGGCTTTCACACAACCCTGAGGGGCCCCAGAGACCAGTCTGTGAGCCCCGATCTGAGAAGCCACTCCCACTTCCGGTGTTCTGATTCCATCAGCACCCAGGTGAGAAGCATGCTCCCTATCCATTAGGCATCATCTCGCACCCTAAGCACCGGACCCAGGAGTCAGGGGGGAGGCTCCTGCACTGCCGAGGGTCCTAGGCTCTTCCCCACAGCAGCATGGGCCTTCATAACCACAGACCCCACCCCCTTATCCTACCCAGCTGGGGGTTGGGGGACATCCTTGGGTTAAGGTGTCAAGTGGAAGAAGTAGGGGCCTAGGGGCCACACCTGGGACAGTGGAGGGTGGCAGGTGTCCTGTGATGATCAGTACCTCCCCCTACTGTAACCTTTTTGCGTCCTCCACTTTACTCTTCCATGGAGCCAGAGAGCTGTGTAAGAAATAACCAGGTTTTTTCTAACCTGATCCAGAGAATGCTAAACTATGACGCTGGAGAAGTAGGGTGTGCCTGCATATCTGCCTTCTTGTTCCCCCTCACCTGGACAAGGGTGGTTGGGGATAGCAGAGGAAAGCAAGCGCTGATCGCTGGCAGCCTGGGTGGCCGCTGGCGGTGCAGTGTCTGCAGCTGTCTCCACGGCCCTCCTTTCTCTGTCCACATCAGATTCGACATCCTGGACCAGGAGATGAAGACGTTGAAGGCTCAGATCGATGGCGTGAACCTGGCTGCCAACAGCCTGATGGAGAGCGGCCACCCGCGCAGTGGTGAAGTGAAGCAGTACCAGGACAACCTGAACACCAGGTGGGGTGTTCGCAGGGCGTGGGGCTGCTGCGTGGGGTCTTTTAGCACCTGCAGCACCCCTGGGGGCGTGGCCCCAGATTCAGGTCTCCCGCCGTGCATGACCACGTTTATACCCTCAACGATCCTGTCCTTCTTAGCCACCAGGGCTGTAGAAGCAAGGAGGAAGGGCCTGTGTAGGGGGGCAGTGGGTGTATACATTTACACAGGGAGGACCTTCTGAGTGTACCCGTAGTTAGAGGTACCTCCCCAGACATCCCTGGGCTCGGTAGGTAAACGGCTTTCCGAGAGCTCTTTAAGTACCGTCCGTAAAAGAATGCTCCTGCCTGTGCTAAAATGCAGGGTTGATAATGAGGCTGGCTTGAATGTAGAGAGTTAGCAAGGAGCCTTGAGCAAGCTCCATGGTTGGAGCAATGACAAACCTGGAGGGGCCTTTTGGGGTGGGGTGGTGCTTTCAGAGGGGACGTGGTACTTCCAGAGGGGACGTGGTGCTTTCAGAGGGGGCGTGGTGCTTTCAGAGGGGACGTGGTGCTTTCAGAGGGGACGTGGTGCTTTCAGAGGGGACGTAATCGCCCGTTCGTTCCTGGGTGGGGGGGCTTTGAGGATGCTGCAGATGGCTGCATTCCTGCACTTGCAATACCACATGTCACCCCCACCCCCCCAATCCCCGCCAACCCCAATTTCCTGGCCTCTTCTCTCCTGTTCTGCCTGAGCCTTGCTCTGCCTGAGGCCATCTGGAACATGAGCTTAGGGAAGACTCAGTTGTAAAGAAAAGAATCAGCACAGTGGCCACTGTTGGGGGCTTAAGAGGGGAAGCAAAGGTGACCAAGATGCTTCTGGGCCGCCAGAAGGGAGGTGATTGCTGCAGCATCCGCAGGCAGGGGTGTGGACCTGGAGGTTCCGTTGTGAACCTGCTGTTCATACAGAGGAGGGTGCCTCTGGCTCTTCTTCAGGCTGACAGGGTGTGTGTGTGTGTGTGTGTGTGTGTGAGTGGGGGGGGGGGTGGAGGGAGAGAGAAAGAGGGAGGGAGGGAGAAGGAGGGAAGGACGGAGGGAGGGAGGGAGATGATGAAGTAGAAATTGAGAGAAACCCGAGCAGATCCAAACTAGAGACATTTCCAGAGAGGAAGAACTCAGCAAAGCAAGCTGTAGGCAGAGAATGGTGATCTTTGCATGCCCCTGAGCCATGGCGTCCCAGGTGGACATCACCACGGTGCCTGCTGTCCTGAGTTGTGGCAGGGAACAGGAAGAAGGTTTGTCATCAACTGGATACTTCACCCAGCCTGGCCAGGGAGAGGTGCTCACTCCCTCACCACACAGCTCACCCGACTTGGAGTACTGCTTTTGATTAGACATTTGATCCCATATTGAATGGAAGTCTGCCTCCTTGAATTCTGTGTACAGTGATTCTGGCCCTGCCCTTCAAAGACACCTGCACCTCCCCTGAGTCCTGGCTCATGTGTAGATTTCTTTTGTAAGATCTATTTATTCATTTTGAAAGGTAGAGTTACAGAGAGAGAGAGAGGGAGGGAGAGACAGAGAGAGAGGTCTTCCAAACCTCTGGGTCACTCCCCAAATGGCCACAACAGCTGGAGCTGAGTTGATTCAAAGCCAGGAGCCAGGAGCTTCTTCCAGGTCTCCCATGTGGGTACAGGGGCCCAAGGACCTGGGCCATCTTCTACTGCTTTCCCAGGCCATAGCAGAGAGCTGGATGGGAAGTAGAACAGCCAAGACTTGAACCGGTGTCCAAATGGGATGCCGACACTACAGGTAGCAGCTTTACGCACTACGCCACAGCACCAGCCCCCATGTGTAGATCTTTAAATGTTTGCTAAAACAACCATCCTCCTCCCCCTGCACTACATCCTGCCTCCCTACCCCTGCCATCCCATCAGTGCCTCTTCCTCCAACTCCATGTTCCAAACCCTGTCCGGCTTTTAAGCCAGTCCAAGTTCATCTGCTTCCCAGTTTCCCAAGAGAAACCGTCTCTCCTGCCTTCATGGTGTTTTTGAACTTCGTATCCTCCCTTGTGCTATAATTGCACTCATGCATCACTAAAGGACAGGGACAAGTTCTGGGAAATGTGTCGTGAGGCAGCTTCATTGCTGTGTGAGCATCACAGGATGGACTTACATAAAGCCGGATGGCTTCTGGCCTACTGCATACCCGGGTTCTATGGAGTATAAGAAGGTGCTTCTCAGAGTTGGTGGGGCAAAGGGAATTAAAAGATGTTTATTTTGGTACAAAGCATGTCTTGGGTAGTCTTTTCGTCCTATGCGTTTTTCATGAGCCCCTTGAGGACTCCTCATATAGAAGTGATACAGCCCATTGCTCCTGGGCCATGATGAACAAAACAACCCGAGATTAAATGAAGCACAGAACTGATGCAATCGGCAGACGCAGAAGGAGAGGTCTGAGGCACCTGCCAGTGTCACCCGCTGCCTTGCTTTACAGGCAACTCTTTTTATAATTAGGAGTACAGCTAAAATAAGAGTGAGAAGTATAGTATAGTATCAACAGACACCGGTAGCATAGTTGCTCATCATCATCAAGCATTATGTCCTGCACATAATCACGTGAGCTCTATCTTTATACAACTGGTCATTCAGTTGTATGTATGCCAACATGCCGGTAGTGCCTTGCCCTAGCACAGTGCCATGGCCACCATGTCTCTAGGCAACAGGGGTTTTTCACCCCTGTTATAATCTGCTGAGACCACCGGCTTCTACACACTCCACCTCCTTCTGTGACACAGCATTGTACTTCACTGCTAAAGGACTTTCTTACTAGACTCTGAGCAAATGAAGGGCTCTGTTTGCGCACTGCCCACAGTGCATTGCACACCATGGACCTGCGTGTCCGGCTAGAAGGTCCTTGCCCAGGTAGCTGTAGGTTTACTCCCTTTGTTCAGGTCTCAGCCCGCAGGGCAGCTGATGGGCACGGCCCTTGCTGATTACTCCGAGTACTACATCCTTCCTGCCTCCTTGCTTTACTTTTCCCCTGTAGTTACCACCACTTGATGGATTATCAACTTATTTCTTTGAAGATTTATTTGACAGACTTAGAGAAAGAGAGATCTTCCATCCATTGGTTCACTCTCCAAATGGCCAGAGCGGACCAGGGCTGCACCAGGCCAAAAGCAGGAGCCAGGAGCTTCTTCTGGGTCTCCCCTGTGGGTGGCAGGGGTCCAGGGATTTGGGCCATCCTCTGCTGCTTTCCCAGGTGCATTAGCAAGGAACTGGATCAGAAGTAGAGCAGCTGGGACTCTAACCAGCACCCACGTGCAGTGCCGTGGCTTAACCCACCATGCCACAGCACCAGCCTGGATTATTGGTTTATTGATTTGTCTCTGCTGGAGTGAAAGCAAGGACTTTGTTCTCTTCCCTGCTGAATCCCCCATGCCTAGGTCAGTGCCTGGGGTAAGGCACATGGTCTTCGTATGATAGATGTAAAGTAAGTGAGCAAAGAGGAGCACAGCTGGAATGCTTCTGCCAAGCTGGGCACGTCTGAGTTATCCAAACACGTAATGAATGTGTGAGCATCTTTCACTGTGTGCGTCCTACTTGGCCAACATTGTTCTGAAACTCTTGGGCCCTGGACCAAACCTGGACCCCGAGGCTGCCTTAGTGATGTGAGTTAGAGTGGTTCTGTTGGGTTCATTTGGGAGGGGGGCACGTGGGCTTGGGGGGCAGGCTGCACCCAAGCCACAGCCTGTTTTCTCTGTGTGGCCTCCAATCAGTGGCGGCAGGGAGACCACCAAAAGCAGGAAAAGCCAGAAAGTCATCATGGGGCCTCTTGCCCTTGGGCATAGCCAGAGCCTCTCCCAGGAGCCCCTCCCTCTCAGTGAATAATTGCTTTCAGATCAACTCCTCTTCCTTGGCCTCTAAAGAGTTCTCCAAAGCTCAGGAACTTCACAGCCTGGGTTCACTCTCTCTTCTCCAGTGGCATTCTGACTCCTCCTTATCTCTGCAGATCCGTCTTTCAGGCCAGACACAGTGCATCCTGCCTGGTCCGTCCACCTGCATCCCCTGGGCACTGGCAGGACAAAAATGATAGAGATCACAGCAGTGTGGGCACTGGAGGTCAGCTCATTGAGGTGTAGCCCAGATGACCTCCATGAACCTGCTGCCTCCCCCATGGTTCCTTACGGCTCCCTCCCTTCTCTCTGCCTGTGTGTGCCATGGACCTGGTCCTTTATCCTATAGTTATCTTGAGAACTTAGTATCTCTCTAAATCATACACTCCATAGGGCAAGGTCAGGTTAAGTCTTCACTCTCCCAAATTCTAACACAATGCCTTAGACCCTCACAGGTATTCCAGAAAGATGGAGTCAACAAAGAAATGAGCATTCAGCACCCTCTTTTTTTTTTTTTTTTTGAGATTTTATTTATTTATTTTTGAGAGGTAGAGTTACAGACCTGAGAGTGAGAGACAGAGAGCAAGGTCTTCCATCTGCTGGTTCACTCCCCAAAGGGCCACAACGGCTGGAGCTGGGCTGATCTGAAGCCAGGAGCCACGAGCTTCTTCCAGGTCTCCCATGCAGTTGCAGGGGCCCAATTGCTTGGGTCATCTTCTACTGCTTTCCCAGGCTGTAGCAGAGAGCTGGATCAGAAGAGGAGCATATGGGACTAGAACTGGTGCCCATATGGGATGCTGGCACTACAGGTGGAGGATTAACCCACTGTGCCACAGCACCAGCCCCTTCAGCCCCTTCTTGTGTGCTCTGCATATTCCAGTGTGGCAGAATGGGTACCTGGGTCCAGCGGAGGTGTCCCTCGTGGTCTTGCCTGAATGATGGGCAACCTTTAATAAAAGATGCTGATTGTGTGCTGCAGACCAACCCCAGCCCCAGGACACCTGCACCATGGCAACGCTGCACCTGAAGGCTGGAATCGTGGGGCCCATTTTAATTAGAATCCTAGCTTCTTCTTCCTCCTCCTCCTCCTTTTTACCAGATCTCTCTTATTTATTTTCATTTTTTTAAGATTTTATTTTTTGAAAGGCAGAGTTACAGAAAGAGGTAGAAGAGACAGAAAGAGAAAGATCTTCCATCCTCTATTTTACTCCCCAAATGGCCACAATGGCCAGGGTTGGGTCATGCTGAAGCCAGGACCCAGGACCCAGGACCCAGGAGCTCCTTCCAGGTCCCCCACATGGGTACAGGGGCCCAAGCACTTGGGCCATCTGCTGCTTTCCCAGGTGCATTAGTAGGGAGCTGGATTGGAAATGGAGCAGCTTGGTCTTGAACCGGCATCCATATGGGATGCTGGCATTGCAGGTAGTAGCTTAACCCACTACACCACAACGCCAGCCCCAGGGCTCTTGTTTTAGACCTAAGGTGATTTATTTTTTCAGGTCCTGGGGTACTTGGAATGAAGCCTTGGATATTTGCATGGTTACCCTAGGTCCTGGAGTGTATGTGCAGATAACCCCACCATTCATATATCCCAATGAACCCATCATAAATTGAAAATATCATAAACGGAAAATGCCTGGAACATGGCTAACCCACTGAACATCGTGTTTAGCCACATGACACAGCACCTGTCAGCTGTTCCCTGCATGACTGGGCAGCTCACTGGGAGCGTCTTCACTGCTGCTGCCTGGCACTGCAAAAAAGGATCAGAGCTAGCAGCATGGCATAGTGGGTAAGGCCACCACCTGCAGTGCCAACACCCCTTAAGGGTACCTGTTCAAGTCCCGGCTGCTCCACTTCAGGTTCAGCTCCCTGCTAATGCACCTGGGAAAGCAGTGGAAGACGGTCCAAGTTCTTAGGCTTCTACACCCACAAGGGAGACCCAGAAGAAGCTCCTGGTTCCCGGCTTTGAATCAGCCCAGCTCTGATTGCAGCCATTAGGGAGTGAACCAGCGGATAGAAGATCTTCTCTCTCTGTCTCTCCCTCTTTCTCTCTCAACTCTACCTTTCAAGTAAAGAAATCTTTTTTAAAAAGAATAAGAAGAAGGATTGTGTAACCTGTCACTAGCCAGGGAAAAGATCCAAATCCAATCTCTGAAGTAAAGTTTGCACTGAGCCTGTACTGCTTTTATAAAACGGGAAACTCCTCGGTGAAATTGTGCTAAGTGGAGGACGGTCCATGTTGGCCTGAAACCCACCAGCTCTCTGGGCCTTTGCTTGGGTTTGCAGTCACATCCGGCTTGCCCCCTACCGAGAGAAAGCAGATTGACAGCTGCCTCTGAGTCCACCTTGAACTTGGGCACACTTGCTCACCCATCCTTTGTTAAGTTGATCATTTATCTTTCAGCCTTTAAGGTTTGTTGGGGGAAGACTCGTGGGAGAGTTAAGGAACAGGGGGTCTCTGTCTCCCCCGCCCCGGGCTGCAGGTGGCAGGCGTTCCAGAGCATGGTGTCCGAGCGGCGGGAGGCAGTGGACTCCGCCCTCCGTGTGCACAACTACTGCGTGGACTGTGAGGAGACCAGCAAGTGGATCATGGACAAGACGAAGGTGGTGGAGTCCACCAAGGACCTGGGGCGGGACCTGGCAGGCGTCATCGCCATCCAGCGGAAGCTGTCGGGGCTGGAGCGCGACGTGGCCGCCATCCAGGCCCGGGTGGGCGCCCTGGAGCGTGAGTCGCAGCGGCTGATGGAGTCGCACCCCGAGCTGAAGGAGGACATTGGCAGGCGGCAGGAGTATGTGGAGGAGCTGTGGCAGGGCCTGCAGCGAGCCCTGCAGGGCCAGGAGGCCTCGCTGGGGGAGGCCAGCCAGCTGCAGGCCTTCCTGCGGGATCTGGATGACTTCCAGGCCTGGCTGTCCATGGCCCAGAAGGCCGTGGCCTCCGAGGACATGCCCGAGTCCCTTCCGGAGGCGGAGCAGCTCCTACAGCACCACCAGGCCATGAAGAGCGACATCGATGGGCACCACGAGAGCTTCCAGCAGGTCAAGGCCTCTGGCGAGAAGGTGACCCAAGGTCAGACAGACCCAGAGTACCTGCTTCTGGGCCAGCGGCTGGAGGGCCTGGACGCTGGCTGGGACGCCCTGCACCAGATGTGGGAGAGACGCGGCCACTCCCTTGCCCAGTGCCTCGGCTTCCAGGAGTTCCAGAAAGACGCCAAGCAGGCTGAAGCCATCCTCAGCAACCAGGTAGGGAGGCCCTCGGGGCTGGGGACAGGGCTCTCTTGGGGCGGCAGCAGCCCTAGAGACAAGTCTGCAAACATCTGCACAGCGACCAGACTCCCTCTAGCCACCAACTGTGCCTTTTCCAGCCATGTGTTCCAAGCTTTGTCTGGACCAGTTAGAGGCTAGAGGAGTGGTCACCGTTGCACGTGGCTCTTGCCAGGCTGTGCCCGGCCCACCCTGGGTGAGGGGCGAGGTCTGGGGAGTAGCACCTCTTCCTCCCACAACTCCAGAGGGCACTGTTGACCCTGGAGCACTTGGCAGGTGTCCTCGCCGCCGCCTCGGCTGGCCCTCATGCCTCATCTGAACCCTTTACTTAACAGGAATACGTCTTGGCTCACCTGGAGCCCCCTGACTCCCTGGAAGCAGCAGAGGCCGGCATCCGGAAGTTTGAGGATTTCCTGCTGTCCATGGAGAACAACCGGGATAAAGTCTTGAGTCCTGTGCACTCTGGGAACAGCCTGGTGGACCAGGGGAACCTGTACTCGGACAAGATCAAGGAGAAGGTGCAGCAGATCGAGGAGAGGTACCTCCCATCCCCAGGCCGGGGCTGAGGGCGTTGCAGACGGACGGCAAGCCTGGCCTGCTGTAACTCCGTCTCCGGCTCCCCATCCAGGCACAGGAAGAATGACGAGAAGGCTCAGGAGGCCTCGGTTCTGCTCAGAGACAACCTGGAGCTCCAGAACTTCCTCCAGAACTGCAAGGAGGTGGGTGGGCGGCCGCGCGAGGCTTCCTCCTGGCGGGGCGGCAAGCCCAGGGCATTCCCTGAGTGGGGGCCGCGTGCTGGAATCTTCGGTTTCATGAGTTTTTTATTTTTTTCTGCAAATCTGAAAAGTCAACATTTCATTTGTGAGTCTGAGTTTCTCAGAAAGTGGTCTGAGGACGCTCTCTACCCGGGTGCATCAAGAAGCTCATGGAAAATGGAATTAAGGTTTGAGTGCAAAAAAAAAAAAAAAAAAAAAAAAATTCACTGGTATGAGAGGGAAAGGCATCCTATGAAAAACAGCCTGGATGTCAAGTAGTTTTTTTGCACTCAAATAAACGTATCTTTTAATTCTGTTTTCCACGAGCCTTTTGCAGTCCCTCTGAATTAGAGTCTCTTCGGGCCCTGGTTCGAGCTGGCCCTGGTTAGAGGGGCGTCCGTCCCATGTGTTCATGCACACAGCGCCCTGGGCTCTGCAGTGCCCTGGACCCAGCAGACTATCGCCGTCGGCTTAAGGCCCGTCTTGAAATTCATCTACTTCTAGGCGTCTTGATTTTGCAGTGGCCTTGTCCATTAAGGAGCTGGACCTGGCCCCACCCAGGGCAGACTCCTGGGCCTGACTTGCGCGGATGAATCACAGCCTTAAGGAGTGAGAGGAAGCAGTATTTGAGCAAGCCTCCCGGCTGGAGAGCTGCTGGCTCAGCACACCTGCTCGCCTCCTGGGGCCAGCGTCCCTCCCTGGGCAGCGCCTCCCGCGTGGGGCCAAGCATCCCCTGACTTCCTTCTCGCTGCGACTTCATACCCCCTTCCCCACAGCCCAGCTCTGTTTTCATCCACCTCGGCACTGGAACGAACCAGGCTTGGGTTGGGGCCAGGATGCCTTGGAAACATTGGGGCCTCATCACAGTCCTCTCTTTAATTATAGGATCTGCCTTTGGCTTCTTCCTCAACTAATATTTTCTCTGTGTTTATTAACAGTTTCTCACCCTCCTGCCAATGGGTTTCTCCATCCACTCAGTAAACACTTGTTGAATCCATGCAGTACACCATGCCCTGCCCTCACTTCTACAGCATGGAGCAAGGAGAAGTCACCCCTGGCCCCACACTGCACACGTTCCAGCCCTGACATGGCGTGGGTTCAGTTGCTTGGATCCATGGGGCTAGTTCTCTTCCGTGTGAGATCAGTTCCCGTCCTCCCATTGGCTGCCTTCTGCAGTCAGGGTGGGCCAGTAGGTCCTGCCCAGCCAGAGAGCCACATGCAGAGGTGACTGGACTCACGCTTTCTGCCCGCAGCTCACTCTCTGGATCAATGACAAGCTGCTGACGTCCCAGGATGTCTCCTACGACGAAGCCCGCAACCTCCACAACAAATGGCTGAAGCACCAGGCCTTTGTGGCGGAGCTGACTTCCCACCAGGGGTGGCTGGACAACATCGACGCTGTGAGTGAGGCGCGTGGGTGGCACGGGGGCTCTGCCCAGGCTGCCTGTCCGTGGGGGCTTCACCCAGGGACCAGACGTGGCCCTGCAGCCTGAGGGACCATGTCAGCGAAGCAACTTTCTGCATAGTAGCTAGCCCTCCAGAGCTCCTGAAGCGGCCTTCTTAAGGCTGGTCACTTGCGCCTGTGGACAGTCCAGGGCTCCCCAGCAAGGGCCAGGACAACAGTACTCTCTGTCTCCCATCATCCTTGCCATGTCTCTAACCCTGTCCCACCTGGGACACAAGAAATGCATGAGCTGGTCAGAGTGTCCGTGGGGTGCCTTGAGCCCTGACCATTTCCATGAGCAAAACTGCCAGAGAGTGGTCACTCATACCCTCAGAGGTGGGGAACCGGGGGACCCCTCTGTGCTGGGCTTTCCCATTGTGCAGGTCAGTGTGGCAGGGGCTAGATCTGGGAATCACACCCGCTTGCCCTGGCCATGGCCATCCACGTGGAAGCAGGCCTGGAGTCCGCACGAGGCCAGGCCACCTAGTGGGTAAAAAATGCCGCTCCGGAGCTGGACCCCTTCACTGCTGGCTCCATTTCTTCACCTGGGATGCGAGGGTGACAGTGCTGATAGCGTACCCAGCGGGGCAGCGAGCAGTAAGTACCTAGAACCACGCAAGGACTGAGAAGCGGTGTTGGCAATTATGAGCACTCCACGGAACACGGGCTCTGATCGGTCAGTCTACATTCCCAGACCTGACTCACATCACACTGCACCCACCGAAACAAACAGAAAAACAAACCAGGGGCTTCAACAACTTTCAGGAAAAGTGGAACTGAAACCTGAGTTTATTTTGGTTCCAAAATCCATGCATACAACTTCAGAAAGTTCACAGAATATGGGTATTTGAAAAAAAGCTATGCATGGTTTTTGATGGGTTTTTTTGCATCAAAATAAACTGATCTTTTAGTTCCGTTTTTCCCAGTTGCCTGGTACCTTTATTCAGGTGAAAACCAGTTAAGGAAGAACTCGGTTAGTCAATAGATCCCCTCAGGTGAGTGCACAGTGCACAGTGAGCCTGTGGGAAGAAGATCAAGAGAGGGCTGGACTCACAGGGAGGCTCCCACAAGCACTGCACCAGAACAGATGCTGCTAAGTCTCCCTGAGTCATTTGCCCAGTACTGCTCTCGCTGCCCTGCCTCCTCTGCAAATATCACCCCCACACACACACACACACACCCAGCTCTTCTTCACCCTCCTGACCACCTAGCAGGGAGCTCCTTGCAGGCTGAGCCCACTGAGGCCCTAGAGGTTGAGCTCTCTTCCCACCCCATCCCACCCCCAGGAAGGAAGACAGTTAATGGAAGAGAAGCCCCAGTTCACACCTCTGGTGTCCCAGAGGCTGCAAGAGTTGCACCAGCTCTGGGACAAGCTGCAGGCCACCACCAAGGAGAAGACTCAACTGCTGTCGGCTGCCCGGAGCTCTGATCTGCGCCTGCAGACGCACGCCGACCTCAACAAGTGGATCAACGCCATGGAGGAGCAGCTGCGGTCCGACGACCCGGGCAAGGACCTGACCAGTGTCAACCGGATGTTGGCTAAGCTGAAGGCATGTGAGCCGGTGGTGGACTCGGCATGTTAGGATAGGAGGGGTTGTGGGTGCAAACCTAAAACCTTAAAGTAAGTATGCCTGTGTTCCTCTTAGCTGGGTCATGCAGAGCTGACTGTGGGCTCATAAGCCGTCCCTCCCCCGGTACAGTGCACAGGACGGGGATGGGGATGGGTTGATTAAAGGGTGCACTAAGAGGAGGGAATGATGGACAAGGGCAGCTGGGGAGACTCCTCCAAGGAGCCTGAGCTTGACCTAGGCCTTGGTGGCGGGGAGGGGTCCTGACACATGAACAGCAGGGAAAGGCTGCCCAGGTGCCAAGGCCACTACTGATGCCGACCCTTGTGTCTCAGCGGGTGGAGGACCAAGTGAACATGCGCAAGGAGGAGCTGGGGGAGCTGTTTGCCGAGGGGCCCGCGCTGGGAGAGGAGGCGGGGGAGGCAGACTTGAGCATCGAGAAGCGGTTTCTGGACCTCCTGGAACCCCTGGGGCGGAGAAAGAAGCAGCTGGAATCGTCCAGAGCGAAGCTGCAGATCAGCAGGGACTTAGAGGATGAGACGGTACGTGGGCCCCAGCCTCTCCCCTCCCACCCCTGGGGGCTGAGCCGCCAGCTGCCAGCAGGGTAGCTGGCTGCTGTCCAGGGCAATTCTTGGCAGCTGGTGGCTGGTCCCCCCCGCCCCCCCAGTCCCCTTATCTCATGGGATTGCTTAATGATTGCATTAAGTAGAAAAGCAAAGCCGGGCTTGTTGACTGGCTAACGCCCCTTCCACTTGCTGGTTCTGACAGTTGACAGGTGCCGACTTTCCCGCCAGGGGCAGGTTATTTGGAACCTTAGTTCAAAGTATCAACATATCCTCATCTATAAAATGGGGACAAATCCCCGATAGGACAATGGCAGACACTGTGGTACAGCAAGTTAAGCTGCTGCCTGCAATCCCAGCATCCTCTATCAGAGTACTGGTTCAAGTCCTGGCTGCTCCACTTCCAGTCCAGCCTCCTGCTGATGTATCCGGGAAGCAGGTGGAAGATGGCCCAAGTACCTGGGCCCCTGCCACCCATGTGGGTGACTTGGATGGAGCTCCAGGACCCTGGTTTCAGCCTGGTCCAGCCCTGACTGTTGCAGCCATTTGGAAAATGAACCAGGGATGACAGATGTCTTTGTATCTGTCCCTTTCTCTCTCTCTCTTGCTCTGCCTTTAAAATAAATATTTTTAAAAAAAGGACTTGGCTGGTGCCGCGGCTCAATAGACTAATCCTCCACCTTGCGGCGCCGGCACACCGGGTTCTATTCCCAGTCAGGGCGCCGGATTCTGTCCCGGTTGCCCCTCTTCCAGGCCAGCTCTCTGCTGTGGCCCGGGAGTGCAGTGGAGGATGGCCCAAGTACTTGGGCCCTGCACCCCATGGGAGACCAGGAGAAGCACCTGGCTCCTGCCATCGGATCAGCGCGGTGCGCCGGCCGTAGCGCGGCGGCCATTGGAGGGTGAACCAATGGAAAAGGAAGACCTTTCTCTCTGTCTCTCTCTCTCACTGTCCACTCTGCCTGTCAAAAATAAATAAATAAATAAAGGACTTGATGTGCTATCAGGAAAGCTCTTTAGGGCACAGTGAGAACTTGGGGAACTGTGAGTAGGGCTGCCATCAGCTCACCCCTGCCTCCTTGTCCCTGCAGCTCTGGGTGGAGGAGAGGCTGCCTCTGGCCCAGTCGGCCGACTACGGCACTAACCTGCAAACCGTGCAGCTGTTCATCAAGAAGAACCAGGTGAGTCCAGCCTCAGCTCCCCAGCCCCACCCCTGGCTCCCTCCCTGCCGCTGCCTGGCTCAGCGTGGGTGGCAGCGGGAGGCCCGCCCCGCCAACACTGGTGCGTGACCATTGCCGATGGTGGCTTCGGGGTCTCACGCTGCATGAGTAGCTTCACGGCAGGAAGAGCAGGCTCTGGTGATCGCAGAAGGAGTTTCCAGAAGACCACACAGCAGGGAGGAACCCGACGCTCAGGGATTTGTGGACCCCTCGGACTCCGTGGAGGCCCTCGCCTGGCACTCACGGTGCTTTCAGAGTTCTGCATGTGGCGGCATCCCCGGTGGGAGGCCCCTCACTCCTGGCTTGTCTCCCTTTAGCACGGCCTTCCCCTTCTCGGTCTGAGCTCGGCACATGTAGGGTCCTTGTCCCAGTTATCTCTGGACACGTGAGGGTGTCTGTGGGACTCAAACCCTACGAGGATGCCCCTCGGCCCAGCCTCTCAGCCCTGGGAGCAGACGTGCAGCCGCTGTTTGGCTCTCTCTTTGTCCGTGGCCCTGGTTAGCGTCCTGGGCGTGGACAGATGCTCACCTCGGTGTCAGCCCTGCAGAGGGAACCTGAATTCCTCCCCAGAAGCCAGCTGGGTGTGGACACAGCGGCTTCATGCCACTGGCCCCAGACCCTTTCCTCCTCCTGCCTTGTCAGTTCCCTAGGCCAGCAAGGAGAGCCCAGAAACTTAGATCGCGGGGGACAAGCACCATGTCCCCGGGGACCACATGGACATCACAGAAGGCAGACCGATTTCTTTCCCCCACAAAGGAACTGCCACTGACATTGGCTCACAGGCCCAAACCTTTGAGGCCCAGCAGCGCTGTGCCCAGAGGTGATCAGAACACTGTGGAAGTTGGAATTAAGGGGTAAGTTTATTTTGGTGCAAAAAAAAAAAAAAAATTGTTGGAATCCATGCCTGTTTTTTTCATAATACGCGCTTGCCATGACCTGTTTTGAAGGCCCCTGGCATACATGGATTTCAACTCTTTTTTGGCCCCTGATAAACTTCCCTTTGAATTCCATTTTCCACAAACTGTTTGAGGCACCCTGTTCCAATCAGAGAGATTTTCTCCAAAGTGTCCTGGAGCCCAGTGCTTCCAGTGGACAGAATTCCCAGAGGTCCCAGCAGCCACACACTGGGGCCACCGCTGGACGGTGAGAGAGAGCTGGGCTCAGCGGGCACCACAGCTTTCTCTTCCAGGAAGGGGCTGGTCAGAGGCCGTGTCTGGAGGACCTCAGCTGTAAGATGAGCCAGCGAGAGGTTCAGCACTAGAGACCTGGATTCTGTCTGGCCGGCCAAAGGCTTTCAACCACCGTGGCTGGGAGTTCCCTTAGCCAGGAAGCAAAGGGCAGCCTCTCAGGAGAACGTGGCCACCCTTGCAGAGACTGTATGTAATGCCAAGGTCCCACCTCAAGTGAATTTATGAGGATCTCTGCAAGTAGACCCCTAAGCGGATCTGTCTTCCCGGATTTGACGTGCGAGCAGGGTTAAGAGCCGCTGCCGCCTCCACACCGCATGCTGCATCACTTTGGTCTTCTGTCACAGAACCCCAGCTCTTCTGGCCTTCTCTCTGGTCTTCAGAATGCCAGGCTCACGTCCACCCCAGGGCCTTTGCACTTGCTCCACCCACTTGCCAAGAACTCTCCTCCCCAGATCTCTGTGTGGTCACTTCCCGCTCACTGTCCGCGTCTCCTGAATGTCATCTCGGAGAGGGCTTCCTGCAGCTCAGGGGCCATTCTCCTTCCCACAAGGGAGGCGCCGCCTCCGGTTACTCATTTATTTACATGGTTGCCATCTGGTTCCTCTACCAGACTGCAAACTTTAGGAAGACAGATGTTTTGTTGATCTTGTTTCCGTACTGTCCCTGGTACCTAGAACAGGGTCTGGCACACAGACGAGATGTTAGTAAATCTCTTTTGAATGAATGGAGACACAGAGGAAGGCACCATGGATAAGCACCCTGCACAGGAGACATAGAACACAGTTGTTTAAAAAGAGAGAGAAGTGCCTTTCTAGGGTACCTACGCTTTCAGAGAAAGCTAAGAGGCCAGCAGAGCTGACCACATGGCTTGCAGAGACCATGGGAAATTGCCAAAACTGAGATTCTGGGTACAAAGCACCACAGTGTTTGTGACTTGTGGGTGTCACTATTTCGCGTATGTTTTAAAGGCTGACCATCTCGGCACTGCCTATGTGGACTGATTTCTGGAAAGTTCTAAAGACCATGGGGAAGTTGTAGGACAGGAGGAAATGAGGTTTGCAGAGCCCAAGAGCCCGTGTGTGAGAAGCCACTAGCCTTGCCCTCTGGGACGCAGGGAGCGATTAACACATATAGATGATGAGCCCCTCACCAGGGTGGGAGGGGGAGGCCATTTTGGTGACCCAAGGCTCAACCAGGAAGCAATACACAGTTCACAAAAGACGTGAGAAATAAAAATGAGGACAAACAAGACCCAGCACTTGAAACAAGGGGCAGCTGTCCGCCAGCCTTTTATGTGGAGCCAAAGCTGCTGAAAGAAGACACCGGAATTTCAGAATTGCCTTCCCTTGCTCAACACAGGCACCTGAGAAGTGTGTCTGATAGAGTGGGAACAGTCCAGAGCCCCGCCTCCGGGGTCGGGCAGCAGCCCTGCCTCTCACCCCCAGGGCCTCACCTCACTGCCGGATGCCAGCCTCCTCGGCTTGGCTCGGGCAGGTCCTGCACCAGTCGGCTTTGCATTTCTGTAATGAGATACCTGACACAGACCACTCATGAAGGAAAGAGCCTTAGTCTAGCTCGTGGTCCTGGAAGTTCATGGCCCAAGATCGGGGTGGGGAGGGGATGGAGACATTGGTCCACCCCCTCCAAGGGTATTCTTGCTGCAGAGCACCACCATGGCACAGGTTACCGTGTGGCCAGGGGGAGAGCCTGCTGCCTCTCATGCAGTCACCAGGACTCAATCATGGGGCCTCCACCAGAGCAACCCAACCCAATGCCATCATTTCCCCAAAGCCCCGTCCCCACTAGCACCATTAACATGAGACATCAGGGCCCCAGCCCTGACACATGGGCCTTTAGGGGACACTGAGCGTCAGCAGTTCTGTCACCGTCATCCTCTTTGCTCCAGCAGGGGGTTTGGGGGTTGCTGAGGGTGTCAGACCTGACCCTGCCGCTGCAGACATGGCCTCCCCAGTGTTGGTGGGAAGGCCCTGCCCCTGAGCCCTCCCTCCCGGCCACAGACGCTGCAGAATGAGATCCTGGGCCACACGCCACGCATCGAGGACGTGCTGCAGCGTGGGCGCCAGCTGGTGGAGGTCGCGGAGATCGAGTGTGGGGACATCGAGGAGCGCCTGGGCCACCTGCAGGGCTCCTGGGACACGCTCCAGCAGGCGGCAGCAGGGCGGCTGCAGCGCCTGCGCGACGCCCACGAGGCGCAGCAGTACTACCTGGACGCGGGCGAGGCCGAGGCCTGGATCAGCGAGCAGGAGCTCTACGTCATCTCTGATGAGACCCCCGAGGTGTGCGCAACAGGGGCTGCTGTCCAGGGTACTGAGAGAGACGGAGCTGGGCGGGCAGTGAGGGGGAGCCTTGGAAGTATGGTGTGAGTGCAGGGAGGTGGATGCTCCAGGAGCCCCCTGAGTCGCCCTTCTCCTGGGTGCCTCCCTCTCAGGATGGCCCCTCCCTGAGAGCACCCACTCAGTGCATGCACTGTGCCATGGGCTGCACCTGCCAGATGCGGGGCGCTCTGACCCGGGGCTCCTTCACTGCCTTGGGCACAGATTCTGTGCCAGGGAACGGCTGTGGGAGGGGGCAAGGCTCTCTCGAAGTTGGAGTGACATAGGGACCAGAGGATTGGACATGGGCCTAGACGGAAGGGCAGGAATCAGCTAAGACTGGGGGAAGCCCAGAGAAGAAAGTGGGGTGCAGACATTACTGGGGAAGCAGAGTAGAGGGAAGGGAACAGGTGTGGGTCTCCCCCAGGAGCTGGGCTGTCAGTTGCCAAGGGAGGGAGCACGGCCAGGCTGGACGCTGGCCCTGACGCCCGCCTACTGCCCCCTAGGATGAAGAAGGCGCCATTGTAATGCTTAAGCGACACTTGAGGCAGCAGCGCGCCGTGGAGGAATATGGGCGGAACATCAAGCAGCTGGCTGGCCGGGCCCAGAGCCTGCTGTCTGCAGGCCACCCTGAGGGGTGCGTGTGTCTCCTGGGGCAACTTGGCAGGATGTGGGCCTCTGGCCAGGGGCCTCCACCAGCCCGTATCCCAAAATAAGAGGTTTGGGAAAACCCAGTTCCACTGTATGCGTTGGTGTAACTTCACAGGGGCCCACTGGGGGCCCCTCTGCCAAAAGCTCAGAGAACGGAATGGCAACGCCACCATCTTGGGGCAACCGAGAGCCTTCGAATCTTGCAGAGTCAGATGATGCTGTGAGATGCTGAGGACCAATTGTACTTCCCCGTGTGATCTGGAAGGTTCTTCAGGACCTCGCAGTGACTCAGCAAAGTCATTATATGGGAGTGAGAGGGGGAAGCCTACACCCATTAGAACTGCTGAGTTGTGCGTGAGCTACATACATGGGAGCCCACTGAGCCAGACTCCCCAGGCCACCCTCAGTCACAGTCCTGCCTTTAATGCATCCACTGCCATGAGATCTGCAGCAGCCCCCAAAAATCTCCCAGGGGGTTCCAAGCACTGAACCCCTGGTGCCCACTCTTCCCTAAGAGCTAAGCAGGGTCCCCTGGGCAGTGTGGCTCCGCCAGCCACCTCTGGAGGTGAGCGGAGAAGGTCCCCCTTTGCACTTGTCAAACCTGGAGCTGCCCAGGGCAACAGGCACTGGGAGGTGCTACTCCCAGATGGACATCCAAGACCAGTGCTGTGGTCCCCTGAGACACCCTGACCTGAGGGTTCCTCCCCCCCCCCGCCTCTTCCCTGGCCACTGTCCTTTCTCCCCCATCCTTGGCGCCGGGCTGGGGGAGAAACTGGGTCCTTGATGGGTGGGCTCTGAGGCCCTGTGGGCTTGAATTGCAGGGAGCAGATCATCAGGCTGCAGGGCCAGGTGGACAAGCATTACGCGGGGCTAAAGGACATGGCGGAGGAACGCAAGCGCAAGCTGGAGAACATGTACCACCTGTTCCAGCTGAAGAGGGAGGCCGATGACCTGGAGCAGTGGATAGCGGAGAAGGAGCAGGTGGCGTCGTCTCCCGAAATGGGGCAAGACTTTGACCACGTCACTGTGAGTAGCCGCGGCTCCCACTGCCTGTGCCTCCCGCCGACGGGGTAGCCCCGGCCACCAGCGTGCCACACAACACGTGCATCTCTGCAGGTCCCTAGAGTCACCCAGAGTCCACCCTTGCACTCTGGGTGGTGGCAGTGGCTGCAGTGGGAGGGGGCACAATGACATCCCCCTGTCCCTGAGCACCCGACTCAGTGCCTGTGTGCCCACCCCACCTGCAGCTGCTCCGGGACAAGTTCCGGGACTTCGCCCGGGAGACGGGGATGATCGGGCAGGAGCGGGTGGACAACGTGAATGCCATCATCGAGCGGCTCATTGACGCGGGCCACAGCGAGGCAGCCACCATCGCCGAGTGGAAGGACGGGCTCAACGAGATGTGGGCGGACCTGCTGGAGCTGATCGACACACGCATGCAGCTGCTGGCTGCCTCCCACGATCTGCACCGCTACTTCTACACGGGCACCGAGATCCTGGGCCTCATCAATGAGAAGCACCGCGAGCTGCCTGCGGACGTGGGGCTGGACGCCAGCTCGGCCGAGTCCTTCCACCGGGTGCACACGGCCTTCGAGCGGGAGCTGCACCTGCTGGGCGTGCAGGTACCTGTGCCCCTGCCCCCAGTGCCTGCCTTCTCCACAGCCACCTTCCTGGAGGCCCCCAGCGGGTTGTCAGGGCTCTTCTGGTTCCTAGAAGGGAAATCTGCAGAAATCTGCGTACCGGGAGATTTCACCTCTTTCTTTTTTATTTTTATTTAAAGATTTACTTATTAATTTGAAAGAGTTACAGAGAGAGAGAGAGAGAGAGAGAGATATCTTCCATCCGCTGGTTCACTCCCCCAAATGGCTGCAATGGCTGGAGCTCTGCCTATCCAAAGCCAGGAGCCTGGAGCTTCTTCCCACGTGGGTGCAGGGGCCCAAGGACTCGGGCCATCTTCCACTGCTTTCCCAGGCCACAGCAGAGAGCTGGATCGGAAGTGGAGCAGCCTGGTCTTGAACCGGCTG
Organism: Oryctolagus cuniculus; assembly: GCF_964237555.1. Taxonomy (NCBI): domain Eukaryota; kingdom Metazoa; phylum Chordata; class Mammalia; order Lagomorpha; family Leporidae; genus Oryctolagus; species Oryctolagus cuniculus. The sequence goes on from NC_091451.1 coordinate 5,690,313, forward strand.
CCCACATGAGATGCTGGTGCTTCAGGCCAGGGCGTTAACCCAGTGTGCCACAGCGCCGGCCCCTGATTTCACCTCTTTCAAGAGCCAACAGCTCAGGTCAGGGAGTCTGACTTCCAGGCATTCTTTAGCTTCGGAAGTAGTTCTCTGAACCCTCACAAAAATCCCGTGCATAAGATGACCTGACAATGCTGCTTCTATAGCCATGTGGGATTATTAGGTAACACGTACGAGGGTACCTCAAGAAATTCCTGAAAAGGGGAATTAAAAGGCAGCTTTATTTTGGTGCAGCAGAGTGTTGAAATCCATGCATCATTTTTGCCTAACAGGCATTTTTCATCACCTTTCTGAAGACTCCTGTATGTGTGGCTTGCTTGCAAAAAATTTTTTGCACTTATCTTTTAATGCCATCATGAATTTTCAGAAGTACCCTTAGATATAGCACCTGGCTAACACCAAGTACCATTCTCAGCAAGGTAGACAGTCCCTGGGTCCTTACAGCCTCCCCCTGGGGTCACCGCTGATGCTGTCTGTGTTTTGTAGATGCAGAGAGGCACAGAGGGACAATGAGTTGCCTAGGAACATGCAGAGGTGTGGGGGAGCCAGGACCTGGCCCCTCGTGCTGGGGCTGCGGTCCCCACTTGCTTGGCCCCCAAGCAGCGCAGCCTTTTCACATGAAAAGACCCCAAGATATGCATGTAGGCCGCTCTCCCCTCAGTGGGGTGGCCCCGGAGCACCGCTGCAGGTCCCTAGAGTCACCCAGAGCTCAGGGCCAGGGCCAAGGTGCCTGCTGCCAGGAAGATCCCAGGTTCCCAGTGGAGGGAGCAGAAATGGGCCAGCTGTGCAGTTCTGGGCTGGCCCAGTGGGACCAAGAGTTTCCACACCAAGGAAGAGGGACCTCCAGCTGGAGGTGGGACATGGTGTGTGGCTGTCAACTTGAGACAGGTGTGGCCCCACTGAGACAGAGCCCTGAGACAGGTGTGGCCCCCCTGAGGGCTCAGGAGTGAGGTTTCATTCATTGCCCTGGGACCTCAAAGAAGGTCTGAAACTGCCCCTCCCTGGATAGGCAGTAAAAAAAAAGATAAATTAGGCCAGCGCCACGGCTCACTAGGCTAATCTTCCGCCTAGTGGTGCTGGCACGCCAGGTTCTAGTCCCGGTCGGGGTGCTGGATTCTTTCCCGGTTGCCCCTCTTCCAGACCAGCTCTCTGCTGTGGCCAGGGAGTGCAGTGGAGGATGGCCCAAGTGCTTGGGCCCTGCACCCCATGGGAGACTAGGAGAAGCACCTGGCTCTTGCCATCGGATCAGTGCGGTACACCGGCCGCAGCGCGCTGGCTGCAGTGGCCATTGGGGGGTGAACCAACGGCAAAGGAAGACCTTTCTCTGTTTCTCTCTCTCACTGTCCACTCTGCCTGTAAAAAAAAAAAAAAAAAAAAAAAAAAAAAAAAAAAAAAAAAAAAGTTAAAAAAAGATAAATTAGAGTGGGCATTTGGCCCAGTGCACATGAGAGTGCCTGGGTTCGACACCCACCTCCACTACTGACTCCAGCTCAGCCCCGCGGAGGCAGCAGAGATGGCTCAGGTTGTTGGGTTCCATGGATGGAGCTTCCAGTTCCCAGCTTCAGCCTGGTCCAATTCCAGCCGTTGTGGGCTTTTAGGTAGAGAATTAGTGAATAGGAGTACTCTCTGTCTCTCAAAGAAAAAAGGATTTTAGTGCAAAAATTGAAATCCATGCATACAAAGGATCTATAGGAAGTTTATGGGAAATGTGTATTTATGAAAACACTATGCATGCATTTCAATTTTTTTCACCAAAGTAAGCTTTTCTTTTTTTCCACACACAAAAAAATTAAGATTATTTATTTGAGAGGCTGAGTTACAGAGAGGGAGAGACAGAGAGAAAGGTCTTCCATCCGCTGGTTCACTCCCCAAGTGGCTGCAATGACAAGAGCTGGACTGATCCAAAGCCAGGAGCCTCTTCTGAGTCTCCCACATGGGCACAGGGGTCCAAGCACTTGGGCCATCCTCTACTGCCTTCCCAGGCCACTAGCCAGGAGCTGGATCAGAAGTGGAGCAGCCGGGGTTCCAACTGGCACTGTTATGGGATGCTGGCGCCGCAGGCAGAGGCTTAACCTTACTGCATCACCGCGTTGGTCCCTCCACAAAATTCTTGAGGAGACCTTGAAGTACTTCTTGCATGGAGTGGTTCTAAAAGAGAAGATTAATAAACATAAAGGGTGCACAGCAGTGCCGAACACTCCCTCTCTTCATCGTGGTTCTTGGTGATAATCCAAACAAAAAGCAAGGCGTCTTTCCCCTCCAGCACCCACTGGGTGGGAGGCTGGAGATCCACCTCCCAGCAGAGCCTCGATGGCGTCTGCCGTGAGTCTGTGACACCTTGGAGCAGGGAAGGACACCTGGTTTTCCCCGCCCGCAGGTGCAGCAGTTCCAGGATGTGGCCACCCGCCTGCAGACCGCGTACGCCGGGGAGAAGGCTGATGCCATCCAGAACAAAGAGCAGGAGGTGTCGGCGGCGTGGCAGGCACTGCTCGATGCCTGCACCGGGCGCCGGACCCAGCTGGTGGACACGGCAGACAAATTCCGCTTCTTCAGCATGGTCCGGGACCTCCTCTCCTGGATGGAGAGCATCATTCGGCAGATGGAGACTCAGGAGAGGCCCAGGTGAGCCCAGGCGCCACACTGGGCGCTTCCCTGGAGGGTTGTACAGTGCACTGGAATCCTGGGCACTTCCCTGGAGGGCCTGTGCAATGCACTGGAGTCCTGGGCGCTTCCCTGGAGGGCCTGTGCAATGCACTGGAGTCCTGGGTGCTTCCCTGGAGGGCCTGTGCAGTGCACTGGAATCCTGGGCGCTTCCCTGGAGGGTGTGTGCAGTGCACTGGAGTCCTGGGCGCTTCCCTGGAGGGCCTGTGCAATGCACTGGAGTCCTGGGTGCTTCCCTGGAGGGCCTGTGCAGTGCACTGGAGTCCTGGGCGCTTCCCTGGAGGGCGTGTACAGTGCACTGGAGTCCTGGGTGCTTCCCTGGAGGGCCTGTGCAGTGCACTGGAGTCCTGGGTGCTTCCCTGGAGGGCCTGTGCAGTGCACTGGAGTCCTGGGCGCTTCCCTGGAGGGTGTGTGCAGTGCACTGGAGTCCTGGGCGCTTCCCTGGAGGGTTGTACAGTGCACTGGAATCCTGGGCGCTTCTCTGGAGGGCGTGTGCAGTGCACTGGAGTCCTGGGCGCTTCCCTGGAGGGTTGTGCAGTGCACTGGAATCCTGGGCGCTTCCCTGGAGGGCCTGTGCAGTGCACTGGAGTCCTGGGTGCTTCCCTGGAGCGCGTGTGCAGTGCACTGGAGTCCTGGGCGCTTCCCTGGAGGGCGTGTGCAGTGCACTGGAATCCTGGGCGCTTCCCTGGAGGGTTGTGCAGTGCACTGGAATCCTGGGCGCTTCCCTGGAGGGCCTGTGCAGTGCACTGGAGTCCTGGGTGCTTCCCTGGAGGGCCTGTGCAGTGCACTGGAGTCCTGGGCGCTTCCCTGGAGGGCGTGTGCAGTGCACTGGAATCCTGGGTGCTTCCCTGGAGGGCGTGTGCAGTGCACTGTAGTCCTGGGCGCTTCCCTGGAGGGTTGTGCAGTGCACTGGAGTCCTGGGCGCTTCCCTGGAGGGTGTGTGCAGTGCACTGGAGTCCTGGGTGCTTCTCTGGAGGGCGTGTGCAGTGCATTGGAATCCTGGGCACTTCCCTGGAGGGTGTGTGCAGTGCACTGGAGTCCTTGGGTGCACCCCGTGGCCTGAGTTGCATCTAGGTTGGGTCTTGGCAGAGTCGGAGTGGCTCAGCTTCCACTGAGAGGACTGACCACCTCAGAGTGAGGAGAGAAAGGTGTCTGTCACTCGGGCTCTCCCATGGGGGCCGTGACCACAGTCATCAGCAAAAAAGGAGCAATGCTCACAAATCCAAAGCTGAGCAGATCCAAGGATGCTTGCTCTTCCCCTAGCCCTGGGACGTGGGGGCCACCAAACCCAGGGCTCAGGATGGAGCCGATTGGTAATGAGAGGTGGACTCAGGCACGGGGGCTGTGCCAGCCCAGCAGGCTCAGGACCCTCAACCCCCTGTTTGGTCAGCAGTGACTGCTGGCCCATCTCCGAGCCTCCGCCCTGAGGCTGCCGGTCCCAGGGCCCATGTCTGTATCCTTAACATCAGTGTTGAGACACAATGCACATACATACTTCACCCACTTAAAGTGTGCCATTCTGCTGTATTTGATATAATCACAATTTTTGAGGGTCCTTGCAAAAGTTCATGGAAAAGTTGAATTAAAAGATAACCAGGCAGAGATGGACTTTGGGGCACAGCAGGCCAAGCCATCCCTGAGTATGCCCGCACCCCATGTCTGAGTGCCTGGGATTGAGTCCAGCCTCTGCTTCTGATCCAGCTCCCTGCCAGTGTGCCTGGGAGGCAGCAGATGATGGGTCAGGTACGAAGGTCCCGGCCTCCCACACAGGAGAATGAGGTAGAGTTCCAGGCTCCTGGCATTAGCCTGGCTGTCACAAGGCATTTGGGGAATAAAGCAGTGGATAGAAGTTGTTTCCCTCTTCTCTCTTGCTCTCTGCCTTATAAATAAAATGGAAAAAAGGCTTTAAAATGTTTCAAAGATAACCAGAAAATAGGAACATTCGCTTGCTCTCTCAAATACAGGTTTTCTTAAAAGATTGATTTACTTATTTGAAAGGCAGAGAAAGAGAGAGAGAGAGAGAGAGAGAGAGAGAGAGAGAGAGAGAAAGAAAGAAAGTGTCTTCCATCTGCTGGTTCATTCCCCAGATGGCCACAATGGCTGGAGCTGAGCTGATCCGAAGCCAGGAGCCAGGAGCTTCTTCATGATCTCCCATGCAGGTGCAGGGGCCCAAGGACTTGGCCATTCCCCACTGCTTTCCCAGGCCATAGCAGAGAGCTGGATCAGAAGTGGAGCAGCCTGGATTTGAATCCGCACCCATATGGGATGCCGGCGCTGCAGGCAGCAGCTTTACCCACTACACCACAGCCCCAGCCCCTCAAATACAGTTTTAAAAAAAAAAGTTTAAAATAAAAAGTTTATTTCATTACAAAAACTATCTGAAATCTATGCACAGTGTTTTCACAGAACACATTTCCCATGAATTTTCTGGAGGTTTTTGAGACATAGACTTCAGAATTTTTTCAGGCCAAAATAAACATCTTTTAGTCGCATTTTCTATGAACTCCCTAAAGTCTCTGCAGCCTCTGCCTCTGACCAGCAGCAGACATGGTGGGGGGAGGGGGCATCCGAGGATGCCCCTCTCTGGCCAGAGAGAGGAGGGACCCAGGGCTGGGCTCCTGGAGGCAGGTGGGAGGCAGCCTTGGCGCCAGAGGGGCCCTCCCACGCCTGCCCTCCCGCCCCCAGGGACGTCTCCTCCGTGGAACTGCTCATGAAATACCACCAGGGCATCAAAGCTGAGATCGAGACCCGGAGCAAAAACTTCAGCGCGTGCCAGGAGCTCGGCGAGTCCCTGCTGCAGCGGCAGCACCAGGCCTCGGAGGAGGTGAGAGGGGCAGTGGGGCCGAGGCAAGGCCCCTGTGCCTCCTTGGGCCCCCCTGGCCGCCCAGGCAGATTCCGGGAGGGGGCTGGGGCTGTGGTTTCTCTGAGGAGCTTGTCTTTCATTCACGAAGCCAGAGCGAGCCCACTCCCCGCCTGAAGGAGCCGGCTACTGAGTGCAGACAGCAGGCTCAGAACCTCCCCAGCAGCCCCCACGTGGGCCTGCTGAGAAGTTGGTGACCCTGTGCAAAGAGGAGGTGCAGGGGGCCTCAATTCCAGGAACTCGTCCCAGGCTGCACAGCCGACAGCTGCAAGGCGAGGGGGCCGGAGTCGGGGCACAGTGTGTTGAGCCCCCTGTGACTCCAGCATCTCGTATGGGAGCCTCACTTCTAGTCTTGGCTGCTCCACTTCCAATCCACCTGCTCTGGGAAAGCAAGAGAAAGATGGCCCAAGTGATTGGGCCACTGCTCCTGGATGGAGCTCCTGGCCCCTGCAATCTGGCCCAGCCCTGGCTGTCGTGGTCATCTGAGGAGTGAACCAGCAAATGGAAGCGCATTCTCTCTCTCTCTCTCTCTCTCTCTCTCTCTCTCATTCTCATTCTCATTCTCATTCTCATTCTCACTCTGCCCTTCGAATAAATAAATCTTAAAAAAATTGGGGCCAGCGCTGTGGCATAGCAGGTAAAGCCACCACCTGCAGTGCCAGCATCCCATATGGGCACTGGTTCTAATCCTGGCTGCTCCTCTTGCAATCCAGCTCTCTGCTATGGCCTGGGAATGCTATGGCCTGGGAAAGTAGAAGATGGCCCCAGTCCTTGGGCCTCTGCACTTGTGTGGGAGACCCGTAAAAAGCTCCTGGCTCCTGGCTTCAGATCAGCACAGTTCCAGCCATTGCAGCCAACTGGGAAGAGAACCAATGGATGAAAGACCTCTATCTCTCTGCCTCTCCCTGACCCTCTCTCCATGTAACTCTGACTTTCAAATAAATAAATAAATCTTTAAAAAAAAAAATGAGCAGGACCAGGACCAGCAGCCAGGACCCCGTGAGCAGCACAGGCATCCTCTGTGCACTGCCTTGGACTGGGAGAGGGGTTCTCCAGCCCTGGGCTTTTCTCCGTCTCTACAGATCAGCAAGAAACTGCAGCAAGTGATGTCCAGGAAGAAGGAGATGAATGAGAAGTGGGAGACCCGCTGGGAGCGGCTGCACATGTGTGAGTACAGCCTGGGATCCGGGAGGCACCAGCAGAGAGGGGGACGATCCCACAGCGGCTTTGGTCCTCACCATAGCCTGGAGAGAGACCCCAGCAGCACCACCCGTCGGCAGATCTCTGGGGCTGAAGGTGTCCAGGCAGCAGATCCTGGCAGACACGTGGCTGGACACGGCCTCTGCCAGCCAGCATGCCGCTCCCTGCCCTCGCCTCCCCCATCACACCCAGCTGGTGTCCCTGCAGGGCTGTGGCCAGGGTACAGGGTCAGGCTGAAGCAGAAAGGAGCTGTGCGCCCAGATGCCTGGGACTGGTCCCCTAGGGCTGCAAGACAGCCAAGGGCCAGAAAGAGACCGGTCCTCGTGGAGGTGCATCCCAGCATGTTTTGTTGTTGTTCTAGTAAATGTAGTTTTTAACCCTAACTACTACTGCTTGATCCCTGGCATGGGGATTGGGGACCACTGGGGGACACCTGTTAGGGGGAGGGGGAGCTCCTGTCTGCGGGCCGAGCCAGGCTTTGACGCTTTTCTCGTGGCAGGGCTGGACGTGTGCCAGTTCTCGAGGGATGCCTCTGTGGCCGAGGCGTGGCTCATCGCCCAGGAGCCCTACCTGGCCAGCCGGGACTTCGGCCACACGGTGGACAGCGTGGAGAAGCTCATCAGGAGGCATGAGGCCTTTGAGAAATCCACACGCAGCTGGGCCGAGCGCTTTGCCGCCCTGGAGAAACCCACCTTGGTGAGCTGGGACCGGTGCTGGGAGGCTGGGCAGCCACACTGGGGAGATGGGGTGGGTGGGGGGCTTCAGGACCACCAGACCAGGGGCCAGGTGTTTGGGTGGCTGGGCAGGTGGGGAGAATGGGAAGGAAATAAGGGGTAGAAAATGCTGACCGTGAACGTAGAGGACTAAAAGGATGGCCCCGGGAGAGCGGACCCCAGGGTGCACCAGCCTTCCAGACAATGCCCCAGGGGGGCCCTCGGAAAACACGGCTCCCCTATGTGGCAGCTCTGACCCCCAGTCTCCTCTTCCCCCAGCTTGAGCTTAAAGAACGCCAGGACAAACCCGTAGAGGAGCCCGGGTGAGTGCTGGCCATGTGCCCCGCGGGCCAGGCCAGGGGGATGGGTGGGGAGGAGAAGGGGCCCAGATTTCACACTTGGGCCACCTGTCAGAGAAATCCAGAGGGGCCTGAGCTTGGAATCGGAGGGGCTTCTGTTCCCCTGAGTCGTACTGAGCGGAAGACCTGGCTCGGGGAAGGAGGGGTGGAGGCCCCTCCCACCAGGTACCAGCGCCTGTGCCCCGCTTTGCACAGAAACCTGTCCCTCGCTGAGGCACCTGTCTTCCCTCTGCCCGTTAGCCTGCGGGCGGCTCCTGGATCTGCTCTGTCCAGGCTCCCCTGGCTGTCTGGACAGGGAGACCCTGGGCGCACGCTCCCGGGTGGGTGCCAGCGGGAACCTTGGAGAGACGCTGCTGGTTAAAGAGAGCCTGTGTCTTCCTTAGGCCTCAAGAGGAGGAAGGTGAGACGGCGGGGGAGGCGCCCCGCGTGCCCCACCGTGCAGCCACCGAGAGAACGTCCCCGGTCAGTTTCCTGTCCCTAATGTCTAGTTCCTGGGAGTCGCTGCTGCCAGAGCCCGCGCACCCCTACTAGGCCCAGCCAGGGCTGGAGGGAGGAGGCTGGCCGGAGCTGGCGCCACCCGGGGCCTTGCTCGGAGCAGTTCACCTCTCTACTTAGGTTTTCTAGAATGCTGCCCCTCCTCCCTGCCACCCCGAAGCCACTGTCCCTCCAGGCCACTGACGACCCGGGTTAGTTTGGTTTTATCTAGTCGAATAAATTTTCTTGTATAAACACATCACCTTCTACACACCAGGGGGCGCACTTTATCCCTGTTTGCCTTCTAACCCCATCCTCAACACAGCACGCCCTGCACGCGCACATGCACGCCCACGCTCCGGCCTGTCCTGCCCACCCACCGGCCCCACGATGGAGTGGGGACTCCTCCTCCTGCACAGAGCACTGCCCACTTCCCAGGGCCAGACCTGCCTGTGGAGCAGGTTCCAAGGCAAGAACAGACCTTAGGGGTGAGGGAGCGGCCAGAGCTCCAAGGGCTTCCAGCTGCCCAGCCTCCCACCTTATAGAAAAGGAAGGTCTGGGGTCAGCTGGCAGGGCCTGGGGCCCATGCCTGGCTGGCACAGGTCCCATAGGACCCCTGTCAAGGCTGAGGCCCGTAGCCCTGGGGGCTGCACCCAGGTTCAGGCAGGAATTCAGCATGTGGCTGGCACGGCTCTCCCCTGCATGCCTCCCACCCCTGTGAAGCCCTGGGGAGCTCACCTGAGCCTCAGCCACCCCACAACAACGCACACAGGGCAAGCCCACCCTGTGCGGAAGCCCCCTGGGCCCAGGTGCTAGCTTGCCTGCCCCTCCACCCCACGGGTGCCCTCACACAGCTGCCTAACCAAGGTGCAGCAGCCCACCAGGCCCAGAAGAGGGCGCTGCTGGGCTGCTGCTAAAAGCTCTCTCCCCAAAGCATGTTCCGAAGCTCCCAGGGCCGCCTGTGGCTGAGTCCCTGGCTATGGTGGACTGCGTCTCGCCCCCCTTTTTCCCAGCAGCAGCCCCCGCACGGAGGACCCGGGGGCTTACAAGGACCGCGGACACGGCTGGGGCTGCCCCCTGCCTGCCTCCCTTCCCCACCTGTGCTTCTGCCAGTGCATCCTTGCGCGTCTGCATGCCGCGGTGGCCTGGGTGTGCGGGCTCCTGTGGGACCACCTGAGCCACTCCATCCGTCCTGTGTGTCGTGTCCGTCTCACCAGCCGCGTGTGCCACAGCTGCCCCTGCCCAGCACCTGGATGTCACCAGGGCAGGGCAGAGGGGCCTGGGGGGAGGTGTGGAATAAAACCTAATTGGACCTGAGTCTCTCTCTGGGGTAAGGGGGGAGCCCGCCATTGGAGGCCCCTCCCAGAAAGCCAGCCACTCCACCGATGGGAAAGCTGTCCTGTGTGGGGGACCAGAAAGAAACCACATGGCAAAGCTCAGGAGCACCCAGCCCAAGGCCTCCTGGAGAGATTCCTGCTGCTGCTCCTTCCATGAAACTGAGAGCAATGCAATCAGTACCCAATCAACCTTGGATCCAAGAAAGAGAAGAAGGAGCCCAACTCCACTGCAGAAGGCGCTGCCCGCCCCCCCCCCCAACAAAGCCAGCGGCTGGCTCCCCTGCCCCGTCACCGCTCCTCTCCCGGAGTCGGACAGCTGTGTGCTGGGTCTCCTGTGGTCCTGTGTGTGTGGTCTGGTGTTGGGCTCTGTAGCATAGATCCATATGGTGTCGCTTCTGGTGAAACCCCTGTACTAACGCATGCTGGCTCCCTGCTGGCGGCCCCCTGCAGGCCCCACCCCTGGTCCTCCCTTCCCCTGTGTGCGTGTGTGCGCGCGCACCTGTGTGCACACAGTGCCAGAGCTGTCATGGCCTCCCGTCCGACCTGCCTACACAAAAGCCGAGACTTGCATGCAGGTGAGTGCCTTAGCAGGTGAGGGCGAGCAGGAAATTGTAGGCGTCTGCTGAGAGAGGTTCAGCACGTCTGACTTCTGCTCCTTGTGTGGCTGCAAGCTTCCTGCATTTTCAACAAACCACCTAATCCCTCAATCTTCCTGCCCTTAGGTCTCTGCAGGGCTCTAGAAAGTTCTGCACATTCCTCTGTGTCAATGACAAAGCAAATCCAAGGCAGGGGCTAGGAAATGTGGTTTCTTTCCTCCGTCCAGTCTTGGTCTTAGCTCTGAAGTGCCTGATGGCTTTGCCAGACGCCAGCCGTGGTGGGGGTGGGATAGGAGGCAAAGGACAGGGGTGCGTGCCAGTGGCCCTGTTTGGGGAAGAGAGGCTGGGCTGAACTTCTGTTGCTGCCAAGGGCAGTGGCTACAAGGGAGCCTTGGGTGCCGGTGGGGGCACCCAACACCTCTGCCTTCCCCTGGGCGTGTGGTTCTGGGGGCTTTGCGTCTCCAGGGTGGCCTTGTTGGGGGAACATGGGCTTTTCTTCCAGGAGCCAAGGAGGTGAATTTCCTGGAGCAGAAACAGCACTGGCAATGATGCGAGTCACCCCAGGGTGACCCCCAGTCCCAGGCTTGTGCTAGGAAATCCCCCAGTAAGGACCCTAAATTGCTCTCAGGGACCGTGAGAGAAAGAGCCTCCCCCAGGGGTCACTGTTTGAGACAAACATATCCCCATCTGCCTCCAAGCCACAAGTGCTGGGTGTTCGGCAGGTGTGTGTGTGTGTGTAGGAGGGTGGTCACTAGGACCCAGGGCCACTGCAGAGAGCAGCTGCCCGGGTGTGGGTGTGATCACCCGGAACCACTCCTGCACCCCTCTTCCTGGACTGCCTGCACAGCCAGCTTCCCATAGTAAAGGGCCAAGCGCCCTGGAGTCCCTACCTTTCCCTTGTCTGATCTTAGAGGTGTGTGTGCTTCGGGGAAGTAGCCAGCACTTGTGAACAGTGAGGGGCAGCACCTGGGGGTGGGGGGGCTGAGCAGGCACTGGGCTTGCAGCCAGCATCATGTGCAACCAGCGCCTGGCTCGCTCCAGCTGCTGCCAACCCCTGGGTGACATAGGAATTCCACCCTCCCCACCCCAGGCCCGCAACTGCCAGCGGCAGGTTCTGATGGCCTTGCACAGCAGCCATGTGGGTGTGGGGACAGCGGCGGTGCCTGCTCTTGCCACTTCCCCAGCTTTCTCTGCGCCCCTCACTCAGTCCATCCCCTTCTTGTCCTCTTGTCATCTTGCGCGGGCACCTGAGCCCTGGGCCGCAGGACCTGAGCCACTTCCCACAAGAGCCCCTCAGTCTCCCACAGCCTCAGTCCACCACCACCTCCTCACCAGCCTCTGCTTTTTCATTGCAACGCTGGGCCCTGTGCGCCCTCAGCTGCCGGCTCTCCCTCTCATTGGCAGCTTTGAACTCAATAGACCTCCCTTTGTCTTCTCATGCAAACTACTACTCTCTGGGGCCCCTGAGAACCCCTGCACACCCGCTGGGGCCCAACAGGTGCCTAGCTCATGGGTAGCATTGCTAAGGTTGAACCGTCTGATCCTGGAGTGCGCCCTCATGCCCTGGTTCTCACCTGCTAGGGTGACCTTTAGAGAGAGCGCCCTGTGGCCTGCATGCCCGAAGCAACTTCCGAACCTCGGGAAAACCTCCCGGTACTAGGGCCGGAGTTATTTTCCACCTAGGAAGGGGAGTCAGCTGTGGGTGTGCGGTCCCTGCGCCACCTGCTGGCCGACTCAAGAAGTGCACCGTCCATGCCTTCAGTGCAGAGAAGGGATTTGCACGCAGCTGTGTGCAGGTCCCAACCCTCTTCTTGCTTCCCTACCCAAGCCAGTTTCCTAGTAATTCAGGACCCTAAAAAGCCAGGATTACACGGCTCCACTTGACTTTCCAAGACTGCAAATATTCTCAGGGAGCCATCCCTCCTTTGTAGTCCTAGAAGATCCTGAAAAGCACTCCTGTCTGTGAAGTTTCCTTCCCTGATCTCCTTTAACCAGCAGCCAACGCTGCTGGTCCCCATGACATCACGATCCCAGCAGCAGGTCCCCCCCACCCCACTGCAGGTCCCCCAAACGAGAGCCTGGGGGTCTCTGCAGGCAGTGACTGCACTTACTCCAGCTCCCACCCTGGCCATTCTCCCACTTAAGGATCCGATGTCCCTGCTGCCCTGGCCTAACAGCCAGCATCTCCTCCAGCTCCTCCGGGTGGTGTCCTGTGCAGGGAACCCCCAGCAGGCCGCCTGCCTCGTGGCACAGAGGAAGCAGGGACCTTAGTGATCTCATCGACCTCTACACCTCAGCCACACGAGCAGCCTGCTCTGGCCCTGGGCAGTGTCCAGCGTCCCTTCCTGGCACTCTCTGCCCTCGATCCCTCTGCTGGCCTGGGACTGCAGCTTCCAGGGGCAGCAGGAGGACCACGCTCTCCGCCCTTCTTCCAGCTTATTGAGCCCTGAAGCCTTGCTTCCCAAAGCATGCCACCAGCCTGACCCCAGGGGCCGCAGGTCAGCACAGGTTCATCACTCAGCCAGGAAGTCCTTGACAGATCCAGTCTAGAAAGAGGCAGGGATGAACACATCTCCAGTGCAGGTCTCACCTGGTCTCAGGCAGCTCCGGACAGGAGGGGATCTGTGTGCAACCACTTAGATGCCTGTGGTTCAACTACCCCCGTGGGCCCAGCACCAGCTGGCCAGCCTGGGACATACGCCTTTCAGATTAGGGAAACAGAAGCCAGCTCTCCCACTAGCGTGCTGTGTGAGCCCAGGGATCACTGCATTTTTCCAGACCCCAGATTCCACATATATAAAAGGAGGGGCCAAATCCAATGACCCAAAACCTTTCCCCAGCTCTAGAATTCTGAGAATCTGTTTTCTCACATCAGTGCCACTCACCCACCGCACTCCCCGCCACACCCATACCCCTGAGCCTGCCTACAACACCCTCCCAGGGGCACTGCTGGAAATAAAAGTCCCCAGAAAAATTATGGCCTGCGATTCACATAGTAAAGATTGCCACAGAACATTTTTTTTAAGACTTATTTATTTGAAAGGCAGAGTTAGAGAGAGGCGGGGGGGGGGGGGTCTTTCCACTGGTTCACTCCTCAAATAATCACAACAGCCGGAGCTGGGCCAATCCAAAGCCGGGAGCCAGGAGCTTCTTCCGGGTCTCCCACATGGGTACAGGGATCCAAGGACTTGGGCTATCTTCTTTCCCAGGCCATAGCAGAGAGCTGGATAGGAAGTGGAGCAGTCGGGACTCGAACTGGTGCCCATATAGGATGTCGGCAGTCCAGGCAGCAGCTTTACCCGCTATGCCACAGTGCCGGCCCCTCCACAGCTCACAGCTGTGGCAGGAGGGACCCAGGCAACAAGCAGGCTGCCCAGCGGCATGAGGCTGCATTGCCTTCGACCGCTCCCTCTGCAGACTGCAACCCAAGAGTAATTCTCGAGATGGTTTTGGCTTCAGAAAAGGATCTGTCCACCCTGATATGCCCCAACACAGTCTTCCTTGAAGTCTTGTCTTTGCAAGGTTGTGGGCTCCTTGTAAAAATCTAAATGGGAATCACCAGAAACTTCCACTACGTAGCACCATCTAGGGGCTTCTGCCTTTGCCTTCCCAGGCCCCTCTGCATCCGTGCCCAGCTCCATGCTTTGGGTGGGCTCCCAGCTGCCTTCCCCATTCATGTGGGCCCCCCATTCCCGTCTCCGGGCCTGGATTGCTCCGGCCACAGGAAGAGGAACTGAGGCCTTACCTGCCAATGGCTGAGAGTCCACTCACCCCTTTTTCAGTCCCAAACATCCTCTACTCTAGAGCTAAAAGTTTGTTTGGAGGTCATCATGCTAGCCAGCTGGGGCCCTTGCCACAGCCATGCCCCAAGGAGGGAGCTGGTGGGCCGATAGGGCTGAAAGAGCATTACAGAGCCCATGGGTGCAGATGCCAGCCTATGTTACCAGGCCTCAGACCACCCGTGTCCCTCCCCTCCCTTCTCGTCACCAACACAGTCAGGAAGCACGAGCGATGCTGGAGATGCAGGATGCTCACTCCCAGCCTGTCTGATCCCACACCCAGGCTTTGAGCCCTGGACAGGGTGTGCACGTGGAGCATGGGGAGAGTCCAGTGGGAGCAGGCTGCGGGCTCCTGCAGGTGGTCCCAGCTGGTGGTCGAGCAGGAGGGGGCTAAGGGCAGGAGTCAGACACCTCTGGAAGCCTACAGGAGTCTCTGCTCTCGTGGCCTTTTTCGAAGCCCCCTGTTCCTCCGCCACAGCCCCTGCAGGTGCCTCCTCCCTGGGGAGTCAGCCAGCTTCCCTCGGAGCTGAGGATGGGAAGAAAGCATTGGTCCCCAAGGCCATCATCTCTCTCTTGCACCCACCCTCATTCCGCCCCCCAACCACGTCTTTCTCATCTGCATCCCCTTCCACAGCCTCCATCTCCCACCCTCATCTTCAGCTCCTCCTTTTCCGACCTTGACCTTGGTCGAGGGAGGGGTCAGCATGTGTTGAATTCATCTCCAAGAACACGGGAGAAATCTTGGCTCACATTGGGCAGCCTTGTTCTCCAAAGCCAACCCATGACCACCTAGCTTCCAATGGCACTGGCCCTGGCCTCTGTGTGTCCCCACCGAGGACCATGGGCCAGGTGAAGAAGAAATAGGGGAAGGTGGACTTCAGTGGGGAGTCAGTCCTGGCCAAAGCCCACCTTTATTCTCTAAGGAGGGGCAAAGGGAGAAGTAGCTAAGTCTGGTGGATGTTGTAGCATAGAGGTTTCTACCGACACCAGTGCTGGGAGTGGGGTGAAGTCATGTGAGAAGGGCGGGGGTGGCTGTGGGGGAGGGTCCAGTGGGGTCCTCCCTGGCTTAGCCCCTTTTCTGTTGCTATGACAACAGAACGAAGCTGCCTACTTGACAGAGCAGAGCTGGGTCCACCCCCCTCCTTGAGTGCATCGCAATGGGGAGGGTGGCACCGTGGTTAGCGTACAGGGAAGGGCGTGGTCAGGTGGTGACGTGGGAAGCCAGAGACATACAGGAGCTAGGCTCGCTCTTTTTATAAAACTCTCTCCCTTAAGGACTCCCTGGGGACCAGTGACAGCCACGTGAACCCCTCCCACGACCTGGCCACCTTGCCCGAGGCCCCACCTCTTCCAGTTCCCTCCACCCCTACATGGCCACAAGCTATGGTCAGAAGGACCCCAGACCAGGCTCCCCAGCCTCTTCTCCTTCTAAAGGACGATCCAGGCAGGGCCAGGGGTCCCAGTCCCTGTGGCTGGTGCTGGCCAACCATGGGCGATCTGAGATGTATAGAGATGAGGGTAGCCCAGCCCCTCTTCTCCCCTGGAGGAGCTGTGAGGCCAGAGGAGATGAGCATCCTAGAGATAATGACAAAGGCCAGGCCAGCCAGGCTGATTCCTCCTGTGCCTCCCGGCTATGGGACCCTGGGCAGATCACTTCCCCTCTCTGTGCACTGGAATTCTGGGTCAATGGTTTACAAGCTTTCCCAGCCATACCATGGCTTTCTCGACATGAAACTCTCCTGGAGCCCTGTTTGCTAAGGGTCTCAATTGGATGGGTCGCAAACATGAGTAACTTTCTTCTTCCAACCACGCCCTCAAACACCTCCATGGAGCCCACACCCCCGCCCCATTCCAAGAGCCCGCCCCCATCAAGTCTAGCCAGTGTGCTTTAAGGCGGGGTTTCTGCCTGATGCCCAGAGGGGCGCCCACTTCCACCTGTCCCCAGCACCTCCATGCCGGGTTTGACCCACGGCCTGCAGAACCCATGGCGGGGAGAGACCCTCCCCACTCCCACCCCCCATCTGACCACCGTCTTCGCTTGCTGGGGCAGGGAGAGGAGCAGGAAAGGAACAGAGACTCCTTGCTACCTGGGGTGGCCCTGGTCCTCCCGAGCTGTCAGTGTCCTTGGGCCTTCGGGTGTCCAGAGGTGGCCTGTGTGGGGTGGCATCCATTTCAGGCTGTGAGTCCTCCAGTGGTCAGGCCTCTGGGCCGGGGTCTTCAGGAAGGCGAGGCTGCCTGTGCGGCGCCCAGGAGACACCACCTCCGTGCTTGTCCTGGCCATTGGCGGGACAAGAATGACAAGCAAGGCCCCAGGATGCCCTGGGGAAGTAATTCTCCCCCTCTGCTGCCCACCCCAGGCCAGCAACCTCAGCATTTTGATGGTGGGGCTGGAGAATATGTTTCCACAGCTCCCAGTACCTGGGGAAGCTGTAGCCATGGTTCAGACCCCCGCCCCTTCCAACAGACGCCAGCCAGGGTAGGGGGAATCTGCTAGAGCTGATAAAGGCCGAGGAGGGTCCCCAGGGTGGGCACCCAGGGCCTGGTGCCCACAGCACGAGGGCTTCAGACTCCTTTTGAAGGGAGCAGGAGGGCTCCATCAGTCACCTTCCAAGTGCCACTAGTTTTCAAACTGGTCTGAGCATCGAAACCTTTATAGGAATGCCCACGGGCCCCTCTCATGCCACGCGGCTGCAGTGTCTGCCCAGAGCAGGGCACAGCTGGGCTCTGCGAGCAGTATCCACACCTGTCCTGCCTGAGGGCATTCCTTGCGTCCCTCCGGCTCCCCCAAGAACCTTCTGTTGCTGTGTTAGCTTGGCGGCGGGGGTGGGCACCCACCCTCTGTGAACTGGGAATGGAGTCCCGAGTGTGAGCAGAGGCTGAGGAAGCAGGTGGGTACGCATGGTGGAAAGGGACCAGGCTCAGGCGCGGGCCTGCTGATGGCCCCACTTTGCTGGGAATAGCAAAGGTGTGCTCCTTCCCTGTGTCCAAGCAGGGGGAAGAAGGGGGAACGTGGCCTCCGGACCTGCAGCCGCCGCCCCCGCCAGGGCAGCCCCAGGATGGCCCAGAGGAGCAATCTGCTGCAGACGAGAGGCCCGCCACGGAGCCCCTCTTTAAGGTCCTGGACACCCCGCTGAGCGAGGGGGACGAGCCCGCCACGCTGCCAGCCCAGCGGGCCCACGCGCACAGCGTGCAGATGGAGGGCTACCTGGGCCGCAAGCACGACTTGGAGGGGCCCAACAAGAAGGCATCCAACAGGTGGGTGGGGTGGGCTGGCAGCTACTGTGGCCACAGGTGGGGGCAGAGGTGGCCACCACCTGTGGTCTGATAGCTTGGGGGATTCATAAGGATTGGACCTGAGAGAAATGAACTTCACGGAGAAAAGGTTTAGCTCGATTTCAGAGGGTCAAGTTCAAGAGCAGCGCCCCCCCAGTGGTTGGGCCTCTGATGAGGGAAGCAGTGGTGATGCACAAAGCCAGCCCAGGGAGACTGCAGGTTGCAGGTGAGCCAGGAGGCAGAAAAAGGCCACGCCCCACTAGGGCTGCAAAGCAGCCTCACCCTGAGACCGCCTGAGGCCACACCCCAGTAACTGAGGCCGCCCACCAGGCCCAGCTCCTGCACACCACCCACTCAGGGCCCTTAACACAGGACGCTCGGGCCTCGGGGGGTCACGCCACAGCCAGCTCCCATCACCGTTGGTTCTGGTCCCACGTGCAGACCCGGGGGTCTGAGTGACCCCGCCTCTCCCTGTTTATTTCCTCACTTGTAGAATGGAGATGCCAGCACTGGCTTGCCTTTTCAGTGGCCCCGTGCCTGGCGAAATTTGCTATCCCAGGTCTGGGTAACAGGTGGGGCAGACTTGGCACCAACGATGTGTCCAGGACCAATCCCCAACTTTTACCCGTCTGAACCTCAGTCCCCTCATCTGTGAAACGGGAGATAACCTTCTGCGGGTCCCTCCTGGTGCTGTCACCCAGTGACTCCTGGACCTTGAGGAAGCAAAGCAACAGCTGCTCCCTTCCTGACCTGAGACAGTCGTGTCTTTGGGGTTGGCCCATCCAGGACTCCCTCTGCCTCAGACTGCTTGCCACCCATGAGAGACCCAGACTGAGTTCCAGGCCTCTGGCTGTGCCCCAGCCCAGCTCGAGCTGTTTCAGGCATTTCGGGAGTGAACCAGCAGACGGAAGCTCTGCCTTTCAAACAAAATGAAAACAAACAAAAACAAGGTCCCATCCACTGACCCACTGAGCCACTCCCCTCAACAGCCAAGGGCTGAGCCACGCTGAAGACAGGAACCAGGAACCCAGTCTGGCAGGGGCCCAAGCACTTCAGCTACCATCTGCTGCCTCCCAGGGTGTGAATTAGCAGGAAGCTGGAATCGGGAGCCAAGGCTCAAACCCAGGCTGTACAATATGGGAAGCAGGAATCCCAAGCAGTGGTCTCAACTGCTAGACCAAACACCTACTGCATTTGTTTTTTTTTAAACGAAGAAACAAAACAATAAAATGTATCACTATCAGTACCCAAAAAGAAACAGTAGCACTAGAGGAAGTAATTGTAGCGATGCCATCTAGGGACCTTGCCTGATCTGCCTGTCTGCCTCTGCCAGGTCGTGGAACAACTTGTACTGTGTGCTCAAGAACTGTGAGCTGACCTTCTACAAAGATGCCAAGAACCTGGCCCTGGGGGTACCCTACCACGGGGAGGAGCCCCTGGCCCTGAGACACGCCATCTGTGAGATCGCCGCCAACTACAAGAAGAAGAAGCACGTCTTTAAGCTGAGGTGAGGCTGCCCTGGCCACGGTCCCCTGCCTGGGGACAGGTGCACCGGAAGGGAGCAGCTCCAGAACTGAGTGGGTACAGCTCTAATCACAACGGCGGAGGGTGCAGCTTTTTACCTCTTTCGAAAGCTGCTGAGCTACCGAGGGGGGGCTGCACCTTGGGCTGGGGGGACTGCGGGATCAGAGCTAGCCCTCTGCCCAGGCCCAGGCCCCCACAGCTGGCTTCGTGACAACAAACCCTTCATCCTCCCAGGCTGAGTAATGGCAGCGAATGGCTCTTCCACGGCAAAGACGAGGTACGTGCCTGACGTAGCCAACAGAGGGGCAGGTGGAGGAGACCCCAGCCCCCTGACCTCAGGGCACCCCAGTGCGATGGGGCCCTGGAGGCCAGGTTCAGCCCCGCTCATCCCTCGGACAGGAGGAGATGCTGTCCTGGCTGCAGGGCGTGAGCACGGCCATCAACGAGTCCCAGAGCATCCGCGTGAAGGCGCAGAGCCTGCCCCTGCCCTCCCTCGCCGGCCCCGATGCCAGCCTCAGCAAGAAAGACAAAGAGAAGAGATTCAGCTTCTTCCCCAAAAAGAAGTAGCAGTGGGTGGGCCTGGGCAGGTGCCGTGGCCGTGGCCGTGACCTCCCCCCGCCTGGCCAGGGCCCCACGCCGCTGCGCTGTAATAGCTGCCTCTGCCGGCCTGGCCATCCGATGCCCGCCTCCACGCCCTCTGCCTCCGGGGATGAGGGCTCCCAGCTCCTGTGGGGCCAGAAAACAGTTCCCTGAAGCGCCTGCCCTCCGCTCTCCACCCTCCCCTGAGCTGAGGGTGCACCAGTCCCCCTACACCCCACAAACGCTGGAGATGGCAGCTGACGGGGTTCCCCAAACACTACCCACTCCCAAAGCAAATCTTGCTTGGGGTCACTTCTGACCTGGTCACAGTCAGGGGAAGGGGAAGAGAAAGGGAGGTGGACACTGGAATGGGGGAGCTGCCCCTCGAGGCCTGCGAAGGAGCCCTCAGGTGGGGGTCCCCAGAGCCCCAGCTCTAGGCATGGGGCTGTTGGGGCCACAGGGACACATGGGATGCAGGGCCTCACATGTGCCAGCCTCCTCCCCACTGGGCTTCACCACAGGGGCCACCGTGTCCCTTCCTCTCTGCTCCTCCTACCAGGAAAAGAAACCCAAAGAGCGCCCCCCTACACACACTGAAGGAGCCTCCTGCTGCCTGCAGTGCCCTTGGCCGCTAGCACAGGTGGAAGAGGGAGAACGCCAGTCCATTCCTCCCGCAAAGCCGTGATGAGAGCTGCCAGCTGAGACCCAAGGAGCAACACATGGTCTAACCCAGCCCAGGGTTCTGCCTCTGCAGGCTGGGACCTTCCACCCAGCCCTAGCAGCAGCCAAGCCAGCAATATCCCCCAGCAGGGCCCCGTAGGCAGACAGTGCAGGCCCCAGTACCTAGAGAGCCAACCCCCAAGCCTACGCCCAGGTGCGTCCTGTCGATGCTATGGACTGGACAGGCAGCTGAGTTGATCACCCAGCACTTCAGGGTGGCTAATGTGGCCACACTGAGGTAGGACCACCCCCAACAGGATACAACTATCCTTGGACAGCTGGGACCAGAGCCAGGAAGGTGTGCTGCCCCTTGATCTGCTTCCCCGGGACGTACCTGGTCTTGGGTCTCGGGGAGTTCACATAGGTGCAGAGGTCCCGTCTGCGGCCACCTGTCCCCAGGCATGGGAAGGAAACAGCAACCTGTGTCCCGGGGAGAGCCCCGCTCAAGCTAAGGTCAGACCTCCAGAGGAGGCGTCAGGGTTTCCACAAGGATCTCCCCCACTCCCCTCTGAAAGCAAATACAGCCACAGCCCAGCCTCTTAACTGGGGTCAGGCTGGGGGCAGCAGATGGTTGCCCCCAGGGAATCCATGAAGGTCCCCCCACAGCCTGCGGTCACTGCTTCTGTCCGCTTCCACCCCACCCCGGGAAGGAGCCTGGGACACCTGGAGATGACATGGGCAAGGCTCAGGTGGCAGCCACAGCTAAGACGCCTTCCTGGAGCCCACAGTGTTGATCAAACCAGGCACAGCTGAGCGAGCAATGCCACCCTGTGGCCCCAATGCTGTGGGCAGGGGGAGCCAGCTGCCACCACCGAGAGCCACAGGAGGGGAAGGTACCCCCCCCCCCAGAGCCTGAGCTCCCCATCCCGTAGGCAGGGTCTTCACTTGGCCTCAATGCACAGGACCCCAAGGTGCTCTGCTCCTGTGGGAAACCTGGTGTGCAGCATTCAGCAGCCTCTCCCTATGCCCGGGGAAACCAAGGCAGGAGGCATTGCAGTGACTGCACATACCTGGCGACAAGGCAGGCTCCGTGCATCACAGGGCACGTCCTTGTCAGGGGCGCACAGCAGAATCCCCGCTGAAGGGCAGACCGGGGGCAGGCACCTGCTTCAACTGCTTCCCTGGGAGAGCTTGCCCGCCTGCCCTCTCCCCTCCACGTGTGCCAAAAGCACTTGAACCGAGGCGTCCTCAGCGAGCAGCCCACAGACCCGAGGAGGCGAGGGCTCCAATGGGAGAGCTGGGGTTTCACACCCGAGGTCCCCAAGCCAGCTGCATGTGACCCACCATCTGTTGCCAGCTCCCCATGCACCCAGCCCGCACCGCCAGGCCCCAGGACACTCAGCTAAGCGGACTGCTGCTGCAGGCATCCTGCTCGGGGTGGGGTGGGGGGATCCCTGTGCTATGCCAGGGCTGAGCCCCCCGTGCCCTGGTGAGGTCTTCTCTTCCTCCGTATGTTTTCTACTCATAGTCCTTTGACAGTATTCTCAAACTAGGTTGACACAGTTCCAGTCCACACCAGCATAAACAGGCTTCCTCCCCAGGGCAGCTCGTCCTGGGCATGGCCAGGTGGTCCTCTTTCCCTCTTGTCCCTGGCCTCAACTGATGCTGGAGGAGGGTGAGGGGGTGGGAGGGTCCTCAGCTTCCCTCCCCACCCTACCTCCACTGGCACCTGTTAACAGGTGGCCTGAGAAAGACCCAGCTTCCCCCTCCACACCACTCCTCCTCCCTCTCGGAGGGCAACCAGGGTCCCCAAGGCTTCGGACAAGGGCAGAGATCCAGAGGAAGAGGCCAGTGGGCCACACAGCTGGGCCCCTTGGACGAGTCCACTCGGGAGGATGCAAGGGAGGCAACGCTGAGCGCAGAGCACGCGATCTGGGGCTGGCCCTGGGGCCGGCCGGGCCTCGTCCTCCACCTGCTCAGATGTTAACTTCCACCAACCAGAGGAAACCCTTTACTAGTTTTTCTAATAAATCAATAATGCTCCATATTTTTGCTCAGTCTCTTAAGTGATTAGATGTGTCTCTCCTTGCTCTGGGACTCAGAGGGCCGGCACCGTGGGGACAGAGGGACAGCCAGACCACAGCTCGTCCCTGGGAGTCTCACAGGGTGATTGTGCCAGCACCCAGGCCCTGGGCCTCACCTGTGGCCCTGAGCAAACCTCGCTCCCTGGTGCACTCAGCCGATTTGAAGAGCTGCTGCAGAGCCAAATCCTTTCTGAGCAAAGGTGAGGCCAGGCCTTTCCCTCCACTCAGGACAGAGACCCCGGCCCTCACTGGCCACAGCACCACTGGGCTCTCCATGTCTGGACTCCATCCTTGGCACATGGAACCGCCCCACTGCTGGTTTTCAAAAAATACTCCCGGGGCCAGCACTGGCGGTCTACGTAGAGCCGCTGCCTGCAGTGCTGGCATCCCGTATGGGCGCCAGTCCGAGTCCCGGCTGCTCCAATTCCAATCCAGCTCTCTGCTATGACCTGGGAAAGCAGTGGAAGATGGCTGATTGGCACAGCTCCAGCCGTTGAGGCCAACTGTAAAGTGAACCAGCAGATGGAAGATCCCCCCCTCTCTCTGCCTCTCCTTCTCTCCCTGTGTAACTCTTTCAAATAAATTAAAACAAACAAAAAAACCTCCGCAGGAGCCAGTGTTGTGGTACAGCAGGTAAAGCCACTACCTGCATGCCACTGGCACTCCACAAATGCCAGTTCCAGTCCTGGCTGCTCCGCTTCTGGTCCAGCTCCCTGCTGATGCACCTGGGAAAGCAGCAGCAGGTTGCCCAAGTGCTTGGGCCCCTGCCATCCACTTGGGAGACCCAGATGGAGTTCCAGGCTCCAGGCTTTGGCCTGGCCCAGCCCCAGTCATGACAACCACTTCCTGTGAACCAGCAGATCAAAGATTGCTCTCATTGCTTTCTCTCCTGCTCTCTCTGTAACTCTGCCATTCAAATAAATAAATCTTTAAAAACAAAGCAATAAAAAAAAAAGGACAAAAAAAAACCTCCCCATATGATCCTTTTTTTTTATTATTTACTTGAAAGTCAGAGTTACACACAGAGAGAAGAGGCAGAGGGGAGGGAGAGGGGGAGGGAGAGGGAGAGGGAGAGGGAGAGGGAGAGGGAGAGGGAGAGGGAGGGAGGGAGGGAGAGAGAGAGAGAGTCTTCCATCCATTGGTTCACTCCCCAATTGGCCACAATGGCCGGAGTTGTGCCAATCCGAAGCCAGGAGCCAGGAGCTTCTTCCTGGTCTCTGGCATGGGTGCAGGGGCCCAAGGACTTGGACCATCTTCTACTGCTTTCCCAGGCCACAGCAGAGAGCTGGATCAGAAGTGGAGCAGCCGGGACTCGAACCAGTGCCCATATGGGGGCCCTGCAGCCCAGACCCCAGCCAGGACACACCGGGGAAGGCAAAGCTGGGCTTCTGAGCAGAAAAAGGCAGAAAAGCCATGTACAAACAGAGAGGCATTCCTAGGCCTTGGGAATCAGTCCCTTGTGGGAATGCAAGGAAAACAGAGGCTCCATCCCAGAAAAATGCACTCCCACCCCTCACCCAGTGTCGGGAGCCGCTTCAGGGCACTGTGAGGCTCCAAATTTAGAAGCCACGCCTCCGTGGACATGCCCTGGGGACTGGAGAGGGCGAGAGGAATAAGAGGTACCAGACACCGGAAACTGCTGTGTATTAGCAAAACGTTCCCTTCGCCATCCCTGGCCTCTGTTTTTAAGTTCAACTTTGTCTCTTGGGGAAAACAGCCCAAGACTGGCATGCTGGAGACAGAACCCCAGGCTGCTGGCAGACAGAAAGGCCCCTGGGAACAGCAGCAGCAGGGAGCGGGTCCCCTCCCACACACTCGGCTGCCCTCCTCACCACCCCCAGTCCCCGCCTCCCCCGAGCCACCCCAGGCCCACCCCTGGCCGGGCCCCAGGAAGGAGGCAACACGCAGGCCGGTTGGTCAGTGGTTATTGCACCGTTGGCAAATAATGAAATGTGTGTACAGGAGCGACAAGCCTCACAACACAGGCGCGGGCCACGGCGGTCTTCACAGGAGGGACCCCACGCTCGCTCGCTCGCTCACGCACGCACGCACGCACACCACAGGAGGGAAAGCAATAAATTATTGGCCTCACGGCTGCCTGGACCCCGAGAGGAGGCAGAGTTGCAGAGCAGAGCCTGTCCCCAGGCCTCTCCCGAGCCCCCGGGGCTGCCTCTGCCCGGGGAAGACGCTGAGCTTGAAACATTCGGCTTCTTACACCAAGGAGGGAGTATTTACAAGAGCAGAGCGGCTGCCGCGGGCTGACAGCCGGCACGCACGCGCAGGTGAGCCCCACGCACGCTGGGACGTTCTTCCGGGGGGGGCTGGGGGCTGGCGGGAGCCCCGGCCCAGGGGACGCCCGGCAGCTTCTTCCCCGCCCCGACTGTGCCTCCTCCCGCCTTGGGAGGGAGTGGGGGGCACGGTCACAGTCAACCCACGGAGTTCAAGGCCTGGAACTTCTCCCTCAGGTTCCTCACGCGGCCCCGCTGGCTCGGCCCCTCCTCCTCTGGCGCGTGCAAGTCCCTGGGGCCCTGCCCCGCCCCGGCTGCCGGCGAGCCTGGGCCCTGCCCGCTGCCCTCCTCCTCCAGCCCCGCGGGAAGGGGCCCCTTCTCCATGATGATCACCCGCCGATGGTTCTCCAGGGTGACGTCCGCGGTGACGTGCAGGGCCTCGCCTCCCGCGGGCCCACCCGGCTCGGCGCTCAGGCTGCAGCAGCGGCCCGCCCTGGCGGGCAGCGGCGGTTCCAGCATGTTCTCGGGCACGGAGTGGCTCCGGTTGACCGGCGGGCCGCGGGGTCGGCCACCCTCAGCCTGCACGGCCTCGTCGTGGGACGCGTACCTGGAGCACAGCTCTCGCACGTCGGGCCAGCTGAAGGTCTCGGTGTCGAAGGGGCTGAGGGGGCTCCGGGAGCTGGCTCGGACCCCAGGCGAGGCGGTCCTGGGGCTGGCAGCCGAAGGGTCCCCAGCAGGGGAGGCCTTGGGGTCTCTGTGCTCAGGGCTGGCCGGCTGCTCCGGGTTGAGGGCCAGCAACGGCTTCCTCTTAGCTGTGAGGAGAGAGCGAGTGGGCAGCTGATGCACCAGGCGGGAAGCAGGCAGGGAGGGGCTCTGCGGGTCCCCAGCCCAGTCCCAGCCTGGCTGGTGGCTGTGGCCTAACTCCGTGGACCCGTCTCTGCCCCCTTATCAAAGGGCCGTGGGTGTTCAGAGTCACAGGAGGAGGCCAGCCAGCTCTCACCCTGGCCAAGAGGAAGCCCAAGGCTACTTTTCCTCCAAAGGCTAGGAGTCTGGAACTGGAAGGGCACAAGGGGAGCACAGAGTGGGCCTCGGAGCAATGCAAGGGCTGCCAGGCTCCAGCCCTCTCTTTAGAGGTCCCATCTCCCCCCCACGACCACCATCACCAGCAGCATGAGCTCGCCCCTGAAGCTGTACCTGTAGCACCAGATGGCTCTCGGGCCGCCTGCTGCGGGCAGGGGCTGGTGGGGCTCCTGCCGCCATCCTTGTCGGGGGCCGCCCTTTCCCACTGCAGCGGCGGCCGGGCCAGCGCCGCCCGGTTCTTGATCCGGAGGCTGTACTGGCGGGCCAGCTGGTAGACCTTGTTCTTGACGCGCTGGCTCACGCGGCCGTCCATCACGTGGGACAGCTGCACGATGCGGGGGTGCAGCGGGGCGACCAGCTCGGCCTGCGCGCTGCTGCTCAGCTCCTGCACCAGCTCCTTCAGCTCCCGGGCCAGGTGCTCGGTGGGGGAGGTGCTCTCGGGCGAGGCCGCGGCCGACTCCTCAGTGATGGCCCCCAGCTCGTGCTCCTCCAGGATGAAGAGGGGCTCGTGCAGGTCAAAGCCATTGGCCTGGCCCGGGCCGCCCCGGGGGCTGCCCTCGGAAGCCTCCATCGTCTCCCACATCTTCACCATCTCCGAAGACGGGCGGAACTCCGCCTCCGAGACGGGAGCCGGGTCGTGGGCGCCCGCCTGGCTCGGTCCCGGGAGGTCGAACAGGGCCCACGAGGCCGGCCGGGAGCCCGCTGGTCTCCTGCAGCCCGCGGCAGCCGCGGGCTCCGCGTCCGGCCGGGGCAGGCTGTTGATCCTGGACACCGAGTTCCGCACCAGGCCTTTGGGGATGTAGGACAGGCTCTCGCGGCGCCGGACGCTGAAGCCGGCGTCGTGGTGCTCGGCGCTCTCGTAGTAGCTCTTGATCTTGTCCAGCAACAGCCGGTCCCGCGTGGACAGCAGCGAGTCCTTCCTCCGGCACAAAGGCCGGTCCGGCTCCGCAGGGCAGCCCCCAGCGCCGGGCAGCTCCGGCCCGTCGACGGAAGTGCCGCCCTCCGTGGCCACGCCCACGCCGACGTCCATTTCCGCTTCCGGCGGGGGCTGGGAGGCCAGGGAGTTTGTGGGGCTGGCCCGGAGGGCAGGGCCCTTGTCACTGCCCTCCAGGCTGAGCACGCTGCTGCTCCTGCTGACCAGCCGCGGCGTCCCCAAGCCACTGGACCGGCCATCGTCCAGCGCCAGGCTGCTCCGCCGGGAGAAGCTGCTGCCGAAGCGCTCGGCGATGACGCTGGCCTGGTCCAGCACGGAGGAAGGCAGGAGGCTCTCGGGCTCCTGCGCGGCCCCCATGTCCTCCTCCTCCTCCTCACTGCTCAGGGCCTTCAGGTCCTCGGGGCTCTCGGCCACCACGAAGTCCAGCGTGTCCCCAGGGGGATCCGTCCCCAGCGGCCCCGCCTGGGCGTCCAGCTGCATCTCTAGGGGTTCTGGAGACTCTCTGTCCGACGGCATCTCCTCCGGGCCGGGCCCTTCCACGGCTGCGAACACCTCCTCCGGCTCCGCCCCAGGCTCGGGGTCCGGCTCCACCTGGAACACAGCACGGAGCGCTCGTGGCCGAGCCGCGACCGCAAGGCCCACACACCCCACATCCGAGCGCCTGGGGTTGCATCCGATCTAGCTTCCTGCTAACGCACACGCTGGGAGGCAGCAGGCCAGGGCCCAAGTACTTGGGTTCCTGCCACCCACGTGGGAGACCCAGATGCAGTTCCTAACTTCTGGCTTTGGCCTGGCTCAGCCTTGGCTGTTGTGGTCACTCTCAAATGTATTTTTTTTAAAAGATTTATTTATTTGAAAGGCAGAGAAAGAGAGGTCTTCCATCCACCGGTTCACTCCTGATTGGCTGCACCCACCGGGTCTGGGCCAGGCTGAAGCCAGAAGCTAGGAGACTCTTCCAGGTCTCCTGCATGGGTGCAGGGGCCCAAGGACTTGGGCCATCTTCTACTGCTATCCCAGGTGCATCAGCAGGGAGCTGGATCAAAAGTGGAGCAGCCAGGACTCGAACTGGCACCTGTATGGGTTGCTGGCACTGCAGACTGAGGCTTTAACCTGCTGCGCCACAGCGTGGGACCCTCAAATTTATTGATTAAATGTAACAAAACAAAACACCTCCTTCATGAGACCCATGAGATGAGCCTGGCTGGCTCAGAGCCCAGTGAGAGGAGCCTACAACTTGGGCTCAAATGCAACCAAGATGCACAACTCAGCAGGGGGCCGGTCATTACAGAGGTGGGCAGGTAATAGGGTGCTTCAGCCGCCCTGCAGCTGAAACCCGAGGACAAAGCTAGAATGCCGATGGGGTGGGCTGCCGACACGACTCTGCAGCAGAGGGCAAGAGGGACGAGGGGGGATTCCGCCAACACCGCTCAAGCACAGCCCCAGGCACCCTGCAAGGCCGCGGCTCCAGGAAGCAGTGCCCGAGGGCCAGGCAGCTCCCAGAGACTGTGCACGGAGGGCTGTAGGGCTCTCACGCTGCCTGAGGAGCTGTGTGGCTCAGGCTCCACACAGCGACACAACCCCAGGCTGGGATCTTGTCAGCACCTCTGGGCCCAGTGCGACTGCATACGCCCAGCAGATGGGCAGGGGCAGAAGTGAGTGCGAGAACTCCCTGGGATCCCCTTGGAGGGGCCGTGAACCCTGGCACTGGCCGCACAGGCAGCTGGCCGAGCGCTCCGCGGGGGGGACATCAGCAGGTGCTCGGCATTCCGAGACGTCACATCTGACTCTATCTGTTCTC
Source organism: Oryctolagus cuniculus (assembly GCF_964237555.1). Lineage (NCBI taxonomy): Eukaryota > Metazoa > Chordata > Mammalia > Lagomorpha > Leporidae > Oryctolagus > Oryctolagus cuniculus. Next base: position 5,718,506 of record NC_091451.1, read on the forward strand.
TCCAGCACCTGCGAGGCAGGACCCAGGGTCCAGACCCGCACTGTCCCACACCGTGGCCACCAGCCACACCTGGCTCTCAGCACCCGAAATGTGCCTGTCTCCTCACCAAACCGCACACCCCTGGGCCAGACAGGCTTCCCGAAGGAGTGAGAATCCTGGGGTAGACAATGCCCATCCTCCTGAAGGGACAGCCCTGCCTGCAGACCTGGAGATCTGAGCTCTGTCCTCACCCCCCTGGCCGCTCACCTCCGGCAGGGAAGAGACAGACTCGACACTCGTGCGCTTCTCGGCACTCGCTGAAGACCAGTTGCTGGGCCTTCTGCAGCTCTTATGGCCTTCAGATTCCCTGCGTCCCTTCCCCTGAAGCAAAGAGAGGCCAGGCGTCAACTGCAGGACAATCAAGGTCAGTCCCTTGTGCATTCCAATGTGGACCACGCCTCCTGCACCCCGAGGGAGCCCGCCTTGGACCCGAGCCACTCCAGGAAGCCTTGCCAGGCGTGTAGCGTCACAAAAGCCCAGCCCAGCGTCCCCCCAACCCCCCCTCAAGGCCAAGTGGACCTGACCTTGCCAAGCCCTCAACCCACGGGTCACGCTCACTGGGTGGTTACTCTACTGGTTAGAGCCCAGACTGGGGCTGGCGCATGCCAGAGGCCCACCGGGGCGTGACAGCGAGCCAGGGGGTTAAGAAGCGTGAAGGAACCAGGGCGGGGCAGCGAGGACAAGGGCTGGGCATGCACGTGCCAGGGAACATGCAAGGGGGAGGGGAGATCGAAGAGACACCTCACCATAGCACCCCGGGAGAAAAGTAAAGCGTTGGCCCGATAGTGCCAGCAGTGGAGGGCGGCCAGCAGGGAGCTGGCAAAGTCAGCTACCTGCTCCGCCACTGCCAGACTCTCTTCCTCCTCCTCCTCCTCCTCCTCCTCCTCTGAGACTGGGGGCTGCGGCCCGGCCCCCTTCTCGCTGCCTTCGTGCCCTGCTAGGTCCTCCAGAGAGACCGGAAAGGCCTGTTCTTCCTCCTCCTCCTCCTCCTCCTCCTCCACCACCTCCTCCTCCTCCTCCTCTTCCTCCTGCTCCTCCTCGGCGGCCCTCTCAGCCTCCGTCTCCAGGCCCCGGGAGCAGGGAGGCTGTCTGAAGTCCAGCAGGGCGCCAGCGCTGCCCGCGTGCTGTTCAGAGCACAAGAGCCCTCGTGACCGGCCTCGTGGGCAACCTCCCTCCCCCTCCCCCTCCCGAAGGTGGCTGGGGGCGGGGAGGCCCCATACAGAAAACCACATCCAGACACCCAGCCCTGGGTCCCCACTGGGGGGCCGCAATGTGGTTAGGCACTCAGGACCCCCAAGAGACCTCGTGCCCCAGAGAAAGAAGAAACCGAGAAGATAGGTTATCTGGTATCTGGGCCAGCAGCAGGTGCCAGTCCGGGAAGAGGGAATTGGAGGGCCCTGGGGTGGGGCAGAGTCTCACTCATCTCGGGGACCCTCATGCCTCACAGCCCGGTGCACAGGCGATGCTGTCAGGTATTTAATGAAAGAGAGCTGAAGGGGCCGGGGAGGACTTGGGCAGTGTCCCCTCCCCCCCAGTCGTCCACCCCCTCCCTGGCCCCTGGGTTCCCAGACTTTACCTTCATTCCAGCTGCTTTGGCTGCCGACAGCACAGTGGGGTCCCGGCGGGAGGGGGAGGGGGAGGGGAGAGGAAGAGCTTGATAAGCAGGAGAAAGTGCCCCCTTTGCAGGGAGGCCCGAGACCCAGAGGCTCCCACCCCAGCCCTCAGCCAGTCTGCCCACCAACGGAACAGGAGCCCGGGCTGTACAGCAGGTGCTACCCAGGGAAAGCACGCGAGCCCCGCCCCCTCCCTGGACAGCAAGGGGTGACCCAAGGGAGGAACAGAGGCAGCGACCCCTCCAGACGCCTCTAGGCAGCTCTCAACAGCCTCCCGCCCAGGTGGTCCCCTGTGCCGCCACTCACACACTCACCTTTCTCGTTCAGTTGCCTTAGCAGGTGTTTGGTGGGCTCTGAGGAGGAGAAGCAAATGGTGGCGTCAGTGCAGCCTGAGAAGTGGCCGCGCACTGACCAAGGTCCCAAGCTCCCAGCACTACCAGCCTTTCACCAGCTCAAAGTCCACTCAGGCTCGGCCAGGGCTGCCCAAAACCCCAGGGAGGCTCCCGCCAGTGTCCGCCAGCCCCCAGAGCAGCAGTGCCCTGGTTCTTACATTAGCAGCTCCCACCAGGAGGCCCAGGCTACAGGAAGGGACTGGGCCCCATGCTGCCCGTCTCGGGGCCCACGGCTACAGCAAGAAGCACATTAGCGCATTCTCTACACCCACTGCCAAGCCGCCCCACGGCACCCGGCTGCAGAGCAGAGGGCGCACCCGACTTCCTACGGCCCCGAAGGCCTGGCATCCTGGGGCTTCGCTGCCCACTGGGGAGTGCTGCCTGGACGTGCACAGGGTGACCAGGCTCTGGGGACAGACACAGAACACACCTATCAGGCTGAGGGTGACCACAGTTTGCACCCCAGCCTTGCTGGGGACAGAGCTCAGAAAGGATGACGGGGCAGAGGACAGGATTTCAGGGACCCCTCTACTGAGACCTCAGCCCACCCAGCTTGAAGCGGTAGGCCCCGATTTTCTACACTCAGCACCGGAAGGAAAGCTGGCCAAGTGGGACGGGAGAACGTACACAGGTGTCTCCAAGACTGCGTGGGAAACGGAATGGAAAGGTGAGTTTATTGCCGTGCGAGACAATTCTGAACTCCACGCACCCTCACAAATATGCTGGCAGCTTCCTGCTGATACAGACCGCGGGAGGCAGTGGTGGGGCTCAAGTGAGCGGGTCCCTGCCCCCTACATGGGAGGCCTGGATTCAGTGCCTGGCTCCTGGCTTCAGCCCCAGCCCAGGTCTGGCTGTTGTAGGCATCTGGGAAGTAAACTAGCAGATGTGTGCATGCACTCTCTCACTCCTCCTCTGCTTCTCAAATCATTTTTTTAAAATAAAAAGGTCATGGAAAATGCACTTATGAAAAAACTGTGTGAGATTCCAATTTTTTTTGCAACAAAATAAACTTATCTGTTAATACCATTTTCCAAGAACTTTTTGAAGTCTCTTTGTAAGGAAGAACTTTACTTTGTAAGGAAGAAACACACACATGTGCACATGTACACACACACACACACAACATACACATATTCTATCTGCATCAAAATACCTAATTGTTTTTAAGGTATGAAGCAGAAAAAGTCTCATTCTTTCAACGTAGGAAGTGTGAGTGGCGGCTGCACCACTTCCAACCCTGCTCCCTGCTCATGCACCTGGAAGAGCAGAGGAAGATGGCCCGAGTGCTCAGCCCCTGCCACCCACGAGAAGGCTCAGAATTCTGGGCTCCTGGCCCAGCCTTGGCCATCACAGCCATTTAGGGGAGGGAAGCAGCAAGCAGAAGGTATGTCTCTCTCTTTCTCTGCCTTTGAAATACAATAAAAAAAAAAAAAAAAAAAAAAGACTCTGTAGGGGTCGGTGCTGTGCTGTGCCAGGTTAGGCTGCCATCTGCAGTGCCGGAATCCCCTGTGGGCGCCACAGGACGGAGCTCCTGGCGAGGCCTGGCCCAGCCCTGACCATTGCAGCTGTTTGAGGAGTGGACTAGCGGATGGAAGACCTCGCTCTCTGTCTCTCTCTCTCTCTCTCTCTCTGCAACTCTGCCATTCAAATAAATAAATCAATCTTTAAAAAAATCTTTAATAAAGTAGCCAACTACATAAGACATAATATAGGGGCCGGCTCTGTGGTACAGCAGGTTAAGCCACTATCTGCAGCACTGGCATCCCACATGGGTGCCAGTTCGAGTCCCAGCTGCTCCACTTCCGGTCCAGCTCTCTGCTGATTCGGCTGGGAAAGCAGTGGAAGATGGCCCAAGTGCTTGGGAAACTGCATCCACATGGGAGACCTGGAAGACGCTCCTGGCTCCTGGGTTTGGCCTGGCCCAGTCAGGGCTGTTGCAGCCATTTAGTGAGTGAACCAGCGGTTGGGAGATTTTCTCTCTCCCTCTCTGTAATTCTAACTTATAATAATCATATATATATATACTATAATATATATATATATATATATATATATATATATATCGGATCTGACTTATTCACCTAGTGCAACAGTAGGGAAATTTTCGTTCTACCCAGGGCCATTTTGGATATTTATAACATCATCTGTGGGCCATACAAGATTATCACCTTGAAAAGCAGCCTACAATAGATCTATTGAATTTTGAGTCCTGCCTATGGGTGCCTTGGCAGGGCCAGACCACATGACTTCCCGGACCTTATACGGCCTGGAGGCCGGACATTCCCCACCCATGAGCCTGTCTGCCCATCTCTGCTGTCTGGAAGGAGGAAGCAGATAAGACGCAGATACGGCTGGAGCAGGTGGCCAGGCCAGGCCATGAGCTTTCACACGTGGCCCCGGTCCTTCCTCTCAACGACTCCCTGGTCTCCTAATAAATTTAAAAGTCAGAGCAATCTCCCATCCACCAGCTCACTCCCCAAATGCCCACCAACAGCCAGGGCTGAGCCAGGCCAAAACCAGGAGCCGGGAACTCAATCTGAGTCTCCCACCCAGGTGGCGGGGACCCAAGCACTCGAGCCAACACTGCGGCCTCCCCAGGGCGAGCTGGCAGGAAACCGGAATTGGCAGCAGAACTGGAACGCAAACTCAGGCACCTCACCATGGCACAGGGGCACCCACACATGTTCACCACTGTGCCACATAAATGATTGATCTCCAACAGGGCGAAAGGGGAGGAAGGGCTGCTACAGACACACACCAGGGCCCATGAGAAAGGACACTGTTCGGCGCCATGGAAGAGCCGTGAGGACAGATCAACACCTCCACCGCCAGCTGCCCTGACGGCCACCCGAAAGGGGAGGAAGGGCTGCTACAGACACACACCAGGGCCCATGAGAAAGGACACTGTTCGGCGCCATGGAAGAGCCGTGAGGACAGATCAACACCTCCACTGCCAGCTGCCCTGACGGCCACCCTAGGTTCCCTGGACACCTGGCATCTCCCACACCATCAGTGATGGCCAATTGGGGAGTGAACCATCACATGGAAGACCTCTCTCTCTCTCTCTGCCTCTTTTTCTCTCTCTGTTTCAAATAAATAAATAAATCTTTAAAAAAAAGTTTATTTTGGTGCAAAAGGTTTTTTTAAATCCACAGGTTCGGTTTCCATTTAACTTCTTAAAAGAACCCTTGTTAAGCTATGGCAAGTTAAGAGAGAAAGCCTGGGAGACGGGAAGATGATTACAGGGCCAGAGGAGAGGGAAAGAAAGGCAGCCAGAGACTAGCCACACAGCATCTCCATGTGGGGACTTTTAACCATAAAACGTTAACCACAGCGAGCTTGCCTAGGGCTCAAGACCCATCCAGAGCAAAGTCAAACAAGACAAAACACAACAGACACCACCCGGCTCTGCCTCCTAGGAGGCCATCACCCATGTCCACGCACACAGGTGTTCAAGCAACCCCTGGAGTGGGCCAATCAAAACCCAGTGCGCCTGGGGGTCCAAGCCAGAACACTGCCTCCTCACTCCAAATCCTCCTTGGAGCTGGCCCACAGACCCTCTCACCCCTACTACGCCCAGCCCATGTGCACAGCCGACAGGTACTCGCCTTGACCGAGACCTTTCCCTGGGCCTCTGACAGGCTGGCAGAGTGTGCACACACACACACACACACACCATCACCACCAGAGAGCCAGGTGACTCATTCCGTGAATCAGAACACAGTGGCAAGTCCAGTGACGGAAGAAAACCCAGGAGAGGAAAATGCAACATTACCCCCCCGCTCTAGACTCAGAGTAAACATTTCCCGTCTGGACTCGGTGCTGCTTGAAGACCAGGGTTGGGGCCGGCACTGTGGCATAGCAGGTAAAGCCTCCACCTGCAGTGCCGGCATCCCATATGGATACCAGTTCATATCCCAGCTGCTCCACTTCTGATCCAGCTCTCTGCTGTGGCCTGGGAAAGCAGTAGAAGATGACCCAAGTCCTTGGGCCCTTGCACTGGCATGGGAGACCTGGAAGAAGCTCCTGGCTCCTGGCTTCGGATTGGCCCAGCTCTGGCCATGGTGGCCAACTGGGGAGTGAACCAACAGATGGAAGATATCTCTCTCTCTCTCTCTCTCTCTCTCTCTCTCTCTCTCTGCCTCTCCTTCTCTACCTGTGTGACTTTGACTTTCAAAAAACAAAACAAAACAAAACAAAAAGACCAGGGTCTGCTCCAGCTGTGTCATTCCAGAACCTTCCACTGAGTGGCAAAGGGGAGACGGGGATGGAAGGGAGCCGAGCCTGAGGGAACCAGTGTTTTGGGGGTCCTAAGGGGAACTGCACAATGTGGTACCAAGGACTCTGGGCTCCTGGTGGAGGCCTAGCGCCCGTCACCCTGCCTTTCCCAGGATTTCTGGAGAGCTGGGAACAACAGCCCCCCCAACGTCGCCACAAGCCCAGTGAAGGGTCTTAGAAAGCAGATTCTCCCCACACAGCCCCCCCTCCCTTACCAGACTGCCGGCGCCCCTGGCGCACGTGCTGGGTGCACACCTCATCCTGGGAGGACCAAGCCTTCTTCAGCCGCTCCGGGCTGTAGCGGTACCGACTGGGATCTGCACAAGGGGGAGGGGACCAGGCATCTGGCTGGGATCTTGACCCTGGCCAGGATCTCACACACACATACACACACCCCACCCCTGCCCTGGCCCAGCCACAGGAGCCAGAATCCCCCAGAGCTCCCACCACCTCCCATGTTCTTCCACCTGCTAACGTTAGGACCAAGATTCTCAGTGGGACCCAGGCCCTGACCACGCAGGCGGCTGACCGCCGGCTGTCAGACAGAGCTCCCCTCAGCACAGCCTGACCTAGCGATGGGCACCCTGGAGGATAAACAGGCAGAGAAGCATGCACTCACAGTAGGAGTCCATTTCCAAGATGGCTTCCTTGGCCTGGAAGGGAAGGAAAGCCAGCTAGTTACCACCTCCCGGGCACCATGCCTCCCTCGCCCACGGGGCTGGATCTCGTCGAATCTGACCTACCGGCACCATCCAGTAAGCTGGCCCCAGCAGCCCCTCAAGAGCTGGTTTGGGGGTGGGGGGCACAATCTCCCTGCAGCCCAGCAGGAGCGGGAGGCTGGGGAGCAGCACCCTGGGGACTCACCTTCTGGGGAATGGTGGCATGGTGGTTCTCCAGAATGAGCCTCTTGATGTGATGGGTCCAGTTCCGCTTCTCCTCCACCGTCTTGGCCTGGGAGGACCAAAGGGAAAGGAGCCCGGGGCCGTTACTACAGGACCAGAACTCCTGCTCAGTGGCTGTGGGGCTGTGCTGGGACCCCACCCTGGGTGAAGTGCCTGCAGCGACCCCTACTGGACACACGCCGACACTGCAGCCTGGGAGAGCCAGGTAAGCAGAGGTCCCTCAAGTCTCACCTGGATGCTGTACTGTTGCTTGCTGTGCTTGTAGTGGGTGACGGTGAAGCACAGGGAGTCTCTGGTGCTTTCGATCAGCATCAGTGAGGAGCACTGGGGACAGAGGGAAAAAGCCGTGAAACCCGGAGCGGGGTGGGTGGTGGAGGGGGGCGGGGCGGGGGGCGTGTCCCCGGCTGGGGTCCCCAGGGGAGCAGCAGGGTCACGTCAGAGGGATGGCGCCTGAACCCAAGGAAACAGACAGGAGGAGCCCCGGGAAGGAGAGGGGTGGGCTGCCCGGTTACCGGGATGTGTCCCTTGTAGACAAAATGGTCGCCCCGCTTCTTGGTGATGAGTAGCGTCTTGTCGAAGAGGAAGAAGGTCCTCTCGTTGCGCACGCGGTGCACACGGAAGGTGCCCTCCAGGACCAGCTCCCCGTACGTGGTCAGGTCCGGCCCCTTCCAATTGATGAGCAGCGACTGAATCTCCTGCAGCCGAGAGGCCGGTGCCGGGGTCAGCCCACCACAGGCCTCCGGGGCTCATGCAGACCCGGCCACCGTGGCTCATCCAGGCGGCACGGCCACGGTCGCCCCCCCCACCATCTCCCGAGTCCCACCGCGGGCCCCCAGGACCTGGAGCCGGACGGCATGCTCGTGTCTCCTCTTCATGTCGTTGATGTACCAGGCCACGCAGGTCATGGTGTCGATGGCATCCTCCACCACCTCGAAGCCGTCCTCTTCCTCATCAAAGTGCTTGGCGATTTCCTGTGCGAGAGGGAGGTTCAGGCCCCGCTGCCCCGCCCACAGGTCTCAGCCCCGCCCCCCGGTGCGGGAGGGGCTGGGGCTACCTGGAGCAGCAGGTGGTACTTGAGGATGCGCTGCACGGGCTTCAGCAGGTAGGAGCCCAAGGGCAGCGAGTGTTGTAGCAACTCCTGCCGGTCCCGGAAGAACTTGGCCTGCTGTTTGTCTCGCATGCATTCCGTCAGCACGGCCACCGAGCTGGGAGTGGGCAGGGAGGCCGTGGTCATCGCCTGGGGAAGGCTGGGGTGGGGGTGGGGGGAACCCTCTGGACCCACCCAACAGCTCTGCCTCCCCTCTGCACCCCGCCACTCACTTGGGGTAGTTGTTGCAATACTGAGTGTAGATATCAAACTCTTGGCTCTAGGGAGAGACCAAAAACAGTGGTTTCATGGAGATTCCCATGAGAGGAAAGCCTGGGGGGAGTACCCGAGACAGACCCCCCAGCCCTCCCCACCCAGGGTTCCACTCTGCGCCCCTACCCCCTCCTGCCTGTAGACCCATGTTTAGACCCGTTCGTCCAGGATGTCCCACCCACCCAGCAGACACCCCTCCACACACCCTTCCCCTGGAGAGAGGGGTCTCCAGGATGTCCCGCCCACCCAGCAGACCCCCCCACATGCCTTTCCACCGAGAGAGGGGTCTCCAGGACCAAGTCCTCTTACACAGGGTGCTCCTGTCTCTCTGAACTCCCAATGATGCAGGACAAGGGACAGGGACCCAGCCCGCCTTACCCTCTCCACAAAGCAGCTGGCCACGGCCACGGGGTCACTATTGCAGCTGTCCAGGTCTCTGAGGAGCTGGCTGGGGGGAGGGGGGAGGGTGGCCATCAGACCTCACGCCTCGGCAGCCTCCAGGCGCAGCCACAAGTCCCTACCCCACCTCCACACATGGACACCCCCACCCCAGCTGCTGTCATGCCAACGGCGGGACTTTGCACCCTCTGAAGGGGCTCTGCCTGCAGCGGCAGCCACAGAGAGTTCCAGGCACAGCACACAGACGCGGGCGAGGGGGACGCGTGCTTGGCAAGCGGGAGAGGGAGAGGGGACCCCAGTACCCACCTCGGGAGGGGTCACAGCTCCTCTGCGGGCAGGAGTCAAACACACAAAAGCCAAGGTTAAAGGGGGAAGAGAAGGGGGACTTGCAAAGGAACAAGGCCTCCAGGAGGAAAGGGCGAGGGGCACAGGAAGAGACAGGGTGGGTTCTGGCACCCCTTGTCCTCAGACGGGTGCACTGCAGGAAACCCTGGAAACAGCAAACCCCACCTCCTCCATCAGCGTCCCTCTGCCTCCTCCATCTGTGTCTTCCCTGCCTCCTCCATCAGTATACCTCCTCTCTTCCCAACCCAGCCATCGGCCCGAGGCTCGCCGGCACCCTGTCCTCCCACACTTGTCCAGCTGCAGAGGTCTCTCTGCTCATCCTAGGGGGTGGTGGATGGTCCCTTCCACCCATCACTGTCCCCCTCCATCTCTGCTCTCCTAACCAGTGCTTTTTCCCTGGAGAGGCTCTGGTTCCCCAGGGGCAGACTCTGGCCCTCAAGGAGCCCCCCTCTGCTGTGAAGTAGCCCCTCAGTGGGCCTGGAACATCCTCCCCCATTGGTCTTGCCTGGCTTGTGCATCCCACACATAGCTCAGAACAGTTCCAAGGAGCCCCGACCTCTCGGGGGGTCAGTAGGAAGGAGAAGAAAACAAGAGGTGAACAGTGGGGATGACGAGGAGAAGGGAGAGAGCATTGTGCCCCCAGGCGGCTGGCCCCAGCAAACACACACCCTCTCCACTGCCTCCCACCCCTGCCAATCCTAGACCCCACGTCCAGGGCTGCCTGGGGGCAGGCCTCCCCAGCAGGACATACCTGTTCAGTGCATAGATGCTTTCTATGTTCCCAAAGAGAGCACTGACTTGCTCTGGCTTCAGCAGCCCGGGCGTGTCGATGATCTCCAAGAGGTAGTCCTGTGTGCAGCCAGGCAGTCAGAGTGCGGCTCGCCTGGCTGGCTGTGTCCTGGCCCCCCACACCCCCACCCCCCAGGCACAGCTCCTGTCTCTACCGCACTTTACAGCGGTCTCCACTGACAGCGCCCGCTGTGCTGGGCTGGGCGGTGTCCACCCGAAAAATGTGTGTCCACTTAAAACCACAGAAGGGGAATTTACTTGGAAATTGCACCTTTGCTGATGTCATTAGTTACAGATCTCAGGATGACATCATTTAGGGTAAAGAGTGGGCCCTGGGGCTGGCGCTGTGGCGCAGCGGGTTAAAGCCCTGGCCTGAAGAGTCGGTATCCCATATGGGCGCCGGTTCTAGTCCCAGCTGCTCCACTTCCAATCCAGCTCTCTGCTGTGGCCTGGAAAAGCAGTGAAGGATGGCCCAAGTCCTTGGGCCCCTGCACCCACGTGGGAAACCCGGAGGAGGCTCCTGGCTCCTGGCTTTGGATCAGCACAGCTCTGGCTGTTGCAGCCGTCTGGGGAGTGAACCAGTGGATGGAAGGCCTCTCCCTCTCTGTCTCTACCTCTCTCTGTAACTCTTTCAAAGAAATAAAATAAATCTTTAAAAAAAAAAAAAAGAGTGGGCCCTAAATCTAATGAGGGCCGCCCTCACTGAGAAACAGGGCTAGGGAAGAGGTTGCAAGGATGCCTCTACAAGCCAACGAGGCTGAGAGCAACTGCAGGAAACACCCTCCCCAGGGCAGGGAGAGGCGGAGGTTCCAGGACAAACCAGCAGGGCTAGCACTGTGATTTGGGGCTTCCGGCCTCCTGACGTAAGAAGACGTTTCTGCTGGTCTAAGCTGGCCAGCTTTGTGGAAATTTGTTATGGGACAGCTCTAGCAAGCTAATTCCCCTCCCTCCCCAGCAGGGACCCGCTGTGGGCCCTGCACGGGTGAGCGTTAGGCAGGGGCGTCTTCATCTTGAAGAGGGGACACTGAGACTCAGAGAGGCAAGCTTGTGCCTGAGACAAGCTACAGAAAGGAAACAGCAGAGCAGGCGGGCACCTGCACGCAGGTGGCTGGGTTCCGTTACCTCCCTGCCAGGGTTCGGCTTGTACCTGTGCTGGGAGGTCGGTCCTCGGTGTGGCCAAGTGGGAAGATAAAACAGCAAGCCTGACCCCCAGAATCCCAGGGGATCCCTCCTGCACCCCCTCTGACCACGAGGGCGGCCAGAGTCCCTCATCAGAGGTTACACTGTCAGCCTCCCAACCTATGAGCTAAACCAACCCCTTTGCCTTGCAAAGCACCCAGCCTCAGGCACCATGCTGCAGCAATGGGACACCGATTTCATCCCCGTGGAGCAGGGTCCGGTGTTGTCTTCCCAGCCCGGCTGGGGTCCCCTGTCATCAGTGCTTTTGCCCTGAACATCTGCAAGAAGTTCTACAAGGACCCTTAAAAAAAAAAAAAAAAAAAAAAGTACATGGAAAATGGAATTAAAAGAGATGGTGCCAAAAAATCCTGAAATCTGTGCGGTGTGTGTGTGTGTGGTTTTTTTTTTTTTTTTTTTTTTTTTTTTTGACAGGCAGAGTGGACAGTGAGAGAGAGAGAGAGAGAGACAGAGAGAAAGGTCTTCCTTTGCCGTTGGTTCACCCTCCAATGGCCGCCGCGGCCAGCGCACTGCGGCCGGCCCATCGCACTGATCCGATGGCAGGAGCCAGGTGCTTCTCCTGGTCTCCCATGGGGTGCAGGGTCCAAGCACTTGGGCCATCCTCCACTGCACTCCCCGGCCACAGCAGAGAGCTGGCCTGGAAGAGGGGCAACCGGGACAGAATCCGGCGCCCCGACCAGGACTAGAACCCGGTGTGCCAGCGCTGCAAGGCGGAGGATTAGCCTAGTGAGCCGCGGAGCCAGCCTGTGCAGTGTTTTCCTAGCAGGCATCTTCCATGCACGTTAAGAAGAGGCCCTGGCATGCACGAATTCCAAAGGGTTTTGCCCCCAGAATCAACTTATGCTTTAAGTTCATTTTCCATGTACTTTTCGAAGGGTCTCATACCAGCCCAAGCTGGTCCAGCAAGGCCTGGGAACCACTCCACTGGAGGCAGGGAGAACTTTCCCTCCCTTCCCGAAAGACAGAAGGCGGGGCCACCACAGGCCACGCCCCCAGCCCACACTCACCTCCACGATGCTGCGCAGGTCCTGCACGTACATGCGCTCGGTTTCCACAATCTCCCGCACCACGCGGCCCAGGTAGCTGAGCTTGTGGTGGGCAGGCCCTGTTGCGGCGCGGCCGCTGAACGGGGAGAGGGGCCCCTTCACGCCCAGCCAGCTGTTGGAGTTGTTGCTGTTGGGGACGTGCCGGCCGCGCGGGGAGCCCGCCCCGTTCTCAGCGGGGGCTTCGGGGGCGCTGGGCTCCTCCATGGCACCGTGGCTGTCACGGGACGAGCCCGACGAGGAGGTGGTGGAGGTCAGGCTCACCGGCCGCTCCTGGCTGCCGTGGTGGCGGAGAGAGGCAGAGACGGGCATCCTGGCATCGCTGCCTGGCGGGGGCGCCCCGGGGAGGTTCTGGAGCAAAACAGACAGAGGATCCCCATAGAAACAGCAAAGTGGCTGCCCGGAGACGGGGAAGCGATTAGGTAATGGGTTCCGAGTTCAGCTTTACAAGCTGCACAACACTGAATGCGCTAAATTACGTCACCGCACCCTGCACCTAAAAGTGAGGCGAGGCTGCAAATTTCGCTATGGTTTAAAACCAAGCACAAAACCGAATGCCAGGGATGCCCCAGTAACTGCCTGCAACAGCCTTGCACCCCTGTTGGGCTGGAGGGGAGGTCGCCCACAGCAGGGACAGTAAACGACCTGGAAACTCAGGGTCCCAGGAAACGGCCGCCCCCGCCCTCCACAGCGCAGCCAGTGGCGCAGGACGCCTCCAGGGAACTCACAGCTCAGCCCTGCCGTCTGGGTTCTCAGGAGATGGATCCGGCCTGCCCAGTGCTGGGGCTCCAAGGAGGATGCACCCTGCTGCCCACATGGCTCTGCGCACAGTGTCTGGGCACAGGGCAAACGCCCACAATGGAAGCTGGGAAGAAAGTCCTGTGCAGGGGCCCAGCTGTCGGGGCCTTGCTGGGGATACCTACAGGGACAGGCAGAGACCTGGCCCTTCCAGCAATGAGACAACACATGTACCAGTCTCCCCAAGACTGCAAAACCCCAGGGGCCCTAGCGACTTCACCGTGAACTTGAAGGTTGTGGATGCTGACCGGGAAAGGAGCATTACCTTCTGGCCCACACCTGCCACCTGGCACGGGCAGGTCCCTGACTCACACAGGGCCCAGGAAACTCCCCAGGCCCGAGGCACTGCTGAGGCTCCGCTAGCTCCCAGCTCTCTGGCAGAGCCGCATGGAAAACCGGAAGCTACGCCCAGGTAAGGCAAACACGGCCACCTCCGCCGCGGGAGGACTTTACTCCCTGAACAGCTGATGCAGCTCACAGGCAGGCCCACCCAGAGCAGGTGGGGCAGGGCCTGCATCAGGCAGTGGCCTCTGGGGAGAAATGGGCCACCCCGTGCCACCCCACAGGACCAGAGCTCACAGACATCAGGAACACACATCTGTCACCACTTCCACAGGGCACTAAGGCGATTCTGGGGCATCCCTCTCACCACGAATGGCCCACGCCTTCCACCCCTAGCTCAGAAACTGCTAGACCACAGAGACAGTCCAAGGGAGAGTGCTCGTGCCCAGAGGAGAAGTTTCTGGAAGGTGGCATCCCTCTGGCACCCTTGACAGGCAGCCCCTGGTTTTGGTGCCTCTGCCCAACCTGAAAGTCAGCGGCCGTGAGCTCCAGTGTTGCAAAGGGTGTTTGTTCCCTCCCCCACCCCACCTCCAGCCTCTGTGACGCACGCCAACCTCTACGCCTTCTGGGAGCCTCCCCAGCTTCCCAGGCCTGCAGTCTCCTTCCACACACTCTCAGAAGTTCCCAGGGTTGCAAGGCCGGCCCCCCCAGTGTCCCAGCCAGAGGGGTCACCTCCGAGGTGCTCTGTAGCCCCCACTTGTCAGAGGGGCACGCGCGACAGCACCAGGGCCACTCTGGTGTCCCCTTCCACACGCGACACGAGGGAGGAAGCTGCTACATTCTGCCCCCTCCTGCTCAGAACCCTGAGAGTTAAATCCACGAGACCCTCCCCTCACACAGAAGCACCCCCCCACCCCGTCACTCCAGCCCTAAGAAGGAGAAAGACCCAAGCTCCTGCCCAGCCCCAAGGCCCTTCCGATCTTCACAGCGCGTTGCGTGGCCAGGCACCGCCCCCAGCCCCATCCACCCATCCACCCATCCGTCCCAGCTGGAACAACAGGATCTTTCCCAGATTCACCCAGCTCCTGTGGGGAGGCTGAGCGGAAAAGGCCCAAGTCCCAGATGGAGCTCACAGGCAGGCAGGTCACAGCCTCAAGGCCAAGGATTAACCACAGCCCTGCCCCAAGAGACACACACACACACACACACACACACACACAAACATGCACACAGGATCAGGGGATCCTAATCAGCGGACGCCTTGTCACCAAAGGGGGATCCCACGGCAAACAGCCACACAAGGCAAGCCCACTTGGAGCCCAGAAAACAATGCACCTGTTCCACTCGGCATAGTTTTCCTCAGTTGAACACAGCAGCCAGCCTGCAAACCAAGCTCATGTTTTGAAAGCAGTACCCAAGCTCAAGTTCTCCTGGAGCTAAAACAAAGCCTAACAGCCGACTGCTAAGACATTCTAAGCGCTGTGCACCTGCTGGGCCACTTATCCCCTAGAACAGCTCTACACCATGAGGGCCAGGGTTGGCCACGCTGAGGCCACGAAGCAGAAACCAGAGCCTGGATTTGAACTTGGGCTCCACAGTGCACACTCTCCTGCCACTGTGTCTCTAGCGGATTTCACTCCAGCCAGGGCCACAGGCAAAGGATTAGTCACAGCCCCCAGATGCCCCGGCTGTGGGCTTTGCTTTTGCATAAGCTGTAGGGGGCACAGGGAGACTCTGCTGGAGCTTACCCGGCGATGCTCCAGAGAGCTGAGAGCCGGGAGGCTTTGGGGCTATTTGTGGACCTGCTCCGATGTGACCCCTGGCCATTCACTCTCCCCTTGGAACAAAATGATAAATCCGGATTCCAGGTCGAAGGGTCGAAGGCCATGGGAAGCAGAGAGAAGCAGGGGGAAAGCACGGGTCACCAGGATTGAACTGTAACTTTCTCAGGAAGGGCCCAGCAGGCCACATTCACAAGCCCGCCCTCTCTCTCTCTCTCTCTCTCTCTCTCTCTCTCTCTCGTGCTCTCGTTCTCTCTCCCCTGGACAGGAGGCCTCGCTAGAACAGAACCCAGCGCCCAGGAAAGGGAGGGCTGAGGGACAAGGGGGCAGGGCACGCGAGAGGACCCGTGTGATGAGTGCACCTGCCCTAAGAGATGATGGAACCAGTGCTAGTGCCGAGCCCAGAATGCCCCAGCGCCCAGGGCAGGGCAACCTTTCTTTCCTGCCCAGTGAGCACCAGCCCATCCTGAAAGATTCACCCTCGAGCCAGAACGAGCACCCAGGCCTTCCCAGTGCATCCTGGGAGATACCATGTGTTGGGGAAAGAGGAGCCCAGAGAAGGGGGTGACGCAGTGGACAGCAGCCAAGCCCTCCAGCCAGGTGCCCACGCCCACTCCACCCGCCACGCCCCCGTCTCCAGGTTCCCAACACTCCCCCCCGCCCACCGTGACCTCTTTCCAGGTGACTCAACGCAGCCAGTCACTAATCAATGACTCAGTATTCCAGAAACCCTGTGTCTCAGGCCCGGCACCTGCAAAGCCCTCTTTGACAAGGTCCCCAGAGACCTTTCTTTCCAGTGGGCCCGGAAGCTCCCCCAAAGCCACTGCTCCCTAGTCCATGAGCTCAGTAGGGGAAGAACTCCACAGGCACCTGCCGTAAGTGCCACCTGCACGCCCTGGCATTCTCAAAGCCTACATGGCCCAAGGCCCCCTGACTCCACCCCCGAGGATGCCAGAGAGAACAACAGAGAAAACCCACACCTTCGCCAGACTAATAGGGTGGAAGCAACGTGAACTTCCAGAGCCCTCAGCCGAGACCCTGGAGTCTAAGCTATGCTCGCACCTGTGGCTCGGCTCCCCTCCCTGCCACACTGCTCCCCAGTCTGCACCTGCTGTCTGGGACCCCGCCCCCTTCCTCAGCAGCCTCCTCCCGCTCACCCTTCTCAGTGTCCCTGGGGACTTGGGGCCCTGAGCACCCTAAGGACACAGGAGGTGCCCCGGGGAGGGGCCCTTTGTCCCAGGTGAGCAACGTGACTGTCCCCAGACTGCCACCAGGGTTTCTAGGCCATATGAACCCAGCCCAGCTGGCTCAAATTTGTTTTCCCTGGAGAATTTGTTTCCCACCACCAAAGAGTGCTGGGGCCCACGGCTTTTGGCTGGGTCCCCACAGCAGCTGCAGCCGCCAGGAAGGCAGAGGGCCCCCCCACCCCGAATCAGGGGACGAGGCCTGGGCCTAGAGACTGAAACCTGGAAAATTCCACCCAGCCTAGGAAGGGAAGAGACGCGGCCTGCACCTTGCTACAATGAGTATGTCCACGCCCCTCGGCTCCCACTCCCCAGAACCCCCGCATTTCTCCTGTGTCTGCAACATGCCCCCAGACCTCTCTCTCTACTCACTGAGCCAAGTCACCTCACCAGAAAGGCCGCCTCAACCACTTCCCATCCCTCCCAACACATATGAGGGAGCTCTCCATTCATGGAGAAGGGAATTTCAAAAATTTGGGGGGCTAGTGTTATGGTGTAGCGGGTAAAGCAGCCACCTGCAATGCTTGCATCCCATACAGGCACTGGTTCGGGTCCTGGCTGCTCCACTTCCCATCCAGCTTCCTGCTAATGTGCCTAGGAAAGCAGTGGAAGAAGGCCCAGGTTCTTGGACCCCTGCACCCATGTGGGAGACCTGGAAGAAGCTTCTGGCTCCTGGCTTCGGATCGGCTCAGCTCCGGCCGTTGCGGTCATTTAGGAGTAAACCAGCAGATGGAAGACCTCTCTCTTTCTCTGGCTCTACCTCTCTCTGTAACCCTTTCAAATAAAGAAAACATTAATATCTTAAAAAAATTTTTTTTACTTATTTGAAAGGCAGAGTGACAAAGAGGCAGAAACAGAGATAGAGAGATTTTCCATCCAATGGTTCATTCCCTAAATGGCTGCAGCTAGGCTGATTCCAGGAGCCAGAAACTCCATCTGGGTCTCTTTGGTGGGTGGCAAGAACCCAAGAACTTGGGCCATCATCTGCCGCTTCCCAGGCACATCAGCAGGGACCTGGGTCAGAAGCACAAAGCAGGCAGGTCTCTGATATGGGATGCAGGTGTCCAACCCTCACCCTACCCATGCCCTTGTGAAAGGTCCTGTGCCACAGGCTGAATAATGCCCCTAGCAAGGACATGCTCACGCTAACCCTCAGAACCTAGGCACATGACTGTCCATGGCAAAAGGAACTCTGCAGGTGTGATCAAGTGAAGGATCTTGAGAAGGGGACACGGCTGGTCCTGGGGCAGCTGGGTGGGCCCAAGGTCATCGCAAGGGTCAGGGTCCGAGACTTGTTTCTGTGATGGACGGAGGAGACTGGAGGAAGCTACGCTGCTGGCGAAAGATGAAAAGGAAGGGGCCTAAGTCGCCTCGGGAGGCTGGAAGGGGAGGGGAGAACTCCTGCTCGGGAGCCTCCGCAAGGACCATGGCTCCGAGAACACAGCCTGGCTCACACCTCTTCACTATTTTTATTTTATTTTATTAAGCCTACAAGGCCCCCCCCCCCTTTTTTTTTTCTTTTTGCAGAGGTGGAGGTATTTATTAGCAAGAGGGAGAGAGGCAGGCAAGCAGAGATGTCCCATCCAATTGTTCCCTCCCCGAATGTCCACACTAGCTGGGGCCGGGCCGGGCCGAAGCCAGGAACTCAACCCAGGTCTCCTACGTGGCCAGCAAGAACCCTAGGACATGAGCCATCATCTGCTGCCTCCCAGCGTGCACCTGAGCAGAGGAATCAGCAGCAGAACCAGAACTCAAATCCTGCCATCCCACTGTCGGATGCTAGTGGCCCAAGTGGCTTCTTAACCACCGCACCGAATGCCCGTCTCCCCGGCCTAACTTCTGACATCCAGACCTTGCAGATGGTACACCCACCCGTGTGTTGTTTTAAGCCACTAACATTGGTGAGACTGACTGTCACAGCAGCAGTGAGGAACAGGCACACACGTGGCTCTGAATTCTAATGACCCGAGTGTCATTAGAAGAAATGTTCCCAGGTGCATTTCTTCTCAATGCGACAGAGGCCAAGGCACCACTCGGCGCTCGACAAAGGCCGGCAGGACTGGGGATCGTGTCTGGAGCACCTCGCACCACGCCCACAGCAGGAGAAAGGTAAGCAGTGGTCCAGGCCAGGCCCGGAGCCAGTTCCTCCTCCTTAATCAGTTTCCACATGAGTCACTGCCAGCAAGTTTCCAATGAGCCAGGAAACGGGGGGATGGGTGACTGCTCATCCACCCCATCAGCCTGTGCCACCTGGCCCCAGATGAGGGCCAGAGCAGGGGCTCAGCCACCCTGCCACGCCACAGGGAGGAAGGGGGGAGGAACCAATCTGAGAAAACGGACTGCAGTTGAGCCTCCTCCACCCCATCTCCCAGGAAAAGCAGTCCACCAGGAAGCTTCATGGAAACACAAAGGAGCCGGCGCTGCGCTGTGGTGTAGCAGGTAAAGCTGCCGCCTGCAGTGCTGGCATCCCATGTGGGTGCTGGTTGGAGTCCCAGCTAGCTGCTCCACTTCTGATCCAGCTCTCTGCTATGGCCTGGGAAAGCAGTAGAAGATGGCCCAAGTCCTTGGGCCCCTGCACCCACTGTGGGAGACCTGGAAGAAGCTCCTGGCTCCTGGCTTCAGATCGGTGCAGCTCTGGCCATTGTGGCCATTTGGGGAGTGAACCAGCGGATGGAAGAACTTTCTCTCTGTCCCTCCTCTCTCTGTGTAACGCTTTCCTCTCTCTGTGTAACGCTTTCAGATAAGTAAATCTTTAAAAAGAAAGAAAGAAAAAAGAGAAAGAAAGAAAGAAAGAAAGAAAGAAAGAAAGACAGACAAAGGTACTTCCAAAAGCTTGTAGAAAAGTGGAATTAAAAGGTAAAGTTTACTTTGGTGCAAAGAAATTTTGAAACCCGTGAATAGTTTTTTCTTAACACACATTTTTCATGAACTCTTTGCACCAAAAAAGTCCTGTTTCTATAGCCCCTGGACTAAAGCCAGCTGGGGACAATTACCACTGATCCTAAATTGCCGTTGCTCACAGCCGAGTGGCTTCCGGCACAACTTGTCACCAAGTTGGTGCCGTGTCCCCGGAAGACGGTACAGCCAAGGAAACCACTAACAGAGGTGCTGGAAATGATCCCTGCTCATCACAGACAGAACCCAAGTTCCCAGAGGCCCTCTCTCTTTCAGCTCTGGTCCAAAAGGTTCACAGGACCACTGCTAAGTCGCAAATTCGGGGACCCAGCCTTTCAAATGAGCCCCACCAGCTGCCCTGCAGGGCTGCTTGCTTTGAGGCTTCTAGGCTGCCAGGAAAAGGGAGCCACACTCCAAACCATCAGCACTTATCCTGCCTCTGGCTCCCAGGCACTGGAGCAGCTCAGCGAGAATGGCCAGGCATGGGGGACCCCATGGGACCCGCTGAGTTCCCCTCAGAGAAGAGAAAACCCCAAGGGTGTGCAGGATCCCACAGAGGCCACCTGCCCTGCAGCCCAGTCAGGCAGGCTGGCTTCCGCTCCAGCTCCTCCAACTTTCCTGGCTCTCTGTGGCCTTGGGCAAGTCCCTGGACCTCACCGAAGTTCAAGGTCTTCATCAGCAAAACGGGCATAGTAGGTGGTGCCTACCTCAACAGGTGTCTCCAGTACTAAGACGAAACAAGGAAGGAACCTGTACATGTAGCACCCAGCGCGCCCACCGAGAACGGTGCGGGGGGGTGATGACGCATCAATCCTACTTGTCCCACGAGCACCAAGGCAAGAGATTGTTCAGACTTGCACCTGAAAATTTTGATCCACATCTCAAACTAACAAGGAAAGTACGGGGCCAGCAGGGTGGTGCAGCAGGTAGAACTGCCACTCACAACTCCAGAATCCCGCATCAGAGTACCAGTTCAAGTCCACTTCCAACCCAGCTCCCTGCTAATGCACTTGGGAAGGCAGTGCATGAGGGCCCAAGTACCTGGGTCCTTGCTACCTATGCAGGAGACCAGGATGAAGTGCCAGGCTCCTAGCTTTGGCCTGCCCCGGCCCTGGCTGTTGAGGGCATTTGGGGAATGAATCAACAGCTGGAAGATCTCTCTCTCTCTCTCTCTCTCTGCCTTTTAAATAAATAAAATCTTAAATAATAATATAGGCACAAGTTAAACTTGGTGAACCAGCATGACTCAACCCTCCCCACCAGCCTGGTGTTTACCCATCCCCTATGATGCCAGCACCAATCTGGACCATGACCTTATAAGGGAAAATACAGAGCAATTCAGGTGGACAGGAAAAGCATCTGACAGGCCAGCCCGACAGAAGGTCGACCAGATGATGAAGGGTGAGTGAGTCAGAGCTGGAGAGGAGCAGAGCCAAGGCAGACCGTGGGCCTGCACAGGCCCAGGAGGAGAGGCAAGTGGAGAGAGCCAGAGCACAAGGAAGGGACCAGCAAGTACCATGGAGACACGGGCCTGGGGCTTCCCACCCAGCTCTAGGAGGCACGCTAGGGAGAGAGGTGCTGGCAAGGGCCCCAGCGCTCACAGGGACTATCACACGGGGGAAGCTGCAGGACAGGGCTCAGGACTACAGTGAGCACTCGCCAAAGCAGCCCAGCTCTGGGCGGGATGATCCCACGGGAGCAAGTGGGCAGGCCCCACCGCCTTGGCTGCAGTTAAAACACACCAGTGCCCTTCATCCCAGAGCCGTGAGCTTCAGGCTTCATTCATTGACAAGTATCTCTCAGCACCTCCTTGGCCCAGAAACATCACAGCGGCCTTGTGGGAGGCACAACGGTGATTGACTCTCAGGCCCCGCTCCCAAGAGCTTATACTGCAGTGAGAGAAACAGGTGCATCGGCAACAGCAGCCAGCTAGAGAGTGGTGTCGCGAGTGGCACGGGAGTTCGAGATGGCCTTGCCTCTATGTGCTCAACACTTCTGAGCACGATGCTAAGCCCTGGGGACACAGAAATGAGTAAGCTGTCCTGTCTTTTGAGGAACTTGAACTCTACAAGGAAAAGCAGCTACAGAAACATTATTCACAAAACAATGCCGCCAGTGCTGGTGCAGGAGCAAGAATAAACAAACTGTGCTGAGACAGGGAGTAGCCAGAGAAACTGGGAGGCCAGGGAGCTTGTGCAGGTGGAGGTGACATTCTGGCTGAGTCATGAATGGTGAGCAAGCTTTCACTGTGGAGGGCAGTAGCAGATGCCACGGAGGGAGAGTTCAGGCCCAAGCACCTGGGCATCTGGCAGCAAGAGGCCAGGCCGGAAGGCAGGTCAGGACAGACAGAAGGAATGTGTGCAGCCTTGTGAGAAGGGACACACCCAAACCAGGTCAGGCAGAACAATTACCAAGACAGGCAGGAGCGGGGCGGGAAGAGTATGCCCTAAAAAGGCACTAACTGCAGTGACGTGGGACCATAGCGGGCGGCGTGCACAGGGCTGAGGACTGTTCCAGAAGAATGCAGGGTTCCCCAAGAAGGTGCTGACTGTTCAGAGAGAGCTCCCAGGAGGAGAGCGAGCCGGGGATGGGGCTGCAAAGAGGAATGAGACCCACTCCAAGGTGTGTGCCAGGGAAGAAATGAGGCCCAAGATAAATGTGTGGCCGTGAACACTACCTGTTCTAGAAAAAGAAGCAAGGCTGGAGGTCTCCAACACCGGGCGGGGGTGGGGGTGGGGATCCCCATCGGGATTCCGGGTGGGGAAGGGGCTGCTGTGCCTCCCACCACTAGAGTGAGGACTGTCAATTTCCCCAGATTCCCAACTTTCCCTTTCCAAAGCATAAGAGTTGGGGGAGGGGGCAGGGCGGAAGGCAGCTCCCCAAACACAACCCTCCCTCAGTCCTAAGCCTCCAGATCCAGAACCTCTGGCAGCTGGGAACCCCACCCCAGCCCTCCCACGCCTCAGGCAGGCTCCAAGGAGCCCCCACGCCCCTCTCCACCCAGGGCGGCCCTAAGTCAGGAAAGAGGATTCTCCAGGGCTCCTGCACAGGTTAGGGACTCTCCGAGGCAGCTGGCCTCAAGGGGGCAGGGGTCACACACGTCCCCTGGGGGATCTGAGTCCTGCAGGGCCCGTTAGGCCCCTCCCACCCCACAGTGCCTGCCCATCCCCCATGTCCCCGCCTCCCAGGCCAAGAGGCCTCCCGCAGAGCGGCCTGGGAAACTCATCCAACCAGTTCCTGGGTGGAGGAGAGGAGCTTTCTCCCTGGCCCAAAGCATACTCAGACCAGGATTCCGGCTGGCCCACTGGGCAGCGGCAGTCACTTAAAGCCCAGATTCTGGACACAGGCCGTAGGGCCACAGAGGTCACTCCAGGAAAAGGGAGAATTTGAATCAGGGTGTGAAAGACAAGCCCAGGGTAGACACGAGCTGCCCCAGCCCTCTAGCTCCCGCTGCCCACAGCTGCAGAAATGGGGGGCACGGGGCCCCGCCTGACCCGGCGTCCATCTGGCATGGGAGAGAACCCCTTTCACCTGCCCCACCAGCCACCACTTGTTTGATCCAAAACAACCACCCCCCTGTGGATTCTGGGAAAAGGAAATTTCAGGAAGAAGTGGGATTAACTCTGCTTTCCCCGGTGCCTGCCGCCAGGGCCTCCCACAGCCACCCCAACTCCAAAGGTTCAGGCCGAGAAGACCCTCGGAAGAAGACCCTCCTCAACGCCACTTGCTGTCACCTCCCAAGGGATCATGGGAATCATCTCGCAGTCGCCCAGGAACGCGGACAGGTCTACCCAAGCAGCCAGGGCACCTGTCCCCAGTTCCTGAGCTCCCAAGGAAGGAAGCTGCCCTCTGGCCCCCACGCCTGCGGCTGGCCAGGCTCCCTGGCAGGTGGCTGCCAAGGCTCACCCTCCCCTAGCGGCCCAGCCTGTACCTACCGCCTTCCTCAACAGGGCTCCCATGGGCACACGCAGAGGGCGGCATCCTCCCGAGCCGGCAGCCCAGCAGTTAACACGCTCGAGGCCAGCAGCAGTGAGCTGCCACCACCAGCCCCGGGAATTAAAGCGCCCGCACGCCTCCTGCCCTCAATAAACGTCCTATTCAGACGCGTTCTGCGTGTGGGTCACACTTTCTGCATTTCTCTCATTCCTCGCTGCCGTGATGGGGGTGGGGGCAGCTCCCCGCGGGGTGCACAGGCCCAGGGCTGCCGATCTCTCCAGCAATGAAGCACACGGGACACGAAGTGCAGGAAGTCAGACTGAGGGCTCATTCACTGCACAACAACTCTCTGTTCTCGTCGCGCCTCCCCCCACCATCACGGGCCCTCCAAGCTGGAGGACGTTAACCCTTGCACTCTCCACAGCAGAAGGGGCGGAGCAGGGACAGGGGGACATCTGGCTTTATTAGCCCAGTGTGACAGATCAGGAGGGCGGAGCTGAATTGACCAGAGGTCCCCTTAACACCTGCTTCCATGCAACTCCTGACCCACACTCACCCAGGGCCGGGCAAGCCAGAGAGTCAGGGCTTCTTCACCATCCACACCGCCTCCCACGGGGCCAGAGGCACGGTACGGGAAAGCACAGTCCCTGGGCCCCCATCACCGGCATGCCCCTGCCGCCGCCTGCCCTTTGACAAGCCACTCAGACCCAGCTCCTACACCAAGGGGCACGCTCAGAATGAAGCCATAAGGAGGTTCAGACCTCCAGAGGCCATTTATGGACCAGCAGAATACAGCTGGGCAGAGCACCCAGCCTGGTCCTCCACGCCCTCACCTGCCCGGCCCCTAACTCCATGGCAACCTCCTAAGGAAAGGACCACAGCGGCTGTGCCCTCTGCCCCAGACGTCGGGGCACTCACATCCCCACGACGGATTTCAGCAGCTGCGTGGACACGGGCAGGGGTGGCAGGCAGTGTGTGGGCACAGGTGGAGGAGAGGCGTGGAGGGCCACACTGCTCACCCCCTGCTCCAGGTGTGATCCCAGCGCGGGCAAAAGCTGCAGAACAGGCTGAGAGGATTCCGTGAAAAGAGGACGCCTCGGGCTCACTCACGGGCAAACCACCCGCCAGGTGCTGGGGCCGGAGCAGGGACGAAGACTCATTCTCACAGAGCCCACGTCCCAGCCGGGGGAGAGGGCCGCCAAGATGAGTGCCGGTGGGAGAAGTGCTCCGGAGCAGGTGCAGCAGGGAGAAGGGCGTGTGACGGGGGTCGGAGGGATTTTGTTAGGCAGGCCTGGGGGAAGGCGGTGAGGGGGTGACAGCTATCGGGCGAGCCGCAGCTGGACAAGCCAAGCTCCAGGGACAAGGGCCTCTCGATAGCTTTGCTCTGCAGCCCACCTGGACAGTCCACTCAGGCTCATGACGAGTGGGCACTTCATCATCAGACTTCCAGAATGTCTTGTTGGTAAGCAGCCCACCCTCTGCAACTCAAGATGAAATGGACAAACCAAGGGGCGGGCATTGTCGGCACAGAGGGTTAGGCCACCAGCTGGGACACACACACACCCCCTGGCTGAGCAGCTGCTGGTCCAGTCTCCTGATGATGCATCCTGAAGGTAGCCAATGATGGCCTAGTAGTCGGGTTCCTGCCACGCATGCAGGATGCCCAGAAGGAATTCTGGGCTCCCGGTTTCAGCGGTGCCCAGCCTTGGCTGTTTGCAGTGTAGGCATGTAGGAAGTTGACCGACGTACGAAGATGTGTATGTGTATGTGTGTGTGTGTGTGTGTGCAGGCACGCATACATGTGTGAAAGAGAGACAGAAACACTCTGCCTTTGAAGTAGGTGAAAATAAACATTTTTACAAACTACGAACCCCATGAGGAAGCAAACCCTCAGGAACACTAAGAAGTAACTAGGAAAACATAAAACATCTGACAGACTCGAAAACAAATGCCTGTATAAAGTGACTGAACAGACAAAAACCGTAATGGGAGGTCAGACAGCGCGGGGGGACCAGGCAGCTAGGAAAGGTGCTAAATGGGCACCCGGCCTGGCGGTTCAGATGCTGCTCCGGAAGCCCACACCTGGGACTGCAGGCCAGGGTTCAAGTCCCAGCTCCGCTCCCACCCCAGGCTCCTGGCAGGCAGCAGGTGATGGGTCAGGTAGTTTGGGCACCTGCCACCCACATGGGAGACATGGATTCAGTTTCAGGCTCTCAGCTTCAGACATTCAGGGGCTGAACCAGCAGATGGGAGAGCTCCGTCTGTCTGTCTCTCTCTCAGTAAACATTTTTTAAGAAAAACTACTAAGTAGGAATAGAAGACAATGATGTTGAAGTTAAGAACCCAACAGGTTCCATAAAAAATGAAATGCAACTACAGAGAGAATTGGTAAAATAAAAAGTAAACTGAGGCGGCCAGCGCTGTGGCACACAGGGTTAAAGCCCCAGCCTGCATCGCCGGAATCCAACATGGATGCCGGTTCCAGTCCCCGCTGCTCCACTTCTGATCCAGCTCTCTGCTGTGGCCTGGGAAAGCAAAGGAAGATGGCCCAAGTCCTTGGGCCCCTGCACCCACGTGGAAGACCCAGAAAGAGCTCCTGACTCCTGACTTCAGATCAGCTCAGCTCCAGCTATTGCGGCCATTTGGGGAATGAACCAGCGAGCAGATAGAAGACTCTCTCTCTTTCTGGCTCTACCTCTCTCTGTAACTCATTCAAATAAATAAAATAAATCCTTAAAAAAAAAAGTAAACTGAGGAAATGATCCTAAATTCAATTCTAAGAAATGAGATGGAAAATATGAACATAAACAGACTTAGAGACCCATGAAGTTCCGTAAAAACAAAAAGGAAAAAATGGGGGAGGGGAGCAAATTCCAAAGAAATCATGTCTGAATTTTCCAGATAAGTGGACAGGCAGAAGTCTTCAGATTAGGCCGGCGCCACGGCTCACTAGGCTAATCCTCTGCCTTGCGGCGCCGGCACACCAGGTTCTAGTCCCGGTGGGGGTGCCGGATTCTGTCCCGGTTGCCCCTCTTCCAGGCCAGCTCTCTGCTGTGGCCTGGGAGGGCAGTGGAGGATGGCCCAAGTGCTTGGGCCCTGCACCCCATGGGAGACCAGGAGAAGCACCTGGCTCCTGCCATCAGATCAGCGCAGTATGCCAGCCGCAGCGCGCCGGCCATGCTGGCCATTGGAGGGTGAACCAACGGCAAAAGGAAGACCTTTCTCTCTGTCTCTCTCTCTCACTGTCCACTCTGCCTATCAAAAAATAAATGAATAAATAAAAAAAAAATAAAAAAACAAGTCTTCAGATTAAAGGTACACAACAAGTTAAATGTAAAAGAAATTCACATTTGCACACAAGGTAGTATAAGTGCACAACACTAAAGATAAGGAAAGACCATAAACAACGAATAAACCAATGAATTCAATAACTTCGATGACACACACAGATTCCTAGAATGACACAAACCACTGCCCGGCTCATGAGAAAACAGGAAATCTGAGGCAAGTAAAGAGACTGAGTTAGTCATTTGAAAATTGCAAATAAAGGGGCTGGCACCATGGCGCAGTAGATTAATCCTCCACCTATGGTAGAGAGAGGAGAGAGGGGAAAGGTGAGAGGGCAGAGGGCAGAGGGTGCTGGTCCTAGTCCTGGCTGCTCTACTTCCGATCCAGATCTCTACTGTGGCCTGGGAAAGCAGCGGAAGATGGCCCAAGTGCTTGGGCCCCTGCACCCACGTGGGAGACCTGGAAGAAGCTCCCGGTTCAGATCGTTGCAGCTCCAGCCGTTGTGGCTATTTGGGGGGAATGAACCAACAGAAAGAAGACCTCTCTCTCTGTCTCTCTCTCTCTCTCTCTCTCTCTCTCTGTCTGTAACTCTACCTCTCAAATAAATAAATAAAATCTTTTTAAAAAATTGCCAATAAAGAAAAACCCAAAACTACATGGCTTTACTGGTAAATTCTATGAAACATTTAAAGAATTAGTTTGAAAAGACAGAAGAGGAAAGAACACTTTCCAACTCAACCTAAGGTGAGAATTAACCTGATGTTAAGACATCTCAGAGGGGCCAGCACTGTGGCACACTGGATGAAGCCACATCCCACATAGGCACCGGTTCAAGTCCTGGCTGCTCCACTTCTGATACAGCTCCCTGCTCATGTGCCTGGGAAAGCAGCAGAAGATGGCCCAAGTGTTTGAGCCCCTGCACCCTAGTGAGAGACCTGGAGGAAGCTCCTGGCTCCTGGCTTCCGGCTCCTCGCCCAGCTGTAGCCACTGAGGCCATTTGAGGAGTGAGCCAGCAGATGGAAGATATTTCTCTCTCTATCTCTGCCTTTCAAATAAATTAATAAATCTTTTAAAAAAAAAACTGATCTATGGGGCCAGCGCTGTGGTGCAGTGGGTTAAAACACCAGTCTGCAGCATGGGCATCCCATATGGGCACCAGTTTAAGTCCGGGCTGCTCTACTTCCAATTCAGCTCTCTGCTGTGGCCTGGGATATCAGTAGAAGATGGCCCAGGTCCTTCAGCCCCTGCACACAGATGGGACACCTGGAAGACGCTCCTGGCTCCGGTTTCAGATTGCAACCATCCGGGGAGTGAACCAGCGGATAGAACACCTCTCTCTCTCTCTCTCTTTCTCTCTCTCCTTCTCTCGCTATATAACTCTGACTTTCAAGTAAATAAATAAATCTTAAAAAAAAAATTGATCTATGTATTCAACACAATCAATATCAAAATCTTGGCTGACTTTTCACAGAAATTTACAAGCTGACTTAAATTCATATGAAAAGCAAAGGACATCGAATATCCATAACATAAAAAAACAAGGTGAGAGAATTCATTTTCAATTTCAAAACTTACTACAAACTACAGATAAACACTGTGCTACACTGGCCTCAGGCAGACACAGGGACTAATAGAAAAGATTAAAGGCACAAGAAAAACCTCACAGATACACTCAACAGCTTTTCAGCAAGGGTCCTTTCAACAACTAGGACAACTGGGTATTCAAATGCAAAAGAATGACTCCACTTTGCACAAACCCCAAAACCACAGACCTAAATACAAGAACTAAAATTATCTCACAAGAAAAGAGAAATCTTGGGGCTGACGCTGTGGGGCTGTGGGGCACAGCGGGTTAACACCCTGGCCTGAAGCGCTGGCCTCCCATATGGGTGCCAGTTCGAGACCCAGCTGCTCCACTTCCGATCCAGCTCTCTGCTATGGCCTGGGAAAGCAGTAGAAGATGGCCCAAGTCCTTGGGCCCCTGCACCCACGTGGGAGACCCAGAGGAAGCTCCTGACTCCTGGCTTTGGATCAGTGCAGCTTCGGCCGTTGCAGCCAACTAGGGAGTGACCAGCGGATGGAAGACCTCTCTCGCTCGCTCTCTGCCTCTCCTCTCTCTGTGTAACTCTGACTTTCAAATAAATAAATAAATCTTTAAAAAAAAAGGAGAGAGAAATCTTTGTGAGCTTGGATGAGCAATGTTCCTTCAATACAACACAGAAGCATAAGGGAAAAAAATACAATCAAAACAACAACAACAAAAACCCAGGTAAACTGGACATCATCAAAATTAAAAACTTTCGTGTTTCAAAGAGCACTGTCAAGAAAGTTAAATGATAAACCACAGAATGAGAGTTCTAGAACAAGAACCTGTAAATCATGCAACAGGACTCAAAAAGGCATGGAAAATGAAATTAAATTTATTTTGGTGCAAAAATTTTGAAAACCAAGCAACTTTTTGCATAATATGCATTTTCCAAAGCATTTTTGAAGGCCCCATGTATGTGTGGATTTCAAAAATTTTTTGGAACACACAGCAAGTTATCTTTTTTTTTTTTTTTTATTTGAAAGTCAAAGTTACACAGAGAGAAGGATATATAGAGAGAGATAGAGGTCTTCCATCCGCTGGTTCACTCCCCAACTGGCCACAATGGCCAGAGCTGTGCTGATCCAAAGCCAGGAGCAGGAGCGTCTTCTGGGTCTCCCATGTGGGTGCAGGGACCCAAGGATTTGGGCTGCTGCCCCCCCACCCCCGCAAGATAAATAGCCCAATTTTACAACTGAAAAAGCATTTAAATAGATATTCCTCCAACCGCCAATAAGCACATGAAAATATAGCATCATTAGAAAATGCAGATCAAAGCCACAGTTAATACTACTCCATACTCACTAGTATGGCTAAAATCAGAATGATGGAGATTAACAAAAAGAGTTGGTGAACATCTGGCAAAATCAGAACCTTGCACTTGTCTGGCAGGAGTGCAAAACAGGGCAGTTTTTACTGGAACAACCTAGTCGCTTCTCAAAAACTTACATGTAGGGTTACTACAGGGCCCTGCAATTCTGATCCCCAGATAACTGAAACCTAAAGTCCACACAAAAACCTGTGCCAGAAGGTTCGCATCACTCCCAGCAACCAGCAAGAGAAGCAAACCAAATATCCATCAGGCCACAGATAAGCAGATTCCACCCCTACAGTGCAACAGCATTCCTCAGTAAGAAAGAATGAGGCACTGATAAATGCTACAACGAGGAGGAACCTGGAAAACACATCAGGCCAAGCAGAGGAAGCCAGTCCACAAAAGGCCACATGTGACACCGTTCCTTTCGAATGGCACGCGTTCAGAACCGGTAAACCCAGGGAGTGGCCGGTTGCCTTCGGCTGGGAGACAAGGGCTAACAGGTGCAGGGCTGGTTCTGCAGGTGCAAAAAGGTTTTCCAATGGGACAGCAGGGCTGACCCGCACAACTCTGGATACACTGAAACCGATGACGCCTACACTTCACAGGCGTGAACTTTACCATATGTGAAATGTATCTCACTGAGGCAGCAGCGAGGGCAGCGGGGACACTGTGGACTACTGAACTGCCACAGCTGCAAGACAGCGGCCATTTCTCGGGGAAATCAGTTCCACGGTGCAAGGCTGAACGGTTCTCCACGGGGTCGACATGTGGGAGTCACCTGGAGCGTTTCGCAAGCGTGCTGGGCCCCCACCCCCCCACCAGGGTGTCTGTATTTTACTGGTCTGATCTAGGGTGAGACTTCAGTATTTTTTTAAAGCTCCTCGTGAAGCTTTGGTGTACAGTCAGGATTGAGAACCAGCGTCATATAAAAAAATACTTTGCAGGGGCCAGCGTGGTAACATAGCAGGTTGGACCACTGCCAACGGCAACCCCAGCATTCCATAGGGGCACTGGTGTGAGTCCCGGCTACTACACTTCCAATCCAGCTCCCTGGTAATACACCTGGGAAGGCAGCAGAAGGTGGCCCAAGTGCTTGGGCCCCTGCACCCACGTGCGAGACCCGGATGAAGCTCCTGGCTTTGGCCTGGCTCAGCCCTGGCCACTGCAGCCGTTCGGGGAGTGAATCAATGGATGGAAGATTTCTCTCTCTCTCTCTCTTTCTCTAACTCTGTCTCTCAAATTAATAAAAATACAAAGCTTAAAAAAATACTTTCCATCACTAGGCTAATCCTCCGCCTGCGGCACCAGCACCCCAGGTTCTAGTCCCAGTTGGGGCACTGGATTCTGTCCTGGTTGGTCCTCTTCCAGTCCAGCTCTCTGCTGTGGCCCAGGAAGGCAGGGGAGGATGGCCCAAGTACTTGGGTCCCTTTACCCACATGGGAGACCGGGAAGAAGTACCTGGCTCCTGGCTTCGGATCAGCGCAGCGCCGGCCATAGCGGCCATTAGGGGAGTGAACCAACGGAAGGAAGACCTTTCTCTCTGTCTCTCACTGTCTATAACTCTTTCTCTGTCTCTCTCTCTCTCTCTCACTGTAACTCTGCCTGGCAAAAAACAAAAAACAAAAAACCTTTCCAGGTGAATTTAAAACATGTGGCCAGCAAAACAAATTCAGAAGAAAATACACTAAAATGTTCACATATCTTTATAAAAATCATAGTAGGAAAGGATTTCATGAACAAGACACAAAGTACAAACAAAATACTGGTATAGGTGGCATTGCAATCAAAATTTTCCTATGAAGAATGACATTAATAAAGTTAAATCAATCCACGAGACCAGCATTGCGGCAGGCAAATTAAGCCACCACCTGTGATATCGGAATCCCATATGGGACACTGGCATCCCACATCAGAGCACCGGATGGAGTCTTGGTTGTTTCCTTTCTGACCCAGCTCCCTACTCATTCACCCGGGAAGACAACAGAAAATGGGTCACTGCTGCCTACATGGGCAACCCAGATGGAGTTCCAGACTCCTGGCTTCAACCTGGCCCAGACCTGGCTGTTGCAGACATTGGGGAGTGAACCAGCAGATGGATGACCTCTCTCTGTCTCTCTCAGTCTTTCAAATAAATAAATAGTAAATCATTTTTTAGTAAAAGATAATCCATAGATACAAAGCATATAACTTAAAAGATTAATTATCTAAATATATATACACACTTGTATGTATATCTTTATGCATGTTTCTTAACTCCTACAGATCAACAAGAAAGAACACAATGGCAATTAGGAATGCATAAAGGCAGAATTACCTTTATTACTTTTTTAAAGATTTGCTTTATTTTTTTTTAATTTTTTTATTTTTTTTTATTTTTTTTTTTTTATTTTTTTGACAGGCAGAGTGGACAGTGAGAGAGAGAGACAGAGAGAAAGGTCTTCCTTTGCCGTTGGTTCACCCTCCAATGGCCGCCGCGGCCGGCGCGCTGCGGCCGGCGCACCGCGCTGATCCGATGGCAGGAGCCAGGAGTCAGGTGCTTTTCCTGGTCTCCCATGGGGTGCAGGGCCCAAGCACCTGGGCCATCCTCCACTGCACTCCCTGGCCACAGCAGAGGGCTGGCCTGGAAGAGGGGCAACCGGGACAGAATCCGGCGCCCCGACCGGGACTAGAACCCGGTGTGCCGGCGCCGCTAGGCGGAGGATTAGCCTAGTGAGCCGCGGCGCCGGCCAATTTTTTTATTTTTTGACAGGCAGAGTGGACAGTGAGAGACAGAGAGAAAGGTCTTCCTTTTGCCGTTGATTCACCCTCCAATGGCCGCTGCGGCCGGCGCACCTTGCTGATCCGAAGGCAGGAGCCAGGTGCTTCTCCTGGTCTCCCATGGGGTGCAGGGGCCCAAGCACTTGGGCCATCCTCCACTGCACTCCCAGGCCACAGCAGAGAGCTGGCCTGGAAGAGGAGCAACCGGGACAGAATCCGGCGCCCCGACTGGGACTAGAACCTGGGGTGCTGGCGCCGCAAGGCGGAGGATTAGCCTATTGAGCCGCGGCACCGGCCAAGATTTGCTTTATTTATTTGGAAGGCAGAGGAAGAGAGAAGGAGAGACAGAGACAGAGGAAGGTCTTCCAGCCACTGGTTTACTCCCCAAAGAGCCACAGCAGCCAGGACTGATCTAAGCAGAAGCCAGCTGCTTTGAACTCCACCTAGGTCTCCCGTGTGGGTGCAGGGGCCCAAGCACTGGGGTCATCACTCGCTGCTTTCCCAGGAGCATTAGCCAGAGAGCTGGATCAGAAGCAGAGCAGCTGGGTCAGAACCAGCATCTGATTTGGAAGGCTGGTGTCACAGGCAGTGGCTTATTCCACTGGGCCACAGACCAGCCCGAGGCAGACTGACCTTTAGCCTCTAACACAGCTCCAGGTCGGGAGCCAGCTGGCTAGGCAACCAGAGACGGGAGACTCTTCCCATCATCCCTTTAGGAATTTGAATCAGATGAATGTTTTGCCTGGCTGGCACAATTGCTAATGTCAAGAGCAAATACCAAATAGTAAATTCACCAATAAACATGAGAAGTGCTCACCCTTCCCATAACAAAAGTGCTAATGAAAAAACAATTTTCAAAATAATTTTAAAATACTCTTTTATATCCACCAGACTGAAAGGACAACCCAAATACTAGTGAAACAGGACCTCTCATATTTCTGGTGAGACTGGAAATCAGTTACAAATCTCTCGGGGGCACTACTTGGCAGTGTCTTATCAGGCGCACTGTATGACCCAGCAATCCCAATACTGGCCTACACACCAGACAAGACAGACAAGTAGATGTTCAATGGAGTATTGTTTAAAATACTGAGAAGGGCCGGCGTTGTGGCGTAGTGGGTAAAGCCACCGCCTGCAGTGCCTGCATCCCACATGGGGTTCTGGCCACTCCACTTCCAATCCAGCTCCCTGATAATGCACCTGGGAAAGCAGCAGAAAACGGCCCAAGTGCTTGGGCCCCTGCACTCAGGTGGGAGACCCAGATGAAGCTCCTGGCTCCTGCTTTGGCCTGGCCCAGCCCTGGCCATTGTAGCCACTTGGGGAGTGAACCAGCAGATGGAAGCTGACTCTCTTGTCTCTCCCTCTCTCTGTAACTCTGCCTTTCAAATAATTTTCTTTTTAAGAGCCTCCTCAGGGTCCGGTGCTGCGGCATAGTGGGTTAAGCCGCCACCTGCAGTGCTAGCATCCCATTTGAGTGACAGTTCAAGTCCCAGCCACTCCACTTCTGATCTAGCTCCCTGCTAATGGCCCTGGGAACAAAGAGGTCCAAGTGCTTGGGCCCCTGCACCCATGTAGGTGACCCAGATGAAGTTCCTGGCTCCTGGCTTTGGCCTGGCCTAGCTCTGGACATTGCAGCTGTTTGAGGAGTGAGCCAGCAGAAGGAAGATCTTGATCTCTCTCTCTCTGTAACTCTGTCTTTCAAATAAATAAAATCTTTTTTTTTAAGATTTTATTTATTTGAAAGGCAGAGTTACAAAGAGGCAGAGGCTGAGACACAAGAAAGGTCTTCCATCTCTGGTTCACTCTCCAAATGGCCACAATGGCTGGAGCTGCGCCGATCAGAAGCCAAGAGCCAGGAGCTCCTTCTAGGTCTCCCACTTGGGTGTGGGGGCCCAAGGACTCTGGCCACTGCTTTCCCAGGCACATCAGCAGGGAGCTGGATCAGAAGTGGAGCAGCCGGGACTCGAATCAGAACACATATGGGATGCCAGTGCTGCAGGCCGAGGCTTTAACCTGCTGCACCACAGCGCCAGCCCCTAAAATAAATCTTTTTTTTAAAAAAGTGAATTTATTTTGGTACAGAAAAAAATTGAAACCATATACCTCTTTTTTTCATAACATACATTTCTGTGAACTTTTGAAAGACTCTTCCTATGCATAGTTTCCAAAAATTTGTAAGCTTATCTTTTAATTCCATTTTCTGCAAATTCTTTGAAGTACTCCTGTACATCAAAATTAAAATACCAGAATATTTGGGGCGGGCGCTGTGGCACAGTGGGTGAAGCCACCGCCTGTGGTGCCGGAATCCCATATGGGCGCCGATTCAAGTCCTGGCTGCTCCACTTCCAATCCAGCTCTCTGCTATGACCTGGGAAAGCAGTAGAAGATGGTCCAAGTTCTTGGGCCGCTGCACTCACATGGGAGACCCAGAAGAAGCTCCTGGCTTCGGATCAGCACAGCTCCAGCCATTGCAGCCAACTGGGGGGTGAACCAGCAGATGGAGGACTCTGTGTGTGTGTGTGTGTGTGTGTGTGTGTGTATCTCAGACTTTCAAATAAATAAATAATTTTTTTTAAGATTTACTTATTTATATTTGAAAGTCAGAGATACACAGAGAGAGGAGAGGCAGAGAGAGAAAGAAGTCTTCCGTCCGATGGTTCACTCCCCAGATGGCTGCAATGGCCAGAGCTGCGCCGATCCAAAATCAGGAGCCAGGAGCTTCCCCCAGGTCTCCCATGAGGGCGCAGGGGCCCAAGCACTTGGGCCACCCTCCTCTGCTTTCCCAGGCCATAGCAGAGAGCTGGATCAGAAGAGGAGCAGCCGGGACTTGAACCGGTGCCCATATGGGATGCTGGCACTTCAGGCCAGGGCATTAACCCACTGTGCCACAGTGCTGGCCCCTAAATAAACAAATCTTAAAAAAAAAATGCCAAAATAATGTAAGTTGCTTACAGGCATCAGAAAATAATACAAAAACATACACAGGAGTGATAAACACCATTTTCATGAGATACTACTTATGGGGAGGGAGGGAAGAGAAAAGGATTAGGGAGAAAAACAAAGGGAACAGATTTTGGCAGAGCAGGCTTAAGACATCCCTTGAGATACCCACATTCCACCCATATCAGAGTCCCTGGAGTCTCTGGTCCAGCTCCACTATCCATTCCAACTTCCTGCTAACACACACGTTGGCAGGCAGCAAGAGGTGGCTCGAGTACTTGGGTTCCTACCACCCACAAGGAAGAAAACCCAGGTGCGGTTCCTAGTTCTTGGTTTCCACTTGGCCCCGTCCCAGCTGCTGCAGGTATTTGGAGAGTGAACAGCAGATAAAGATCTGTCTGTCTCTTAAGATCAAAATAATTTTTTACAAAAGAAAACCAGAACGCTTCAGCAGTATCTGTAACATCTTATCTCTATAATGAGAGAAGTAGGCATGATACAGTGAACTCTGGCCAGTTCGGAGGGGGGCGGCGGGGGGGGGAGGGTGTAAGAGGCTCCTCCTGCAGGGGCAGGTCCCAGCCACTCTGGAGACCAAATGCAGGACCAGCACCATGGCTGCAGGACACAGCATCCTGAGCCCAAACGGGAACGGCGCGGCCGATGGAAGAGGCCTGGGGGGGGGGGGGGGGGCTAACTGCAGCTCCTCCCTGGCGCTTTATGGCCTCATGAAGTCCCGTGTGGCAGCCTGGTAGATGCTTAGAATGTAAATGCATTGAAAGCGTTCCAATGCCTGCAGCGCCCACATTCCATATGGGTGCCGGTTCGAGTCCCAGCTGCTCTTCTTCCAATCCAGCTCTCTGCTGTGGCCTGGGAAAGCAGTAGAAGATGGCCCAAGTGCTTGGGCCCCTGCACCCACATGGGAGACCTGGAAGAAACTCATGGCTCCTAGCTTCAGCCTGGCCCAGCCCTGGTTGTTGTGGCCATCTGGGGAGTGAACCAGCAGATAGAAAAATCTCTCTTTTTCAAATAAATAAATAAATCTTAAAAAAAAAAAAAATGGAGTCTTCTCTTCTCTACTGGAACCAAACCTTGGCTAGCTGGATCCGTTTTGGAGACAAGCATGGCCCAAAAGCCACATTTGCAAAAGAGTGAGGAAGTACAGAACAGTGTGGAGCAGAGCCAAGAGCACGCGCCCCCGTCCATTCAGAAGTTCAAACTTCATCCCTGCCAAGTTCAAGGGGTCTTCAAAAAGATCATGAACTTGTGTATTGGAAACACTGCATGGTTTTCAAAATAATTCTGTACTGAAATAAACTTATCTTTTTTCCACTAATGTTTAATGTCTATTTAAAAGACAGCTGCAGTCCACTGGTTCACTCCCCAAATGCCTGTGATGGCTGGCACTGGACCAGGCCAAAGCCAAAAGCTGGGAACTGAGTCCAGGTCTCCAACATGGGTGGCAGGAGTCTAGCTACTTGGGCCATCACTGCTGTCACCCAGAGTTCATTAGCAGAAAGCTGGAGCCGGGAGCCAGGGCTGGGAATCCAACACGCGATGCAGGCAGCTTTTGAGGCAGCATCGTAAGTACCAGGCCAAACACCAGCCCCCAAACTTACCCTTCTGCCCATGAACTTTCTGAAGAAATCGCATGTGACCTGAGTGATCCTGGACCAAGTCACCCAACCCTGGGGAGGCCTGGCCTCCTTACCCAGAAGGGGTAATAACCCTCACTCCGCCTCCTTGAGAGGCTCAGTAATACTGGTGCCTAAGTGTCAACATCTTTTGAAATTTTTGCCAATCGGACTGGGATACTTTTTTTATTTTTTTTAAAGAGTTTTGAGCACTTTCTTTGTTTCTTTCTTTCTTTCTAAGATTTATTTATTTATTTGAAAGTCAGAGTTACACAGAGAGAGAGAAGGAGAGGCAGAGAGAAAGAGAGAGTCTTCCACCCACTGGTTCATTCCCCAATTGGCCACAGCAGCCAGAGCTGCACGGATCCAAGGCCAGGAACCAGGAACCAGGAGCTTCTTCTGGGTCTCCCATGTAGGTGCAGGGGCCCAAGGACTTGGGCCAACTTCCGCTGCTTTCCCAGGCCACAGCAGAGAGTTGGATCAGAAGTGGAGCAGCCGGAATTCAAACCAGTGCCCATCTGGGATGCCAGCACTGCAGGCGGTGGCCCTACCCGCTAGGCCACAGCACTGGGGAACCTTTTAAAAATTCGTCATCCATTTCACCATCTTCCTAAACAGTTAAGGGAACATAAAACCTGTGTGGATGACTCAGGGTCACAGCCACCAGCAAAGCACCAATTACCCAAGTGATGAGCCTGCCGAGCAGGTGTGTCAGGCCACTGCCCCCATGCAAATGACCCCAGCTCTCCGCAGGGACCTGCTCGCCCTGAGCCTCCCGGTGACCACTTTCTCTCTCCGGGCTGCCTCCTCCACCCTCCTTTATTTGCTGCTGCTTATCTACGGTGGGACTGGAAAGAGGAGGCCGCCGTTTAACATGTCCAAGTCAAACTGGTTCTCAGGAGGCTGGCGAGCCGAAAAGGGAGGACCGTGAGGTGCTGGCTGATGCGAGGCCTCTTCCTGGGCTGTAGGAGGGACTTCAGAGAGTGCGGGGGAAATGGAAAGAAAATGTGTGGGGGTGGGGACTGGGCCCAGCACCTGAGACAGCCCTTGGGATGGCCACTTCGCACACTGGAGTACCTGGGTTTCAGTCACAGTTTTGCTGCCGACTCCAGCTTCCTGCCAGTAGGCACCCTGGCCGGCAGCAGGTGATAACTCAGGTCACTGGGCCCGTGCCACCCACATGGGAGACCCAGACTGAATTCCCGGGAAGACAGGTGGCGAGGACTGCAGATGCCCTTACCCTCCCGGAGGCTGGAGGCATCCAGGGCGGCCTGCCCTGTGTCAGCCCAGCTGACCGCAGGTGCACTGCCTAGGCATCTTTCACTCAGGACACTCTGAGACAGGAACAGGACATCTGCGAACAGCACAGGAATTTCTCTAGTTCCGAGGGTTTCCTTTAGTTTGACAACCATTTCTTGGAATCCTATTGCACAACAGGCATTGAGGATGCGGGGGGAATGAGCAGGACACGTGGAGGCAGGCAGCCTGTTTCTCTCCATAAACACCTGCTGCCCACTGCCCCAGAGCCCTGGTTTACGGAAGTGATAGACAGGGAGCTGCAGAGCTTCCAACGCCCGCTGGCCACATCTCTCCTTGTGGCACCCCTGCCTCCCATCCTCCTGTCTCTAGCAAGAAACAGAGCAACGTCTAGCAGCCCCCAACCATTTGCCTGTCGCTCCCCCTCTTCGTGGAGGAACGACACAGGACCCTGCGCTGTTCTTTTGTCTGCTCGGCCCTCCCCGGGTTTGCTGCTGGTTCTTTCCGGGTTGGCTACCGACCCTTCCACCTCTGTGGAAGGGCGGTTCCCCCTGCCGCTTTCCCCACTTCCGCGGGGGAGCAGCACACTGCCGGCCGGCTCGCTCAGGGGTTGTCTCTCTCCTCCTTTATAGTCCTCTTCCACCAATCCCAACTCTGCTACCCACACGCCGAGTACGCTGCTCTCCTCCAATCAGGAGCAGGTCCTACAGTTTATTGGTTCAACTGGAGGCAGCTGTGTAGAAGCTGTTTCCTCCTCTCCCAGCGCCATATTGTGGGAGAGCAGATGCATAGAATAAGTCTTAATTCCAGTAACTTAGTCTAGTCCGAGTTGCTCCAGTTGCTCCCCACACTTGCCCAAGGCAGCCACCTCCACACCCTCTGGAATCTTCTCCAGCCCCATAGTCTGCTCAACGTGAAACAGAGGCCAAATCCATAAAAATCCAGCTCTTGCGCAGTCAGGGCTGCCTCCCAAAAAACCAACCAAGACTGTGTTCCAGAAGAATCATCTACCCCAGCAGCTAAGATGCCCACATCCCACAGTAAAACACCTGGGTTCAGTTCTCAGCTCCTGATTCTGATTTGCAGCTCCCTGTTAACGCAGACTCCGGGAGCTGATGGTGCTGGCTCAAGGAACTGGAGTCCTGCCGCTTAGGTGAGAGAAGATCTGGAGCGAGTTCCTGGCTCCTGGCTTCAGCCCTGCCCCAGTGCAGGCCCGGTGTTGTAGGCACCTGGGCAGTGAACCAGCAGATGGTGCTCCCTCCCTCCAGCTCTCTCTTTTTCCCTCTCTCTCTCTGTATGCCTCTCAAGTAATTTGAAATCCACGCATAGAGAGGTCTTTAAAACGTTCATGAAAAATGCATATTAAGAAAAAAAAAATACAGGGGCTGGCGCTGTAGCATAGCGGGTTGGGCTGCCACCTGCAGTGCCGGCATCCCATGTTGGCACCAGTTCGGGTCCCAGCTGCTCCACTTCCGATCCATCTCTCTGCTATGACCTGGGAAAACAGTAGAAGATGGCCCAAGTGCTTGGGCCCCTGCACCTGTGTGGGAGACATATAGGAAACTCCTGGCTCCTGGCTTCGGATCAGCACAGCTCCGGCCGCTGCAGCCAGTTGGGGAGTGAACCAGTGGATGGAAGACCTCTCTCCCTCTCTGCCTCTCCTTCTCTCTGTGTAACTCTGACTTTCAAATAAATAAATAAATCTTTTAAAAAGAAAAAGAAAAAATACTATCCACGGCCTTCAAAATTTCTAGCACCAAAGTAAACTTGATTTCTAATTTCATTTTCTACAAACTCCTTCGAGTACTCTCATATAGTCCTACTCTCCCTTTTATTTGCATTCCCAGATGGCCCAGCCTACCCAGAGCTAGACAGGACCCCTCTCCCCCACTGCCCCGTCCCATGGGATCAAAGCTCCAAGCTGGGATTACTCAGGGGGTGGGACGCCAGCACCAGCCCACTGACCTGCGCACTGCTGTGCATAACAGAGATGAGTGAAGCATAGTTGCTGTTGTTGAAATAAAGACAACAGAGGAGGGGACCCATAGCAGGGCTAGCCTCTGTCCTTGGGAAGCCGACACCCAGAGGGGCTGCCGGCCTCTCCCAGTGGGCCAGGTGTGGATGACAAGCTGGCCAAGCCTGCCCGGTGTCCCCGAAGCCAGCCAACTTCACAAACATGCTTGGGACAGACGGCTCAGGGCCCTTCTCTTGCAACTTCCTCTGAGGCCAGATGGTATCTAGCTCTCTACCCCAACTCGCAGGCCTGGAGTTCCTTCCTCACGGCGGCTGCCAGGCTGCTCAGCCTGCACCGCCAGGCCCTGGGAGGGAGAGGGCTGGCCAATGACCACTTGCCTGTGCCTGGCCCTCCACACCCATCGCACACTTCCTGAGCCAGGGCAGGGCCCCCAGGAAACAGCTGACCACAATTTTGACAAGAGGCCCGGGCTTCCAGCTGAGGGAGTGGCCATCGGGTCAGCTGGGTTGGGGGGGAGGGGCCTGCAGCTGGGGGACAGACAAGCCTGACTCTGGGTTCCCCTGGGCTCTGGCATCCCGTTACTTTACATTCTGGGCCTGAAGAGAAGCCGGCATGGCTTCCTGGGACTAGCTCTCACCACCTTTCTGGCTCTCCAAGCAGCTCCACCCACCACCCGCCCCAGCCCCCTACTCCCACCCTTATCTGGATGAGGTTTGCGGGGGAGGGGCAGCCTGCCTTCCCAGCTGTGTGGCCCTGGGGAGAGGCCAGCGACAAAGGTGTGATTCATCAGGGCTGGTTGGAAACAGGGGGAATTCCAGGGATCAGAGCCTCTCCATCAAGTACCTGTACCCCACCCCACCCCATCCTCACATCCTCCACCACCTGCCACCAGGGGTTGGATGGAAAAGGTTCACCAGCTAGGCAGGCTTCGTGGGTCTTCCCTCTTGACCCACCCCTGCCCCACACTGGCAGCCAAAGCTTTCCATCTCCAGTCCTCAGCGCTACCCCAGCAGCACCGGGCCCTCGACGCTGCTGCACACTCGGCCAAGCCCTGAATGCCAGCTCTCGCCTTGCTCACTCTCACAGCGCCACTCTGACATGCTAGGCGCGATGACTAACTCCCTTTTACGGGTGAGAAACGCAAGCTCAAAAGACTCAAGCCCCACATCAACAGCCCCGGGGCTACACTCAGGCTGGGCTGTGAGCCCAGGTGTGTCCAACCCCCAGCCCCGACGTGGGGGCCTGAACTGGGCGTCCAGGATGGAAAGTCAGACACGAAGGAAAATAGGAGGGGCCTTCCAAGAGCTTATGGAAGACGCAATTGGAAGACAGGCTTATCTGGGTGCTCAAAAGAGGAGCTTGAAATGCATGGTTTCTTTATAAATATGCATGCTCCATGGAGAACCCTGAATCTCCTGCTGAAGTGTCCCTGGCTACCGCATCTGTCATCTCTCTGGCATCTGGCATCTCGCCCCTCCCAGGACAATTCGCAGCGACCTTATCGCATTTCTCTGCTTATCAGTGACACATCATGTGTCTCCTGGATCCACCTTTGGTAGCATCAGCTCCCTGAAGCCAGAGGTGGCTGGACAGTGTGTCCACTGCTGGGTCCTCCCAACACCGTGCCTAGCATTCAAATACAGTAGCTGCTGAATAAATCACTGTTGACCGATACACACAACAAGAAGCAGGGGTGCAGGCAGACAAAGAGGACAACTCCTCCACCTGGAAACAGCGAGGAAAGCTGAGAAGAGGCAGTGAGGGGAACCTGCCCAGGGGTGAGGTGTGGCCCCAAGGAAAGCCTGTCAAGAGGAATCCAGGGGAGGCGGCACTGTGGTGTAGCATATAAAGCCGCTACCTGCGGTGCCGGTTTAAGTCCTGGCTGCTCCACTTCTGATCCAGCTCCTTGCTGTGGCCTGGGAAAGCAGTAGAAGATGGCCCAAGTCCTTGGGCCCCTGCACCCACATGGGAGACCCGGAAGAAGCTCCTGGCTCCTGGTTTTGGACAGGCACAGTTCTGGCCGTTGCAGCCATCTGGAGAATGAACCAGTGGATGGAAGATCGATCTCTTTCTCTCTCTCTCTGCCTTTCAAATAAATAAATAAATCTTAAAAAAAAAAAAAAAAAAAAAAGAGGAATCGAGGGTCTGTTATGAGGCGGAGACCCTTCCTGTTGGCATCAGGGATCCCCACTGCTGCAGGGTAGGGCGGCCAGGCGGATGAGGGCAGGCCTGCAGTCCCAGAACAAAGGCCTGTGGACACGCAGCTGGCCAGGGAGGCCACACAGAGCAGCAGTGGGCCCGAAGGGCAGCCTGGGAAGAGGTGGGGGAGGGGAGGGCAGATGAGGAGCTTAAGGCAGCCCTGACTACAGCTGCAAAGGCAACACCCAGCAGCCCAGCACCCTTCCCCCACAGATTAGCAGAGGGCTCCAGAACTCACCCTCGAGGCCAGGGTGCAGCCAGGGCCCAGTGAGGAGGTGGACATGGAGGGGGCAGCCGGAATGCACTCCGATCTTCCCCTTGCAGCTCTGGTGCACCCCAGGCCGTGGCCTTTGGCCCCCTCCACTGTAAACACAGTGACCCTGAGATAGCTATGGATTTGGTAAGGCAAATGTTTACTCTGGAGCCGAGATAGTGGCAGGCCTGGGGTGTAAACTTCCACACTCCCGCTATCCGCCACCCCCTGTGGCAGCCAGTAAGCCATAAAGCCCCCTCCCAAGGACCCCTCCTGTTTACCCACACAGGATCCCTGCACACCAGCTAGGAGGGAAAGCAGAGAGGTAGCCCCACTCGGCTCAGTCAGAAAAGATTAAGGGCGGAAATCTGAGCTCTGGCCCCCATGCAGCCGCAGGGACCCTGCTAAAGTCACCAGCCCCATCTGGGCTTGGGCGTGTCAAGGAGGCAGCTCCCCCTGGGGCCCACCAGCCCCAGTGGCTCTATGCTGGTCTCCTGCTGGTACTACCCAGCAGGGGCCAAGGTCAGGTGCTCCCTCACGCCCCCTGCTGTGTCCATTCCAAAATGAGGGTCCTTCCAAAAGTCTGTGGAAGGGGAGGGGCAGGAGTTTGGCACAGCAGCCAAGACACGGCTTAGAACACCTTGCATCCCACAGCCAAGTCCACTGCCAGATGGAGCCAAGACACGGCTTAGAACACCTTGCATCCCACAGCCAAGTCCACTCCCAGATGCAGCTTCCCGGGAAGCATGGCTCAAGCAGCTGGGGCCCTGTCGCTCCACCCACATGTGGACTGAGTTCTGGCTCTTGGCTGGGGACTGGCCCAGCCCTGCCTGTTGGCATTTTAGGGAGTGAATCAGCAGATGAGAGGGGTGTGTGTGTGTGTGTCTGCCTTTTGGATAAATAACTTTTCAGTTTGTGGAAAATGGGATTAAAAGTTGATTTGAGGGCAAATAATTTTGAAATCCATACATTCAGGGCAATCTTGTAACAGTTCGTTGAAAATGTGTACTAGGGGGGAAAAAACTATGCATGGAGTCAAGGGGTTGTGCAGTGGCACCTTCCAGAAAGGAGTGGGTGGAACCTGGGCGGTGGGGGGCGGGGCACAGGCAGCAGGAGTGCTAACTGCAGGAGCACCAACGGGCCAGGTCCTCCCAGCCGGCCCCCAGCCCAGAACCACGGGGAGGGGGCACACACAGCGGTTCTCACTCCACCCTCCTGCAGCCCAGGCTACTGCTGTGCGCTGCGGCAGAGCCCCGGCCCCTCCCTGCACTGTCACACCTCTCCCTTGCTTATCACTTCCCAAGCAAGCGCCAAGTGCCTGGGACGCCAGCAGAGGCGCAGCTGGGGACGCTCTGGGAACCCCCGGTGCAGGGTTCCCTATAGAGAGCCGCAGTCTGGGCCGCCCGGGGCCCCGATGCAGGGGCGCAGGGGTCGGGCCGCGGCATCTGCCGCCCGCAGAGCGCAGCGAATGACCTCCTCCACGGCCGCTAACTGCCGCCCCAAAGCCACACCTCTCCACCTCCAACCTTTACGTTTCCCGGGCCCGTGCTTCCTTTTGTTTTCGAAAGTAGTTCCTGAGAGCCGACGCAGCTAACCTAAACAACTTCTTGGAAATTTCACGCCTCACCCAGGCGTCCTGAACCAGAGGCCGGGGGAGGGAGGGTGCCAGTGACCAACCGATTCCTGGGGCGGGAGACGTCCAGGCGGCGGGGGGTGGGGAACCAGCGGCCCCCGAGCTCGGGGATCCCCAACACCCCGTTTCTGGCGCCTCCCTCCCCTCTCACCCCTCCAGGATGGAGAACTGAGATTCCCGAGGGCCAGCACCGTGGGGCTCCGACCCGGAACAGGCTGCGGGCGCGCGGGACCAGAGGTTAAGGTCCTTCCCCGGAAGGGTCCACCCCGCCTGGGCCCATAGGACCAGCCCAGCGCCGGCCCTCGGGCGCCCGGGCGCGCAAGGGGAGCAGCAGGGCGCCGCCTCCCCGCCTGCCTGGATTTCCAACTGAGCCTCCCGCAAGCCACCCGGCGCGCGTTCGTTCCTTTTGTTTCCGGGATGGGCGCAAAAGGGTCTCCTCGCGCTATGCTCCCGCGCTCTA
The DNA here is from genome assembly GCF_964237555.1 of Oryctolagus cuniculus. Lineage (NCBI taxonomy): Eukaryota > Metazoa > Chordata > Mammalia > Lagomorpha > Leporidae > Oryctolagus > Oryctolagus cuniculus. Next base: position 5,763,095 of record NC_091451.1, read on the forward strand.
ACCCAAGGAGGAGCCAGCACGGCCCGGGGCCCTCACCCCGCACGAGGCTGCTTGCGGAGGGAGCCCGGCAGGGCAGGAGTCCCGGCCTCGGGCCCCCAGCCCCTTCGCCCGCTGCGTAGAGGCAGCGGAAGAACCGAGGGACACTCACCGAGCGGTCGCCGCGCGCTGCTTCGGACACTCAGGGCGCTCGGCGCTGCCCAGGTGGCGCCGCGACGCGGGCGCGAGTTTGAAAGTCGCTCTCGGAAGGGGCTGTGGCTGCCGGCCGCCCCCGCCCTCCGCCGGCGCCTCCGCGGTCCCGGCCAGGTCCAGCTGTGCGCACAGCCCCCCCAGGGACCCCAGCCCGCGCGCCGCTGCCTAGAGCCCGGCAGGAAATGGGGGCCGAGCCTGGCCCGAGCCGCCGCAGGAGGGAGGGAAGGGGAGAAGGAGGGAGGGAGCCAGGGAGGGAGGGGCGGGCCAGGAATTTTTCCAGGAGGTGGAGACTCGGGCCCGCGGCTGGAATCCGGAGATTGGCAGCTCCGCGGGGGCTGGGGGAACCTTCACAGCGCTGCCGGCTGGAGCGGTGGCTCAAGGCTGCTTTGGCCGCGGGACTTGGGCGCGGCTAATGATTAACGGCCGCAGGTGGGGCGGGCGCAGCCCCTCCCGGGCTGCCTAGGTGCGGTTAGGTACCGAGGCGCACTTGTTGGGGGCCACCCGGTGTCACAGCTTTGGTGTCACCGCCTCCCGGGAGCGCACTGGACAGCCATAACACCCCCCACCAGAGAGGGCTTTCCCCCAAGTGACTCTAGGCGGCTCGGATTTGGCGGTCCCTATCCTACCTGAGCAGCTCCGCTAGTCCGAAAGGCGTGTCCTGGTTTCCTCCCTGAGACCCCTTACAGATGTAAATCCAAGCCTCCAAGGAGCTCCCAGGGAAGAGATAAAGCTGATAATTTGAGGGCGTGCACCAAAGGGGCTGTTCGGTGGGAAAATAAGATGCAGACACACCTGGTTGGTGGCACACCTTGTTTTTTGCAAAACACACACAGGGAACTGTGTCCTTATGTCTACGAGTGAGCCTGTGGCCATGCAAAGTTCCGCACCTGGAAGCTGGAGGGTGGAGGGGTGACAGTGGGGACAGGGACATTTGATGCAGACAGCTTAGCTTTTGTGCAACAGCATAAATCTAAAAACTCGTAATAATTCTCCTATAAACATCCTGGGATGGGGGCAGGAGACACTCTTTTCAGGCCACTGTCCAGGAGGAAGAATGCAGGGATGGGACACTGACAACCACACCACTGAATCTGTTTGGTGTCCGGGTGTAGACAAGTGTGTATAGGAAACAATTTATAGAATTCTTGTTAAAACCAAAACAAATTGCCTCCACCAAAAGAAAAAAGAAAAAGCTGCTCAGAGCAAATGTAAACCCCAGGTGATTTGCAGGGAGGGGCAGGGTGGCTGCGGGAGGAAATGGCTTTCAGGTGACTTTGAAACAGGATCCTGGCCAGGGTGAGGTAGAGACAGCCAGCTGCCCTCGCTCCCAGCTGCCGGCCGAGAAGCAGCGAGGGCTGGGCCCACGTTCCCGCAGGAGGGTCCCCTTGAGGCTGGCTCACAGAGCCCCAGACTCCAGCGCTGCCCAGGTGAGCGCCGACTGCAGGCAGGAAGGGAAGGCAGGAGCTGAACTCCCACGCCGGGCAGCCTGCAGGGCTCCCAGCTTGCAGGGAAAGCGAGAAGCTCCAGTCCCCTCCAGCCTGTCCTGGGCTGTCCTCTCTTAGCCTTCCACCCCCTGCTTTGTTTGTTTCTTCTCTGTGCACCTGAACCCTACCCATCCCTTCCTGCCGAAGAAGCCACGGGAGCCAGGACATGGAACAGTGTCAGTGATACGGCTAAGGACTGTCACTCGGTGACTGCCCAGCACAGCTGGGGCCTTGCGCTGCTCCTCACAAGCATCATCTCCCCGAATGAGATGGGAGACTACATCCTTACCCCCATTTTTGTGGAGAGAGCCCTGAGGCTCAGAGGCATGGCCCAGATTGTATAACCAGGCAAAGCAGTGTCACATGGCGGCCCAGGTCCAACATTTGAGTGCTAACTATGTTCTAGTCTTTAGCTGAGTGCTTTATAAGAACAATTGCAGGGCTGGCACTGTGGCGCAGCGGGTTGGCACCCTGGCCTGAAGCACCGCCATCCCATATGGGCTCCGGTTCTGGTCCCAACTGCTCCTCTTCCAATCCAGCTCTCTGCTGTGGCCTGGGATGACAGTGGAGGATGGCCCAAGTCCTTGGGCCCCTGCACCTGCATTGGAGACCCAGAAGAAGCTCCTGGCTCCTGGCTTTGGATCAGTACAGCTCCGGCCATTGTGGCCATCTGGGGAGTGAACCATCGGATAGAAGACCTCTCTCTCTGTCTCTACCTCTCTTTGTAACTCTTTTAAATAAATAAAATAAATTAAAAAAAAAAAAAAGAACAATTGCAGTGGGGCTGGCTCTGTGGCATAGTAGACTAAACCTCCTCCTGCAGTGCCAGCATCCCTTATGGGCACCAGTTTGAGTCCCGGCTGCTCCACTTCCCATCCAGCTCTCAGCTATGGCCTGGGAAAGCAGTAGAAGATGGCCCAAGTGCTTGGGCCCCTGTACTCATGTGGGAGACCTGGAAGACGCTCCTGGCTCTGGCCACTGTGGCCATTTGGGGAGTGAATCAGCAGATGGAAGACTCTCTCTCTCTGCGTCTGTGTAACTTTGCCTTTCATGTAAATAAAATAAATCTTGAAAAGAAAAAAAAAAAGAACAATTGCAGTGACAGAAGAAGAAATTGAGGCACAGGCATACAGCAAGCAGCAGGCGGTGGACCTGGAAATCTAAAAGGAAACTCTGCTCTTTAACCATTGACTCCTCTGCTTCCTTTCTGACACTTTGTATATTTGATTCGGCACTTGATTATAATGCCTTCTATTGTTTCTAATTATTTTATATCACCAATTTACTAAAAAGGATTGCAGTCGCCTTGTGTGGCAGAAGTCAATAAAGCAATGCTGATGTCATATGGAACAATGCAAAGATTTCTTGAGAAACCACACGCTCTCACTCCCAAGAATGAAAATCTGTGCGCAGTCCATGCACAGCTCGGAGCCTTTCACCCTCTTACCAGTCCTTACTCCAGCTGTCTCCCCTCCTACTAGATCACTTAGTTTTATAACAATATCTGTATCTCTGTAATGCCCTTCATCAAAGAGATCTCCAACAAATACAGATTAATTCACCTTCAGAGGGGAAATGGCGATGTTCTCCCCATGTGATGGTGAGAAGACCATGATGGGGTTAAGATGACTCCTGTGGGAATCAGTGGCTGGGGGTGTACTCTCCTCTCTCCCCCCTCCTCCTTCCTAACTCTTGGCTGCCAACACTTGCGTGACAATTCCAAATCCCACAGCCGCAGGCCACCGAGTGGTCACAATAAAGGACGTTTCCAAACTGTCCTCTCAGCGGCTCTGTTGTAGCCCTCAGGAGGAGGAGGGGATATAAACCCAGCGAAGGCCTCTGCGCCCCGGTGCTGCTCTCCTGGCTCAGAGAAGCGATGGCAGGCTGGGGGAGACTGGAACTCCAAACGTGGAGGAAGTCCCCCTCCACGCTGGCCCGAGAAGCCAACCTCCGGGGTCTCAGAGCTTCCAGAGTTCCAAGCTGCAGTTTAGCAATTTTTCTCAAGGTATGAGCCACACTGACGGTGAAGGAAAAAATAGATAAGAATAAATAGATGGTAAATAGATAAACTTTTTTGAGCCAGCATGGTGGCACAGTGGCTTAAGCTGCTGCCTGCGACGCTGGCACCCCATAGTGGAGTTGTTAGTTCGAGTCCCGGCTGCTCTGCTTCTGACCCAGCAACCCAGGAAGGCAGCAGATGCTTCAGCCTGGCCCAGCCCACTGTGGCCACTTGAGGAGTGAACAAACAGATGCCAGATCTCTCCCTCTCTGTTTTTTCTCTCTCTAGCACTCTGCCTTTCAAATAAATAAATAAGTCTTTAAATTGTTTTTAACTTTTGCACATCAAAGGGCATCAAGAAAACAAAGAGACAAGTCAAGGAGTGGGAAAAATGTTTACAAACCATAACTCCAATAAGGGACTTACTGGAATACACGAAGAACTAGTACAACTCAACAGTGAAAAGCAAGTAACCCAATTAAAAACTGGGCAAAGGATCTGAACAGATGTTTACAGAAATGGCCAATAAGCAAATGAAAAGATGCCCCTCATCATCACTCCTCAGGGAAGTGCAAATGCAAAGGACAATGAATACTGCTTCACACCCACTGGCATGCCTCCCCTCAACAGCTCACCGTAACCACCGGCCAGGGGGCAGGGAAATGGGAGCCTTCTCCCACTGCTGCTGAAAATTTAAAATGGCACTGTAAGGAAAAGGGTGCAGAACAGAGAGGAGACAGGATACGAACCCGCAGCCAAAATGCATTTATTCAGGGAACGGTACAACTGTTTGGGAAAACAGTTTGATAATGCCTCAAAATATCAAATATTGATTTGCTGTGTGACCCAACAATTCCACTCCTAACTGTGTACCTGAACCCCCCAAAAATTATTTATTTATTTGTTTGTTTGTTTATTTATTTATTTGAAAGGCAGAGTTAGATAGAGAGAGAAAGAGATCTTCCATCCACTAGTTCACTTCCCAGATGGCCACAATAGCTGGGGCTGGACTGAAGCCAGGAGCCAGGAGCTTCTTCTGGGTCTCCCACGTGGGTGGCAGGGGCCCAAGGACTTGGATCTTCTACTACTTTCCCAGGCCATAGCTGAGAGCTGAATGGGAAGTGGAGCAGCTGGGACTCGAACTGGCACCCATATGGGATGCTGGTGTCACAGGCTGCGGCTTTACCTGCTATGCCACAATGCCAGCCTCCACGTCTGGACCTCTTAGCACCAGAAAACTCTGACACCAGAAAGAGGAAGAGGCTGTGGGGGAAGGGAGGAGAAGGCTTCCCCCTTCATTCACAGGGTTCAACTTGCAGCAGCCCAGGGAGCTGTTGAAGGAAATGAGCTGATGTTTGCATGTGTGTCTGTAACAGAAGCATTTGCTAATCACTTGTGGTTTTTCAAGAACCTGGGAGCCCTGTGTGAACCACTTCTGGAGATCACTTATGTTCACCTGCCTTATCAGTAGATAAAGGGGCCACATTGCCAACACCTGAGACCAGGGAGTCGGCACCTGGGCAGCCTTTGATGATGGGGAGGTGGATTTACACACAACACAGGGCACTGTGTTCCTTCTCTGTCTTCTGCTTTTGGACTATTTAAAAATTTTTTTTTTAATTTATTTGATGGGCAGAGAGCCAGAGAGAGAGCTCTCATCTGCTGGGTCACTCCTCAAATGCCCAAAACATTCAGGGCTGGGCCAGACAAAAGCCAGGAGCCCAGAACTCAATCTGGGTCTCCCACGTGCGTGGCTGGGACCAGCTACTGTAGCCACCATCTGCTGCCTCCCAAGGCGTACAAGTGCAACTGGGCATGGAGACAGAACTCAAGCCATCCACCCGGAAATGAGATACAGGCATCCCAAACAGCATCTTTTTAAAAAAATTATTTATTTTTATTTGAAAGAATTACAGAGAGGCAGAGGCAGAGAGAGAGAAAGATCTTCCATCCACCGGTTCACTCTCTAGATGGCTGCAACAGCCGGAGCTGAGCTGATCCGAACACAGGATCCAGGAGCTTCCTCCAGGTCTCCCATGCAGGTGCAGGGGCCCAAGGACCTGGGCCATCTTCTACTGCTTTCCCAGGCCATCGCAGAGAGCTGGATCTGATGTGGAACAGCCGGGACGTGAACCAGCACTCATACAGGTTGCTGGCACTGCAGGTGGCGGCTTTACCCACTACACCACAGAGCCGGCCCCCAAACAGCATCTTAACCACTGCTCCAAATGCCTGCTCAGAGCTGTTTTCCAGCTCCATCTTTGTGTGTAGATAGATAAGGTAGATAAAGTGTCAACATGGAGTGATCAAGCCCTGCCCTGCCTAATCCTACAGTGGAAGATGGGGTGGGGCAGCAGGCATAGATACTGTAGGCTGAAGTAGCATTTTGTCTGTGTACCTCCTTGATCACTGTTAATATCTCCCAAAGACTTTCCACTCTGCCTGCGGGTTTCAGACCCGGGTGTGCCTAAGAGTCACCTGAAACATCTCTGATCAAGACTGATGCAGACCCCAGGGAGCTACACTCGTGATAGGCAGGAGTTTCTAGTGCCAGAGAGGGCCATTGCACCCACTTGGAAACCACTGGCTCCTAGGCAGCCCTGTGTCTTCCCCCTCCTGTTGCTTCCTCTTCCTCTTCCTGAAATACAGAGGATTCAAAATAAAAGCCTTAAGGTGGAGCTGACGCTGTGGCATAGCTGGACATGGGAAATCTCAGCTGCTCCACTTCCGATCCAGCTCCCTGCTAACATGCCTGGAAAGCAGCAGAAGATGGCCCAAGTGCTTGGGCCCCTGCACCCACGTGGGAGACCCAGAGGAAGCTCCTGGTTTCAGTTTGGCCCAGCCCTGGGCATTGCGGCCATTTGGGAGATGAACCAGTAAATGGAAGACAGCGCCCCCCACCCCTTCTCTCTCTCTAATTCTGCATTTCAAAAATAAATAAATAAATAAATAAATCTTAAAAAAAAAAAAAAAGCCCTGAGGCCGGCGCCACAGCTCAATAGCGGCACCAGCACCCCGGGTTCTAGTCCCGGTTGGGGCGTCGGATTCTATCCCGGTTGCCCCCTTCCAGTCCAGCTCTCTGCTGTGGCCTGGGAAGGCAGTGGAGGATGGCCCAAGTGCTTGGGCCCTGGACCCGCATGGGAGACCAGGAGAAGCACCTGGCTCCTGGTTTGAGATCAATGTGGTACGCCGGCCGCAGCGGCCATTGGAGGGTGAACCAACGGTAAAGGAAGACCTTTCTCTTTGTCTCCCTCTCTCATTGTCCACTCCGCCTGTCAAAAAAAAAAAAAAAAAAAAAAGCTTGAAATTCCTCCCAGGCTTGAAAGATACATGACCCTTGCTTTTTAAGACCTTGTGATGTTGAAATAAATCAGGCTTAATGTGTTTAATCAGATGGAAGCATCCCACCTTGATCTGTGTGCAGCATTAAAGTGCAACACCTTGGTGACAAGCAGGGCAGGGCACGACTAGCAAGTACACACTGGAAGCCTCAGAAAACAAGCTGAGAGCTTAATTAGCAGGTCCTTGGCCAGTTACCTGCTGATGGAAGCAGTTCTGCCTGACTGTGATTTTCGTGGTTGATGTTTTCCTCTTAGACAGGGCCTGTGAGTTCCAGCCCTGGCTGGGACAAGGGATCCATGGGGCCCAGACCTGCACACCTTACCTGGGGCTTCTGGCATAGAACAAGGGTTGAAGGACTGGTGCTGTGGCGCAGTAGGCTAAGTCTCTACCTGCAGCACCAACATCCCATGTGGGTGCGGGTTTGAGTCCTGGCTGCTCCACTTCCGACCCAGCTCCCCGCTGATGGCCTGGGAAAGCAGTAGAAGATGGCCCAAGTCCTTGTACCCACATAGGAGACACAGAAGAAGCTCCTGGTTCCTGGCTTCAGATCGACACAGCTCAGCCGCTGAGGTCATTTGGGGAATGAACCAGAGGATGGAAGACATCTCTCTCTGTTTGTCCCTCTCTCTACCTGTAACCCTCACATAAATAAATGTGTTGGTTATAACCAGATTAGGGCAACTGGAACCCATTGTATCAAATTTCCTAAATCCCCAGCAATTCCAGGAGAAGAAAGGAACTTGCTCACGGGTGGATGGGGTAACTCTGTTCTTCCCCTGGGTGGTGACCAGGCTTACGGCGCCCACACTCCACCCTCCCCCTGGCTACTGGGCCCTCCCATCAAACCCTCAAACCCCTGCAAGAGTGGTGCCTTGTGGAGTTTACCCTGGACCCCTCTCTCTGCCCTTCTGCATCAAAGCCACTGTGTTTTTCCTTTTCTTTATAAATATTTATTTTGTTATTTGAAAGAGTGATAGAGAGGAAGGGAAGCAGGGAGGGAGAAAGAGAGAGAGAAAGAGAGATCTTCCATCTGCTAGTTCACTCCCCAAATGGCTGGGCCAGGCTGAAGCCAACAGCCAAGAACAACACCCTAAACTCCCATAGGGCAGCAGGGAGCCAAGCACTTGAATTATTTTCTGCTGCCTTCCCAGGTGCATTAACAGGGAACTGGATTGGAAGCAGAGCAACCGGACTCACACTGGGGCTCCCATTTGCGACACTAGTGTCACAAACCACGGCTTATCTCGCTGTGTGTGTCACAGTGCCGGCCCCAGCTACCGTTTTCTCAGCCACAGGGGACTTGCAAGATGTCTTCCAACCCTGGAATCTTGGATTCCATCATCTTCAGAAGCCACATACTTTCCACTCCAGCAAGCTTTCTTTATCCTTCACCTCCAAGCTTGTCTAGGGAGAAAAGCTGGTTCCACAACCCTCATTCTCACTCCATCTTCACGATACTCCTTTGAGGCGGGTGATAGCTGTCTCCCATTTTACAGATGAGAACACTGAGGCTCAGAGAGGTCGACTCACACATCCCAAGCCGTGTGGTCCACAGCAGCAGAATCAGGACATGAACCCAGACCCTTGTGTAGCCTAAGCCTGGGCTCTTAGCCACTATCCTGCCTCCACAATAAGCCCAGGCTCCCAAGGAATCATCCGCTAGCCATGGTTGTCTGCTCTGACAGAGCTTGTCTGCTCTGTCCAGCCAAGCAGGTTTGCATTGCCGTGAAATTTGCCAAAAAGCCTTCTAGGCTCACCCTTGAGTCGAGAACCTGTTCCAGGGACTGGTAAATGAGTGACAGAGAGAGAAGGAAGAATGTGTTCAAGGTCACAAACGTGAAGGGGGGTGGGACTCTCAAAGTCCTGAGAAACGCCTGTGACTTCTGAAGGGACTTGGCTATGGAAGGTGGCTCAGGGCCGATCCTGGCAAGCCCAGGCTCCTGAACCCTCATTCCAGCCCGGCCGCCAGGCCCAGAGAACATCCTGTTCTGCCCTTGTGGGAGCAGAGCCCAGCTTTGTCCAGGGCTGCTGGACCCTGTGGGGCGCCAGCCTCCTGCTGGGCGCAGACTCCTGCAGTCTCCAGGACCTTCCTCAGCCCCAGCTGCCCTGTCTGCTGCCCCTCCACATGGGGGCTGCGCTGCTCCTATGGCAACGCTCCCCTCCCCTCCCCTCCCTGCCCCCCGCCCTGCCCTGACGCATTCATGTGGTCCAGTGGAGAGGTACCTTCTCACCGGTGGCCGCTGGGCTTGGAGACAGACCTTGGGTCAGCAGAGCTGATTGCTAGCTCTGCTCCAGGTGAGCCATTTAACCTCTCTCTGCCTCAACTTCCTCATCTGAACAGGGAGTCAGTAGCGGAAACAGGACCTGTCATATAGGGTTGTTGCTCAGGGATAAAAGAGGAAATGTTTGTAGGGTACTTAGCTCCTAGTGCACAGAGAGAGGTACCTAGGACTGACGTTAGGGGCACAAATGCAAAGCAGGCATCCCATACGTGTGCAGGTTCGAGTCCCGGCTGCTCCACCAGCTCCCTGCGAATGCACCTGGCAAAGCAGCAGAGGATGGTCCAAGTGCTTGAGCCACGTGGGAGACCCGGATAGAGTTCCAAGCTCCCCTCTTCAGCCTGGCACAACCCTGGCCATTGTGACCATTTGGGGAGTGAATCAAGGTTGGCAGCTCTCTCCCTCTCTCTGCATGCCAAATAAGAAGCTTGTTTAAAAAAAAAAAGAAAAGAAAGCAAGAGTAACGTTACTTCTTCTTCTACTTCAAGTAGAAGTAGTTTCTCGATGCTATATCTTAAGCTGAAAGAGGGCCTAGGGGTCACCCAGTTTATTTTTTTCCCCAGTGTGATTTTCACACATAGATTCTGTAAGAAAGAGGTAATACTAGTAAAGTAGTTAGCACGTGCCTGGGATAGAGTAAAAGTTTGGTAAATATGAGGGATTTTTTTTGTTGTTTGTCTAGATGGGTATTTACAGAGAATCCACCCATCCATCCACGCATAAGCTCTTATTTTTTTTTTAAGATTTATTTATTTATTTGAAAGTCACAGTTACACACACACACACACACACAGAGAGAGAGAGAGAGAGAGAGATGCCATCTGCTGGTTCACTCCCCAGTTGGCAGCACCAGCCGGAGCTGCACCAATCCAAAGCCAGGAGCTTCTTCCGGGTTTCCCATGAGGGTGCAGGGGCCCAAGGATGTGGGTCATCCTCCACTGCTTTCCCAGGCCATAGCAGAGAGCTGGATCGGAAGTGGAGCAGCTGGGACTTGAACTGGCACCCATATGGAATGCCGGCACTGCAGGAGACGGCTTTACCCACTACACCACAGCGCCGGCCCCTGCACTCATCTTCTGAGTGTCCTGATTGCCCAGAGATAGACACTTAGGACAAGACAAGATATTGTTCCAGGAGAGAAATGTATGCCAGTACTTCAAAGAATCCACAGAGGGGAAGGCATTTGGCCTTCCAGTTAAGACTGCTTGGAATGCCCAAATGCCCTACAGGAGGGCCTGGATCTGAGTCCTGACTCCACTCCTGATTCCGCTTCCTGCTAAAGTGCACCCTGGAGGCAGCAGGTTGTTGGGTCCCTCCACCCAAGTGCAGAATCCAGATTGAGTTCCCAGCTCCTGATTCACCACGGCCCAGTCCCAGCTGTTGTGGGCATTTGGGGAGTGAACCGGCAGACGGAAACTCTGTCTCTCTGTCACTCTCTGTCTCTCTTCCTCTCCAAATCAATAATTTTTTAAAGATTTATTTATTTATTTGAAAGATAGAGCTTCATGGCGGGGAGACAGAGGTCTTCCATCCACTGGTTCACTCCCCAAATAGCCACAATGGCTGGAGCTGAGCTAGGACAAAGTCAGGAGCCAGGAGCTTCTTCCAGGTCTCCTGCATTGGTCAGGAGCCCAAGCACTTGGGCCATCCTCCACTGCCTTCCCTGGTGCATTAACAGAGAGCTGGATTGGAAGTGGAGCAGCCAGAACCTGAACAGGTGCCCATATGGGATGCCGGCATCATTGGCAGCAGCTTTACTCACTATGCCATGATGCTGGCCTCTGAAATAAATAATTTCTTTTAAAAATTTCATGAGAAAAAATGCTCCTAGAATAATGGAATTAAAAAATATGAGCTTTGGCCGGCGCCATGGCTCACTAGGCTAATCCTCCACCTGCGGCACTGGCACACCAGGTTCTAGTCCCGGTTGGGGCACCGGATTCTGTCCCGGTTGCTCCTCTTCCAGTCCAGCTCTCTGCTATGGCCAGGGAGTACAGTGGAGGATGGCCCAAGTGATTGGGCCCTGCACCCGCATGGGAGACCAGGAGGAAGCACCTGGCTCCTGGCTTCGGATCAGCGCAGTGCGCCAGCCGCAGCGGCCATTGGAGGGTGAACCAATGGAAAAAGGAAGACCTTTCTCTCTGTCTCTCTCTCTCACTGTCCACTCTGCCTGCCTCAAAAAAAAAAAAAAAAAATATGAGCTTGTTTTCGTGTACAAATGTTTCTTCTGAATACATAGACAATGCATATTACATTAAAACTCTGCATAGATTTCAGAAAATGTTTACACCAAAGTAAACTCATACTTCAAATTCCATTTTCCAATAATTCTTTATTTTTCTTTTTAGATTTTATTTTATGTATTTTGAAATGGAGAGTTAGAGAGAGAGAGAGAGAGAGAAAGAGAGAGAGATCTTCCACCTACTGATTCATTCCCCGAATAGCCACAACAGCTAGGGCTGGGCCAGGCCTAAGCCAGGAGCCAGGAGCTCTTTCCAGGTCTCCCAAGTGGGTGCAGGGGCTCAAGGACTGGGGCAATGCTCCGCTGCTTTCCCAGGTGCATTACCAGGGAGCTGGATTGAAAGTGGAGAAGCTGGAGTAGTGCCCACATAGGATGCTGGTGATGCAGGCAGTGGCTTACCCCACTACACCACAGCACCGACCCCTTCACTTTTTATTTTATTTTTTTCATTTTATTCTTTTTATTCGTTTTCTTTTATTTATTTATTTTTTTTACAAACCCTTGTGTCGAGGGCTGACTTTCAATAGATCGCACCGAGGGAGCTGCTCTGCCACGTATGAAACCCCGACCCAGAAGCAGGTCGTCTACGATGGTTTAGCGCCAGGTTCCCCACGAACGTGCAGGGCATGACAGGCTATTTTATTTTATTTTAAAGATTTATTTACTTATTTGAAAGCCACAGTTATAGAGAGGCAGAGGGAGAGAGGTCTTCCATCCTCTGGTTCACTCTGCAATTGGCCACAACGGCTAGAGCTGTGCTGATCTGAAGCCAGGAGCCAGGAGCTTCTTCCAGGTTTGCCATGTGGGTTCAGGGGCTCAAGGACTTGGGCCATCTTCTGCTGCTTTCCCAGGCCATAACAGAGAGCTGGATCAGAAGTGGAGCAGCGGGGTCTCGAACCAGTGCCCATATGCAATGCTGGCACTGCAGGTGGCAGCTTTACCCACTATGCCACAGCGTCATCCTCCCCTTCACTTTTTAAAGTCTTTTTGTATAACAAAACAAAAAGAAAGGAGCCAGAAAACAATTAGAGATGGATGTGGGCCTAACCGTGTTGTGTTGTATTTTTTTTTTTTTTTTTTTGACAGGCAGAGTGGACAGTGAGAGAGAGACAGAGAGAAAGGTCTTCCTTTTGCCGTTGGTTCACCCTCCAATGGCCGCTGCGGCCAGTGCGCTGCGGCCAGCGCACCGCGCTGATCCGATGGCAGGATCCAGGTACTTATCCTGGTCTCCCATGGGGTGCAGGGCCCAAGGACTTGGGCCATCCTCCACTGCACTCCCGGGCCACAGCAGAGAGCTGGCCTGGAAGAGGGGCAACCGGGACAGAATCCGGCGCCCCGACCGGGACTAGAACCCGGTGTGCCGGTGCCGCAAGGCGGAGGATTAGCCTAGTGAGACCCGGCGCTGGCCCCCATGTTGTATTTTCTACACTCTGAGGTATAAGAGGGGATACTGTGTATCTCAAAGGTGTTCGTATCCCTCCGAAGGCATTTGAAGTTATATTTAATAACTTCCATGGTAGCAAATCCTGGGCTTTGAAGGCAGGGGTAGGATGTTTGGGAAATAATCAAATGCCGCTGGGACCAAGTCTGATGGAACATGTCAGCCCCAGCTCTGTGAATGGGCCCAGGATGAGGAGCAACAGTGAAGTGAGGACACAATGACTCTCACATCAGACCAGCGGCCACCCTGCCTTCCCCCAATCTCCCCTCCCTCCATCTTTCTTTTGTAAGAGCCAGAAAGCTCTGATCAAGGACCCAAGTACTCAGACCTCGTTCCACTGCTTCCCCAGGTTCATCAGCAGGGAGTGGATAGGAAGTGGAGCAGATGGGACTTGAACCTTTGCTCCGGGAAGGGATGCTGGTGTCACAAGTGGTGGCTCAACCCACTGTGCTTTAGCGACAGCCTCAAGGCCTGAATTTCCCCAGGAAACCATGGCGCGTAGCCAGGAGAGCCCGGGTGCAGGGCCCTGCAGCACGGTTAGTACCTGGATAAACATCCAAGGAGAAGCAGTGTTTTAGGGAAAGGACTGAGGTCGGAACACCAGGTTGAGCTGCAGCTCTGCATCAGCGGGGCTTGGCGATGAGCAGGTGGGCAGAACAGAATTCCTGCTGCAGGCCAGAACTCACTACAGGGCCTTGGAGGACAGCCTCCCAGACTGTAGATGTCACCAACCAGGAAGAACAAGACGTTCGGGCCGAGGCTCAGTGCTCAGTGGGGACTGAGGCATTTTCCAGCTCGCCTGTGCTCTGGTTTGGAGTTCTCAGCTCGCAGCGAGCTTGCGGCCCCCAGCCTGGGTGGGGGAGTAGCAGCAGCTTGTGTCAGTGCAGGTCAGAACCACAGAGGAGGCTCGGGGCAGCCGTGTTGTACAGAACTTTCTGTGACGAGGGGAAAGGTTCTACACCAGCGATTACCGGCGACATGGAGCGGCTGAGCGCTTCCAATGCAGCGGGTGCAGCTGCATTTTTTGCTTTATTTTATTGGAATTCACTTAAAACATCCATCGCCACCTGCAGCTAGTGGTTAACTAGTAGACATTAGGGCTCAGCGAACATCCTTCCTACACCCACCTCGGGGGCTTGGAAGGGCAAAGGTGGGGTGAGCTGGAAGGGAATATTCCGACCAGGGATCCACGCCAGGAGAGGCAGATGGCGCAGAATGGGAAATGCAGACGACCCCGCGTGGCAGCATCCTTCCTGGACACGGACCTCGGCCGCCTGGACTCTGGCCGTCCTCACTCAGCCACTGGCTCGGAAGAGGACTTTGCAAAGGTCATCTGAGGCTGCCAGGTGGCTCCCAGCCGGAGTCCGGTGAGGAAGGAAGGAACTTCCACACCTTCCAACAGCTCGTGGGGAGCTTCTCTTCCGGCGTCTCCCTGATGGTTTAGGAGATCGCACATCCCAGTCTTCCCCCTGCTGTGAAATGATTCCAGGCAGTGTCCGGGTAGCCCCAGGCTCCGGCAGGATTTTGGTTCCATGGGTGCGGCCTGAGCTCAACAGAGGAAAAGCTACACTTGGATGATTTCCTGTCCAAGAACAAGCTGTTGTCTCACACAGTGGGAAGGCATCCAGGCCCGGCCTGCAGTGGCCAGCCCAGAAAGGGCTCTGCTCTGTCAGGACACTGGGGGACCAGGTGAATGGGCGCTGAGAATCCCCAAGAGGGAGCCGGCACTGTGGCGTAGCGGGTAAAGCCACCGCCTGCAGTGCCAGCATCCCATATGAGTGCTAGTTCGAGTCCCTGCTGCTCCACTTCTGATCCAGCTCCCTCCTAATGCACCTGGGAAGGTAGTAGAGGATAGCCTAAATGCTTGGGCCCCTGCACTCACATGGGAGACCTGGAAGAAGCTCCTGGTTCCTGCCTTTGGGTTGGCTCAGCTCCGGCCGTTGTGGCCATCTGGGGAGTGAACCAGCGGATGGCAGACCTCGCTCTCTCTCTCTCTCTCTGCAACTCCACCTCTCAAATAAATAAATAAATAAATAAATCTCTAAAAATGAAAAAACAATGGTGGAGACCATGAATTTTATGTTATGTGTCATCTACAACAAGATTCTTTTTAGCCTAGCAACTAGAAACCACATGTACTCGAAGTGCCTGGGCTTGATTCCTCGCTCAGTTGCTGGCTCATAGCTCCTGCAGGCAATGGATTTGTACCCCTGGCACCTACATGTGAGACTCAGATGGAGTTCTGGCTCCTGGCTTCAACCTGGCCCAGGAAGCAAACCAGCAGATGAAAGATTTGTATGTGTGTGTGTGTGTTTATCTTTCCAATACAAAAAAAAAGGGGGGGGGGACCCAGCCTACGTAGAGCTCGCTTAATTGCTGGTTGGGTCAATTGCCAGTAATACAACGAGTTTCTTAGGGCCCTTACCTGTCTTCTGCCAGATGTCCTTGCACATTTATATAAGATTGAGAACACTGAATTCTTCCTTATTTTACTTTTTAATTAATTTGAAAGAGTGACAGAGAGAGGACGAAAGACAAGGAGAGGGAGAGGAAGAGGGAGGGGGTCTCCAATCCACTGATTTGTTGCCTTAAATGCCTGTCACCGACAGGGCTGGGCCAGGCTGAAGCCAGGAGCCAGGAATTCCATCCAGGCTTCCCACCTGGGTGACAAGGACTCTGGCACTTGGACCATCACCTGCTGTATCCCAGGTGCATCAGCAGAAAGCTGGATTGGAAGTGGAGGTAGAACTTGCTGCCATGTGCTTGCATATGCAACACAGCCATTCCAAACCCCATCTTAATTCACAATGCCCACCCCCTGCCATAGTTTTAAATAAATGGATTATAGAGGTTGAAACCAACACACCAAGTTTGCATAATTGGGACACTGTCACTCAGTGTGGCGGCTCCTGGCTTCCCTCTGGATAAACCCACTGCCATGGTGGAGATGGTCTTTCTTTAAATTTTTTTTTAAATTTTTTTGACAGGCAGAGTGGACAGTGAGAGAGAGAGAGAGACAGAGAGAAAGGTCTTCCTTTTGCTGTTGGTTCACCCTCCAATGGCTGCAGTGGCCAGTGCGCTGCGGCCGGCGCACTGCGCTGATCCGATGGCAGGAGCCAGGTGCTTCTCCTGGTCTCCCATGCGGGTCCAGGGCCCAAGCACTTGGGCCATCCTCCACTGCACTCCCTGGCCATAGCAGAGAGCTGGCCTGGAAGAGGGGCAACCGGGACAGAATCCGGCGCCCCAACCGGGACTAGAACCCGGTGTGCTGGCGCCGCAAGGCGGAGGATTAGCCTAGTGAGCCGCGGCGCCAGCCCGAGATGGTCTTTTAACAGGTGTGTGGCACACCTGGCTATCAAGGTGTGAGATGAGCAGGGAGGGTCAGATTAGGTTCCACAGACTCCTTACAGGAAGCCAGCAGTGACAGAGGGGTAGAGATGCCATAAAGGCATCCCGAGTCAAAAGTTGGCGGACACTGGGCAGGAGTCCTGTGATCCACCCAGGATCTTCCCAGCTGCCTGGCTCACCTCTGTCATTAGCAAAGGCCTCACGCATGTTCCTGAGAGGGCTGAAACCTGGGTGCACCTGTTTTATCAGATGGCTTCTTTCCTGTGTGTCAGGAAGGCTCTGATAAGCCCAGGGCAGCCGGCAGGTGGGGCAGACCCAGCTCTTCCTCAGCTGCCTGGCCAGGCCTCCCTGGGCAGGGGAGTGGGTGGCAGCTTTCCTCGCTTTGCCCTTTGCTTCGTGGCTTGCTCGCTCGCTCTCTGGTGACAAACACTGCTCCCCATGGCCTTCCCAGGCCAGGAAACCTGAGATACCGCTGCGGCTTTAGGTGTGTCCGTGGCGGCCGCGTCCACCTCCCCAGCCCAGCCCTGCAGGCCTCCGCTTGCCCAGAGCAGACAAGGAGGTCAGAAGAACGCAGGAGGGGGTTCTGGGGGTGGCGCTTCAGGAAAGAAGGTTCAACAGGTGTCCCCTTCTGCCTCAAAACTGGGGTTGGGGCCAGCATCGTGGCGTAGCTGGTAAAACCGCCGCCTGTAGTGTTGGCATCCCATATGGGTGCTGGTTTGAGTCCCGGCTGCTCCACTTCTGATCCAGCTCCCTGCTAATGTGCTGGGGAAAGCAGCAGAAGACGGCCCAAATAGTTGGGCCCCTGCATCTACACAGGGAGACCCGGATGGAGTTCCAGGCTCCTGGCTTCAATCTGGCCCCATCCAGGCTGTTGGGGCCATTTAGGGAGTGAACCAGCGGCTGAAAGATCTCTTTCTCTGTCTCTCTCTGTAACTCTGGCTTTCAAATAAATAATCTTTTAAAAATTTTTCAAAATCCATTCACACGAGGAGGTCTTCAAGAAGTTTATAGAAATACATATTTTTTTAAAATATTTATTTATTTATTTGAAAGTCAGAATTATGCAGAGAGAAGGAGAGGCAGAGAGAGAGAGAGAATCTTCCATCTGCTGGATCAGAAGTGGAGCAGCTGGGTCTCGAACCGGTGTCCATATGGGATGCCAGCACCGCAGGTGGCAGCTTTACCTGCTATGCCACAGCACCGGCTCCAGCAATAAATATTATTTTAAAAAACAACTGTGCATGGGTACTTTGAAAAAACAACTCCTTGTGTGTGTGCAGCAGTGTTTGCTGATGCATGAAGCAGTAGGCAGAGGCATGAATGATACGACTTTGGTTTGCAAATGTCCTGCTCCCCAGCACGTCTGTAACTGTTCTGTGGGGCCACATCCAGGCAGCTTTGCTCAGGACACGTGGATCAAATCCAACAGAGACGCTAAAAGCCAAAAGGAAACGGTGTGTCTTAAAACACAGTGGGCGGAGGGTGGCCCTCTGAGGTTGGTTCAGGGCACTAGGATAATCCAGTACCCCCCAGCCCAAGGTGGTGTGAAGGAACAGAGACCCGAACACCAGGGGTGAGCACTGGACAACAATGACATATTAATGGGGACCCTCGCCCAGGTCTAACCCCAGTTTGCACTGCAGATTTGCTTAAAACAGCAGAAGACTGGAAACCATCCAGACACGGCATCCCTGGAGGATGTGCTAAATAAATGACGGTCCCTCCACATATGGAATTCTAGGCGGCCATAGAGCAATGAGGAAGCCCCTTAGGCACTGCTGACCTGGAACATTCTTCAAGAGAGATTGGTTAAGTGAGAAAGGCAGGCAGGGCAGCGTGTGTGCAGTACACACCCCTTGTGGGGAAAAGAGAGGAACAGGTTCTTCTGGGGCACACGAGGACACACATAACCGCTCGTGTGTGTGCGTGCTCAGTGGAACGGTGTCTCCTGACAGACACACGAGTCTGGTAACGTCGGCGGCAGGGCAGGGCAGGGGATTTGGGAAGAGCTGGAAAGGAAAATGCACTTTCCTACCTTATGAATGCTGTCTCATGCGACTGTTCATATGAAAATGCAAATCAGGTTAAATGTTTAAATTAAAACCAAATGCCTCCCGGCTAATCCTCCACCTTGCGGCACCAGCACACCGGATTCTAGTCCCGGTCGGGGCGCCGGATTCTGTCCCGGTTGCCCCTCTTCCAGGCCAGCTCTCTGCTGTGGCCAGGGAGTGCAGTGGAGGATGGCCCAAGTGCTTGGGCCCTGCACCCCATGGGAGACCAGGAGAAGCACCTGACTCCTGCCATTGGATCAGCGCAGTGCGCCTGCCGCAGCAGCCATTGGAGGGCGAACCAACGGCAAAGGAAGACCTTTCTCTCTGTCTCTCTCTCTCACTGTCCACTCTGCCTGTCAAAAAAAAAAAAAAAAAAAAAAAAAAAGCCTCACTTGCGCCACTCAGTATCTTTCCAACGCGTTTTCCAGTGTTCACTCTGAGAAGGGTCACATGTATCCCCGCGGTTCGATTAAGAAAGCAGACTTGCAGCAACAGAGGCAAGAAGCTGAGGAAACGTGCAACGTGGGCGTGTAAAGCAAGTGTGTGTGGACAGGTCAGTGTGCAAGAGTGGCCGTGGAAAACAAAGCATGGGCAGTGCTCGCTCGGCCCAAGGCCCAAGACGCCTGATTTGCGATAAAGCTATGTCGCAGGCAGGGAGACAGAGAGTGGCACAGGAGCTGGAACGAGCCCTCCGAGGGTAACAGGTGCGGGAGGTGAGGAGGGGTGGGGGGGAGAGCAGCAGCCAGGGCTGGGGCAGGGCTGGGGCAGGCCCGGGCGGAGCTGAGCTCCAGGGCTCGGGGAGGAGGCGCGAGGATGCGGTCCGCGGGAGGGGTGTCCGCAAGGTGGGAAGTCGGGCAGAGCCTGCGGTGGTCCTCACGGCCCGTACCCCTCATGCCAGGAGCCCAGGAAGCAGCCTTCCTGCTCCATCTGAGGCCTCCCCGGGCCGCGTTCAGGGAGGGGACCCCGCAGGAGTAGCAGCACAGAGCACAGCTGGGAGGAGCCCCAGTCGCAGCCGGCCAGCGCGCCCTCTGCCCTGGACGCGCCCCAAGTCACCGCGCCTGCTCTGCAACCCCGCCTCCGCGCCTCCACGGCGCGCTCACCCCAGGGAGGCCCGGGCCGGGAGAGCCAGGGAGGAAGGAGAGTGCTGGATGGGCGGCAGAGTGGGAAGTGGGGGAAACTCCGAGGAGGACTTGGCGTGGGAGGGCTGAGCCTGCGCGCTGCTGGCGGCTGCCGCGCGTCCTGCTAGCGCACCTGCGCCCTGCATGCCTGCCCCAGCCCCTGTGCCGCAGGCTCCACAGAGTCCAGATGTTGACGTGGCGGTTCAGCTCCTGCCGCGCGCGTGTGTCTTACCGGGAAAGAAGGGGAAGGATGCCTGGCTAGGGGCTTATCTTGCCCTTGGAGCTGCGGGTAGCACCACTTCCTCCTACTGCACCGAAAGAACCCCGTGGCACATGCTACAAGCAGGAAGTGCACTGTCAGGGCTTGAATGCGTCTATAGGTTGGTTCTCAGCGGGGCTGGCCTTGTGGCATAATGGGTAGAGCCAGGGCCTGCAACACTGGCTGGTTCAAGTTCCGGCTGCTCCACTTCCAATCCATCTCCCTGCTGAGGTCCTGGCAAAGCAGCAGAAGATGGTCCAAGTGCTTCAGCCTCTGCACCCACGTGGGCGGGAGAGAGGGAGAAGAGAGAGAGAGTTTCCATTCACTGGTTCAGATCAAATTCATCCTGGTGTCCCACGTGGGTGCCAGGGGCCCAAACACTTGGGCCTTTTTCTGCTGCTTTGCCAGGTGCATTAGCAGGGAGCTGGATTCAAAGTGGAACAGCCGGGACTCGAACCCACACTCGTATGAGATGACATCACAGCTGGAGGCTGATCCCACTGAGCCACAACGCCAACACCGCTAGCCTCGTTGAATGAAAAGCAGTGATGGGGAACGTGTAGGTGGCAGGCAGGCCTCTTGGTGAAGGACTGAGAGCCCCGTCTGCATTAGACTGCAGTTTTTATAGATATGGGCACGGCCCTCTCCCTACTCCTTGTTGGGGACGTTGTGTTGGGCTTCCTCCCAGAACCTCATAGCAGCCCCCTTGGTGAGGGGCTGATGAGATCCCCCCCAAGCCGCCCCCAGGGAAAGGGGAGCTCTTAGACACTGTGGGAGTGTAGATTCCTGTGATCAGCTGTCCCACTAGTGGGTGTGAACCCGGAAGACAGGAACTCGTTGTACCAAGGAGACACCTGTTCTATGTACTCATTGCATCACTGTTCACAGAAAGCCAAGACAGGGAATCAACCAAGGTGTCCATCATCAGATGAATGATAAAGAAAGTGCGGTCTCTCTGAGATACACACACACACATATACACACACATACACACACATACACACACATATACACATACATACACCATACACACACACACACACACACATATATATATATATATATAATTACCAGTGCTGTGGTGCAGTGTGTTAAAGTTCTGACCTGCAGTACCCATATCCCATATGGGTGCCAGTTCGAGTCCCGGCTGCTCCACTTCCAGTCCAGCTCTCTGCTGTAGCCTGGAAAAGCAGTAGAACATGACCCAAGTGCTTGGGTCCTGCCCCTGCATGGGAGACCCGAAAGAATCTCCTGGCTCCTGGCTTCAGATCGGCTCAACTCCAGCCATTGTGGCCATTTGGGGGGTGAACCAGAGGAGGGAAGACCTCTCTTTCTATCTCTGCCTCTCTCTCTCTCTCTCTTTGTAACTTTGCTTCTCAAATAAATAAATAAAATCTTTAAAAATAAAAAAGATTTATTTTAAAAAAGATATATCATGGAATACTATTCAGTCATAAAAAGAATGAAATCCCATCATTTGCAGCAACATGGATAGAGCTACAAGACACCATGTTAAACAAAATAATCCAGACATCCACAGATACCTCACGTTCTCCCTCTCTGTGGGGACTGACAGAAGCTCAGAGTGCTGACTGCAGGAGGCTGGGGGCGGGAGAGAGAGGGAGTTTGGGTTTTAAAAATAGGGGAAGCTGAGTGTGGTTCATTAAAGTGACAAATGTACTAACATGAGATGTTAGTGATAGGAGTAGCTGGGTGTGGCGTATATGGGAATTCTTTGTACTGTTTCACAGTTTTTGTTTCATACATTTAAAACTATTCAGAAATAGGAAGTTGTTAAACAAAGAAGAAATTTGGACTTAGGGACAGACACGCACCTTGTGATGATGGGGGCGGGGGCGCTGGACTGGTGCAGCTGCCAGGCCAGGAGCCCAAGGACTGCTGGGGAGCGATGGCCCTCCCAGCCCTCCAAGACCACCAGCTGACAGCCCCCGCCCCGATCAGAGCGCTGGCCTCCAGACTGGGAGAGGGAGAGGTCTGCTCCAAGCCACCCGTCTCCTCGCTTTGTTTCGGCAGGGATAGGAAAGCCACACAGGTGCTCTCGCCGGATGGTCACGGATGCGGAGCTGATTTTGACTCCCAGCTCTGCCTCTCGCTCTGCCGCCTGGGCAAGTCGCCCACATTCTAGAAGCCTCAGTCTCTTGAAGCGGGACCAGTGGGAGCACCGCCTTCCCCAGAGACTGTTGTGAGGGTTCCAGGGCTCTGGCCCGGGGCCAGGCACATGCCGAGAGCTTAGGAAACTGTGGCTGGTATTGTTAAGAATGCAGTGATTTTCAGGGTCTCTGTCGAAATGCCTCACGATAAAATTCTCACCAAACTGTGCAAAGTCCAAACACGAGAAACCAGGCCAGGGGGGAGGGGAACAGAAGAGAAAGCGACATTGGCACAGGGGCTGGGGACGGGGGGGGGGGGGGCGCTGTCGTGCCAGGCACTGAGCTGCCTGCCTTCCCAGGAGCAATGTAAATTCTTGCTTTCGAAAGGCTTAGGATAGCCAGAGGTAGCTGCATGGGTTAGGACCTGCTGGTGGGGAGGGAGGACGAGGGACCAGTCTGATGGGGTTTGGGGGCAAGGCAGAAATCTCAAGGGAGCAGGAACAGCCAGGCTCTGGGTGCCACCATGGACCCACGCCCCCGCCACCAACCTCTGGCCATGGCCGCTGGCTAGGGGAGGGGTCTCGTGGGGGATGTGCAGGCCAGCAGAGCTGGAGTCACCCAACCAGCAATAATGCGCCTTTCTGGCCCTGGGGAGACAGAGGGCATTGTGTGTGCCGGCTGCGGCTGAGACGTGTGGCACAGCCAGCGCTCAGAAAGCTCCCATTGTCTCCGGTAACCTCCGTGGCCCGGGGCTGCCGCGCACGACGTCATAGCAAACCCAGAACGGGTGCAGGGACAGCCAGCCCTGCGCTGCACTGTGGACACACAGCCCCTTTGAGACTCCAGCCTTGGGGACCCCAGGGGGACAGAGTGGAAAGAGAAGCAGGCTGAGGAGGTGGGTTTTTGAGAAAAAAAAGAAAGCCCCAAACTCAGGGCAGTGGGACCCATGTCAAAGGCCTCACCCCACCCACAGGGGGACTCGGAGCCAGGCTGCCTGCATTCAGTCCCACGGAACCCTGACGGCTGAGTGACTTAGGGCAGGATGACAGATAAGGAATACTTTTGCTCAACCTGTGGATAGGGAAATTTCCTTCTTTCATTCATTTTTTTCTCTTTTCTTATTTTTGGGATTATTTGAAAGGCAAAGTTACAGAGAGAAAGGCAGAGAGAGAGAGAGATCTTCCACCTGCTGGTTCACTTCCCAAATGGTTGCAATGGTCAGAGCTGGGCAATGTGAAGTCAGGAGCCAGGAGCTTCTTCTGGGTCTCCCACATGGGTGCAGGGGCCCAAGCACTTGGGCCCTTTTCCACTGCCTACTCCAGGCCATTAGTAGAGAGCTGGAGCAGCCAGAACTCGAACTGGCGCCCATATGGGATACAGGCGGAGGCTTAACCTTCCATGCCACAGTTCGGCCTAGGAAATTTCTTTCTTTCTTTCTTTCTTTCTTTCTTTCTTTCTTTCTTTCTTTCTTTCTTTCTTTCTTTCCTTCTTTCTTTCTTTTGACAGGCAGAGTTACACAGAGGAGAGAGAGAGAGAGATCTTCCTTCCATTGGCTCACCCCACAAATGGCTGCTACAGCCAGCGCTGCACCGATCCGAAGACAGGAACCAGGTGCTTCCTCCTGGTCTCCCATGCAGGTGCAGGGCCCAAGCACTTGGGCCATCCTCCACTGCACTCCTGGGCCACAGCAGAGAGCTGGCCTGGAAGAGGAGCAACCGGGACAGAACCGGCGCCCCAACCGGGACTAGAACCCGGAGTACCGGCGCCGCAGGCAGAGGATTAGCCTAGTGAACTGTGGAGCTGGCCATCGCCTGGGAAATTTCTGAGGATTAAATGATGCTTGACCCCCAGTAGGCAGACATATTAGCCACAACAGGCGTTATTAATCTCTACAAAAGGTCTTCAGGAAGTTCATGGGAAATGTGTATTGGGGAAAAAAGAAACTGATGAATTTCAAACATTTTTGCAGTAAAATAAAAATCTTTTAATTCTGTGTTTCACAAATTTTTTTGGTAAATATTTATTTATTTATTTATTTGAATGGCAGAGTTACAGGGAGAGAAGGAGAGAGAGAGAGAGAGAGAGAGAGAGAGAGAGAGAAATCTTCCATCTGCTGGATAACTCCCCCAGAAGGTTACAATGGCCAGGACTGGGCCAGGCAGAAGCCAGGAGCAAGAACTTCTTCTGAGTTGTCCATGTGGGTGGCAGGGGCCCAAGCACACAGGCCATTTTCTGCTGCTTTTTCAGGCATTTTTTTTTTTTAAAGATTTATTTATTTATTTGAGAGGCAGAGTTACAGAGAGGCAGAGGCAGTGAGGGAGAGAGAGAGAGAGAGAGGTCTTTCATTCAGTAGTCACTCCCCAAATGGCTGCAATGCCTGGAACTGGGCAGATCCAAAGCCAGGAGCCAGGAGCCAGGAGCTTCTTCCACGTTTCCCTTGCAGGTGCAGGAGCCCAAGAACTTGGACCATCTTCCACTGCTTTCCCAGGCCATAACAGAGAACTGGACTGGAAGTGGAGCAGCTGGGATTTGAACTGGCGCTCATGTGGGATGCTGGCACTGCAGGCAGCAGCATTACCTGCTATGCCACAGTGCTGCCCCCTCATGGGCCATTAATAGAGATCTGGATCACAAAGTGGAGCAGCCGGAACTGGAAGCTGCTAAGCCACACCACCAGCCCCTCCCACAAATTTTGGACCTACCCTTGTACTCATGACTTGGAGGTGGAGTGTTGTCTCCTGCTTGCCCAATTCGGCTCTTGCTAAAGACTGTAAACATGTTTCAGCACTACAGCAGTGACAAGAGGCTTGTTCTGCCTTTGTCTGATGGAAACCTGACCTGCACTGGAGGAGATGAGAGCCGCTGTCTGATGAACCCACAGTCACTGGCGGTGCAGGGTTCTCGTGTGCCTCGTAGGAAATGCCTGATGAAAAATATGTGTAGAGATTACAAACTCTGCACCAAAATAACATTTAAATAATTTATTTATTTGAAAGATTGGCAGAGGGAGAGATGGATAGAGACCTTCCGTGCTCTGAATGATACTCCAAGTGGCCGACACAGCCAGGGCTGAGCCAGGAGCCAGGAGCCAGGAGCCAGGAGCCTCACCCGGTTCTCCCCACATGAGTGCAGGGCCCCACGCACTTGGGCCATCTTCCAGTGCTTTCCCAGGCCACAGCAGGAAGCTGGATAAAGCAGAGCAGCCAGGATTCAAACTGCTATTCCAGGATGGGATGCCAGTGTTGCAAGTGGCAGCTTAACGCACTGTGCCACAATGCCAGCCCTCAAAGCAAACATAATTTTCATGACTGTTTTGAAGTACCTTCGTATTATTCTAAATGAGCTCACAAAAGCAAAAATGCTTAGCACAGAGTCTGGTAACTAGGCTTATTAAATGTTAGCCCTGTCTTCTTTTTTTATTTTAATTTTTATGTATGTATTTGAGAGGTAGATACGTGCAGAATGATAGTGGTGGATGTGTACAGAGAGAGGGCTCTCATTGACTGATCCACTCCCCACATGCCCACAATAGCTAGGCTGGGCCAGGCCAAAGCTGGGAGCAGGAACTCAGCCTGGGTCTCCCACGTGGGAAACAGGGACCCAAAGGACCGAGGCATCACGAGCGCCTCCCAGGGTCTGCTGGAGCCAGGTCCTGAACCCAGCGACGCTGATGTGTCTGTGGGCTGCTTACCCTGTGCCTTAAAGCCCAGGCTTCTCTGTTCCTGATGTCTGTCCCAGAAGCCACCAGCAACGGAGCAGCCTCTTTCTCTACAGCCATGCCTTGCGCAGCAGAGGAGGGGGCTTGGGGGATCCTCCCAGAATCGCTCCAGGCAAGGACGCGGGTCAGCGCCAGCCCGGGTGTTTCGGGTGGGGCCTCCACTCTGCCTGCCTGTGAATTCACAGCCTGTGTTTCCGCCTGCGCCTCGCCTCGGCTCAGCCCAGCTCTACCCCATGGCCAGGAGTCTGGAAGGGCCGACGCTCTCGCCCCATCAGCAACCACAGGAGCGTCCAGAGGCTTGAGGCCCTGCAGGCACCGGGAGGGAGTGTGGCTCCTGGGTGCGTGCCCAGCTCTGGCCTAGGCTGGGCCCCGCAGCCGCCACTTCTCCCTCCCCCACAGACACGCGGGGCTTTATAGTCCGATTATGCCATGGAAACTATGCACTCCCTGCCCTGTTCACATGGCCTCTTCTCTCTCTCTGCCAAGCCCTCCGCTCCTAGCCGGCTGTGCGCGCGTGTGAAAGAGGGCCCCGTAAAAATCCCAGGCGGACTTCTTCGTGGGCGTCCTGGACTTGCTGCCCCGCCCCCAGCCCCCAGCCCCCAGCTGGCCGCCGCCCTCTCCTCAGAGAGCCCGGCTGCAGGCCCTGACAATGAGCTTCAGGGCCCTCTCAGTTCCACCCTTCGCCCCGGGGGCCCACGCTGCCCCCCACAGAGCCTGCAGGTGTCTTCCAGAGCCCTCCACCTGCTGTCTAGGGAGGTAGCAACTGCCACAGCTGGCAATTTCAGTCCTGAAGCTACTTCTCGCCGGGTTAGGAAAGTAAAGACTCCAGGACAAGTGTTGTGGCTGCAGCTTGCCACGCCAGCATCCCAGGTCAGAACGTTAGTTCGAGTCCCGGCTGCTCCACTTCTGATCCAGCTCACTGCTAACGCACTTGGGAAAGCAGCAGAGAATGGCCCAAGTGCTCAAGCCCTTGCTCCCACGTAGGAGAACCAGATGGAAATCCTGGCTCCTGGCTTCAGTATGACCCCCTCCTGGCCATCGCGGCCATTCGGGAAGTGAACCAGCAGATGGAAGATCCTTCTCTCTCTCTGTAACTCTGCCTTTTAAATAAATCTTTTTGCCGGCGCCGCGGCTCAACAGGCTAATCCTCTGCCTAGCGGTGCTGGCACACCGGGTTCTAGTCCTGGTCAGGGTGCTGGATTCTGTCCCGGTTGCCCCTCTTCCAGGCCAGCTCTCTGCTGTGGCTAGGGAGTGCAGTGGAGGATGGCCCAGGTGCTTGGGCCCTGCACCCCATGGGAGACCAGGAGAGGCACCTGGCTCCTGCCATGGGATCAGCACGGTGCACAGGCCGCGGCGGCCATTGGAGGGTGAACCAACGGCAATGGAAGACCTTTCTCACTGTCTCTCTCTCTCACTATCCACTCTGCCTGTCAAAAATAAATAAATAAATAAAAATTAAAAAAAATATATTTTTTAAAATTCTCATATCATACCATTCACCCATTTCAAATACAGAAGCCTGTGGGTGTTTTTTTTTTTTTAAGATTTATTTTATTTATTTGAAAGAGAGTTACACAGAGAAGGAGAGGCAGAGAGAGAGAGAGAGAGAGAGAGAGTGTCTTCCATCTGCTGCTCACTCCCCAAGTGGCTGCAATGGCCAGAGCTGGTCCATTCTGAAGCTAGGAGCCAGGAGCCTCCTCCAGGTCTCCCACATGGGTTGCAGGGGCCATCCTCCGCTGCTTTTCCAGGCATATTAGCAGGGAGCTGGATCAGAAGAGGAGCAGGCAGGACTTGAACCAGTGCCCATATGGGATGCTGGTGCTGCAGGCCAGGGCTTTAACCTGCTGTGCCACAGCGCTGACCCCAAGCCAGTGGTTTTTAGTGTAGTCACAGAGTTCACTTTCCAGGTGTTCCCTTTACTTCAAGAAGCCTCACTAGGCAGGTGTGCAGCACTGGCTCCCTCTCCTCCAAATTCAGGGTCTGGCCCCTGCACCCCTGCCTCCCTCCTACTCTCCAGGGCTGGGCCTGGGGCTCTCAGCCATGATGTAGGTCTCTACATGGAAGGTGACCGAAGCTGAGATGCA
The DNA here is from genome assembly GCF_964237555.1 of Oryctolagus cuniculus. NCBI lineage: Eukaryota > Metazoa > Chordata > Mammalia > Lagomorpha > Leporidae > Oryctolagus > Oryctolagus cuniculus. The sequence goes on from NC_091451.1 coordinate 5,790,760, forward strand.
GCACACAGAGTCTAGCAGGTGAGCTGAGACTAATAAATGACCCAAGAGGTAACAGGCCCAGACAGGCAGCCTGTTACAGGGAGGTTTCAGGAACCCAGGGCCAGGCCACAGTGCTGAGCAAAGCACTCTGCGATGAGCAGGGCAGAGGCCAGGCCGCCCTGCACAGGGGCTGGGCTTCTGCTTGTTGTGAGCTGGGGAAGCAGACTCCATGTAAGGGATCAGGGAGGGGAATGTGTGGTGGCTCCAGTGATCAAGAGGAAGAGTTTACTTATCCTTGGCTGTGCAGAGAAAAGGGAGGAGTCGCTTTCTCCAGATTTATCCGCAGTTGCTGAGGGTTAGGCTGCAGAGCGTGGATCAAGGTCCAGGGACCCCAGCACACCGGTGCTCAGAACTAGGCTCCTTCCAGAAGGGGAAGAAGGAAGGGACTCACGAGTGTTGGGTGCCTGGCTCACGCTTGGGGGGGTTAGCACGTGTCAGGCATTGTCCAAGGGCCACAGAGGTGCTAGCGACCCTAAGAGGACAGAAAACTGGGATGCAGAGGGGACCAGTAACATGTCCAGGGCCACACACCTTGCAGGGAGTGGAACAAGAATTTGAATCCCGGATGCTCTGGCGCCAGGAGCAGCCTGCACACCCCCGCTGCTGGCTGCCTCCCAAGAGCCTGTGACCGTTCCCACGACAACCTTGGGGATGTTATCAGAACCTCTTCTCTTGACAAATGTGGATGCTTTGGCTCAGAGCAGTTATGGGAGTTTGACTAAGTCTCGCCTCTCAGGAGCCCCAGAGCTACCTCCCCCAGAGTCCACAGGAAGGAATGAGGCGAGGTACCAGTCAGTATGGTTGCTTTTTAAAATCACAAGACACATAAAGCAGAAGCAGGCGTGTAGCCTAGTGGTTAAGACACCAGTGTCCCACATCAGAGAGCCTGGGTTCCATTGCCAGCTCTGGCTCCCGACTCCAGCTCCCTGCCAATGCAGGCTCCGGGAGGAGGAATGGTGGTTGGGTTTCTGCCATCCATCTCTGGATTGAGTTGGCTCCCAGCTTCAACTTCAGCCCAGCCCGGGCCGTGACAGGCATTTGGGGGAGTGAATGAGCAGATAGGAGCTCTCATTCTCTCTGTTTCCCTGCCTCTCAAATTAATTAATTAATCAGTTAGAAAAAGAAATTAAGCTACAAAGTCCCTGTCATAAAGGGAGGGTAATGAAGCTAGACAAATTGGCTGGATCTCAAACCGATCAAGGGTGGAGGAGCAGAGCCTTTATTGAACTTTATTGCACAGCTTTGTCATTATCACGTAGGACACCAGCTGCTCCTGTTGGGCCTGGGCACGCCATTCCAATTGCACAGGTGACAGCAACAAGGATTTTAGAGAGAAAAATCCAGGTGAGCTCTTTGTGGGGTTGAACCATTTGCCAGCTGAAGAATTAGTTGCTCCAGGCTGTGAGTTTGGTTTTTGCCTCCTGTGTCTTCTCATTGACTCCTGCCTACAACCTGGTTCCATGCCACTGCCCCAACCTACCTGGCACCTGTCCCTGGGTCTAGAGGTCCTACAGACTGGTAGGAAGAGCTCTGTCCCTGGCCAGGACGGTGTGATGCTACCTCACCACCTAGCTCCATGAGGCTGACACAGTCTGAGACCTTCTGAAAAGTCCCATGTTGAACCGTGACCCCCGAGATCTCTTCCCAAGCTCCAGGGCTGGCACTCCTTGTTACTTGTTCAATGGATTGGTTTGGGCCAAGTACTGTGTGCTATGTGCTTGGGAAACTTAGGTTATTACTGCTTATGGCTAGCCTAGCCTGGAGGTACAATTCTGTGTGGCCAGTGTCCACGCCAGGCTGCTCAGAACACAGAGCTCTAGCTTGGAGCCTTGGGAATGGCTCCAAGGGGAAGGACGTCTCAGAGGTGGAATTCTGGGAAGGTGAAGAGAGAGGTTGGAGCCAGAGGAAGCAGCATGTGCACAGTGCCAGTGACGGAGACCGGTGCTGGGGTATAGCAGGGTGGGGTGCTGTGTGCAATGATGGCGTCCCATATTGGAGCACCTGGGCTGCTCCACTTCCAGTCCAGCTCCCCGCTAATGCACCTGGGAAAGCAGCAGAAGATGACCCGAGTACTTGGGTCCCTGCCACTCCTGTGGAAGACCAAGATGGAGTTACTGGCTCCTGGCTGTTGACCAGCACAACATTGCCAGGGCCCTGAAGATCTGTTGGCGTGGCTGAAGCAGAGATTGGGGACAGAGGAGGAGCCAAGTCTGCACAGAGCCCAGCAGAAGGAGGTTTATTTTATTTTTTTAAAGATTTATTTTAGGGCCGGTGCTGTGGCTCACTAGGCTAATCCTCTGCCTTGCGGCGCCGGCACACCGGGTTCTAGTCCCGGTTGGGGTGCCGGATTCTGTCCCGGTTGCCCCTCTTCCAGGCCAGCTCTCTGCTGTGGCCAGGGAGTGCAGTGGAGGATGGTCCATGTCCTTGGGCCCTGCACCCCATGGGAGACCAGGATAAGTACCTGGCTCCTGCCATCGGATCAGCGTGGTGCGCCGGCCGCAGCGCACTGGCCGCGGCGGCCATTGGAGCGTGAACCAACGGCAAAAGGAAGACCTTTCTCTCTCTCACACTGTCCACTCTGCCTGTCAAAAAAAAATATAAAGATTTATTTTATTTATTTGAAAGGCAGAGTTACAGAGAGAGGTAGAGACAGAAAAAGAGAGAGGTCTTCCATCCACTGGTTTACTCCCCAAATGGCTGCAAGAATGGAGCTGCACTGATCTGAAGCCAGGAGCTTCTTCCACGTCTCCCATACAGGTGCAGGGGCCTAAGCACTAGGGCCTTCTTCTACTGCTTTCCCAGGCCATAGCAGAGAGCTGGATGGGAAGTAGAGCATCCAGGACTCAAACTGGCACCCATATGGGATGTTGGTACCACAGGTCAGGATTTTAACCAGCTGTGCCACAGCGTTGGCCCCTGTGCGTTTAAGCAGTTGGATGTGCATTTGGAAACTTCACACCTGCATCCAGGAGGAGGAGGGTTGGCAAGCCAGGGGACCTAAAGGACCACAAGAAATCATCCCATCAGTTCAGGGGGCAGTGCTGGGGGTCTCACTCAAGGCAGCAGCTATGCTATGGGAGAGAAGGCAGAGATGAACACTCCCTGGTTGAAGGAGGAAGAATTAACCGTTGCAGACTGGGAGTAGAAGGCAAAATAAGACAAGAGGTCTTGGAGGGGCCCCGAGTTTTGATTTGGGTGCCTGGGTGGATTAGAAAGAGAAGGAGGGGGGCTGGCACTGTGGCATAGCGGGTAAAGCCGCTGCCTGCAGCACCAGCATTCCATATGGGTGCCAGTTCAAGTCCTGCCTGTTCCATTTCCAATCCAGCTCTCTGCTATGGCCTGGGAAAGCAGAAGAGGATGGCCCAAATCCTTGGGCTCCTGCACCCCCATGGGAGACCTGGAAGAAGCTCCTGGCTTTGGATTGACACAACTCTGGCCATTGTAGCCAACTGGGGAGTGAACCAATGGATGGGAGACCTCTCTCTCACTCTGCCTCTCCTTCTCTCTCCATAACTCTGACTTTCAAATGAATAAATAAACCTAATGGTTTGCTTTCACAGACCATTAGCAGGGAGCTGGGTCAAAAGTGGAGCAGCCAGGACTCGAACTGGCGCCCATATGGGATGCCGGCACTGCAGGTGGTGGCTTTACCCACTATACCATGGCACCGGCCCCTAAATAAATATTTTTTTTTTTTTGACAGGCAGAGTGGACAGTGAGAGAGAGAGACAGAGAGAAAGGTCTTCCTTTGCCATTGGTTCACCCTCCAATGGCCGCCTTGGCTGGCACGCTGCGGCCGGCGCACCGCGCTGATCCGATGGCAGGAGCCAGGAGCCAGGTGCTTTTCCTGGTCTCCCATGGGGTGCAGGGCCCAAGCACCTGGGCCATCCTCCACTGCACTCCCTGGCCACAGCAGAGAGCTGGCCTGGAAGAGGGGCAACCAGGACAGAATCCGGCGCCCCAACCGGGACTAGAACCCGGTGTGCCGGCGCCGCTAGGCGGAGGATTAGCCCAGTGAGCCACGGCGCCGGCCTAAATAAATATTTTTTAAAAGTAAAAAAGAAAGAAAGAGAAGGAGGAACAGTATTGGGGGGAATGATAATAAAGTGTGTGCCGTACATATATCTGCAAGGCTGAAGACCCCACTGTTATCGAAACCTTTTGTTAGCTAGCTGTTTTAAAAGTTTGTTTAAAAGGAAGAGAGGCACACAGAGAGAGAGAGAGAGAGATCTTCCATCCACTTATTTGCTCCCTGAGTGGCCACAATAGCCAGGGCTGGACAGGGCAAAAGCCAGGAGCCAGGAGCTCCATCCAGGTCTCCATATGGGTGGCAGGGACTCCACCCATGAGCCCTCACTGCTGCCTCCCAGGGTGTGCATTAGCAGGAAGCTGGAATCAGGAACAGAGCTGGAATCTGAACGCAGGCTCTACTGGGTTCCAACGCCAGTGTCCCAGGAGACGCCTTAACTGATGCACCAAATTCCCACTCCCAAGCTCCATGTTTCAAAGGCAGTCCCTTAACTGGCCAGCAAAAACACTCCTTTGGAAATGACTACCTTATTCTCCAAACCCTGCAGCGACAGAGACGCTAACTCTGAAAGCCGTTAGTGGCAGTTACTGTATCCGGAAGCTTCGTTCTCTCAGAACCACGGGGCTTCCCATCCTAGGGAAAGAGATAGGGGGCTCTCCCTAGAGAAAACCAGCAGGGCTGGGAGAAAGAAGATACCACAGGGAGCGGCAGCCCGAAAGCTGGGAGGGCCTGCGGGGGGCGGGGGGTGTCAGGCTGTGGTCGTGTGGCCACAGTGCGGACAGCAGCCGGGAGGCACTGAGACTGAGACAAAGCCAGGGGCAGATGTGACCTCCGCCCCGCTCCACAGCTGGAGCCCTGCAGAGGCGCTGGCAGTGTGACTGTGTCCCCTGGGAGTGGCTGCACCCAGTGAGGCAAGCACATGGCGTCTCCAGTCTGGGAGAGGGATCTGCAAATATTCCTGCCCCGTCCCCCCACCCACCCCAATTCCCCCGGAATTGAGTGAGGCCCAGCAGAAACCTAGCAGCCCCTGGCACGGGTGGGGAACTCATTTTCTGCCAAGCGCCAGCACTGTTTTGACATTGTTAACATCTTTCACAGACCAGACACCATTAACCTCTGCAAGATCAGCCTGCTATCAATGCATTGAGTTTGTTTTTTTTTTTTTTTAAGATTTTTTTAATCTGTTTACTTGAAAGTCAGTTATAGAGAGGCCGAGGCAGAGAGAGAAAGAGAGGTCTTCCATCCGCTGGTCCACTCCCTAATTGTCCACAATGGCCGGAGCTATGCTGATCCGAAGCCAGGAACCAGGAGCTTCTCCCAGGTCTCCCACCTGTTCCAGGGGCCTAAGGACTTGGTCCATCTTCTACTGCTTTCCCAGGCCATAGTAGAGAGCTGGATGGGAATTGGAGTAGCCGGGACTTGAACCAGTGCCCACATGGGATGGAGGCAGCAGCTTTACCCGCTATGCCACAGTGCCGGCCCCACAATGCATTGAATTTCAAGTCTTGCCTGTAGTAGCCCTGGCAGGACCAGAACAGAGGATGTCCTGGGCTTTATGAGCTGGACAGTTCACCCCTGTGAGGGATGTGGAGCTGGTTGAGAGCTGGTTGCACCCACATGGACTGGCCCCAGGCTCAAGCCAGGACTACAGGACCAGCAGAGCTGAGACAGGACCTACGAGCCAGCTGAGCCCCCCGGTATCCCCTGCTAAACCCCACTCGGGGAAATGCCACCAGGCAGGCAAGTGAAAGACATCTCCCCAGAAGCCAGCGAGGAACAGAGGACAGCACAGAGTCCAGCACCCAGGCCAGGCGCCCCTCCCGTTGCCCCAGCATCACCCCAGAGTCAGGCATGGGAGGGGGCACGAAGGGGCACACAGAGAGGCAGTCACAGCCCAGGCAGGGATTTGTCTTTCTATTTACCCAAAAGTCGCTTAATTCATGTAACAGCAGATTTATAATGGGCGAGGCTGATTTTCCCTGACTGTCCCCCACCACCACCAACTTCCTGTGAACAGGAGAGTTTGTGAGGGAGTTGACGAAGGGGCCGCCTTTCTGTCTCCCACGGCTGAGTGGCGACCTGTGACACCCCCTGCAACTGTATTGGAAGCCAGGCTTTCGAGTGTGCGATCTGCATGCAACAAATTCACCCCATGAGGGTGCACGTTTCCCGTGGGTCTTGTGTGATGGTTGCCCCAGTGAGAACACAGAACAGTTCTCCTACTCCCCAAATGTAGCCCTGAGCAGTCACTTCCAGCCCCCGCAGGTCTGATGTGTGGCTCAGCCGTGGGCCCTTCCCAGCATGGTAAGTGCATGGAATCGTGCAGTATGTCACCCCGTATGCTGAATGTCGAAACGTGTTTCCTTAACTGCCAGCTCCTCCCCACCTCCCACTCTGCAGTCTGGCAAGCTGTTTTATATGGTCAGGTCCCGCAGCCTCAGAAGCCGGCACCACCCTGGTTCTTTGGTGTGAGCACAGTCCCCAGGCCTGCAGGTCTGCAGCATTGATTTTTGTTTATGTATTTATTTTTTTAAGATTCATTTTTGGGGCCAGCACTATGGCGTAACTGGCCCAGGCTTTGCCGGCAGTGCTGGTATATGGGCGCTGGTTTGAGTCCCAGCTGCTACTCTTCTGATCCAGCTCTCTGCTTATGGCCTGGGAAAGCAGCAGAAGATGGCCCAAGTGCTTGAGCCCCCGCACCCACATGGAAGACTTGGAGAAGCTCCTGGCTCCTGGCTTCCAATCAGCCCAGCTCTGGCCATTGCAACCATTTGGGGAGTGAACCCGCACATGGAAGACCTCTCTCTCTGTCTCTCCCTCTCTGTCTGTAACTCCATCTCTCAAATAAATAAAGATTTCTTTATCTATTTGAGATAACAAGTAAAGATTTATTAATAAAGATTGAGATAATAAATAAAGAAAGAATTATTTATTTATTTAAGAAGCAGAGTTACAAAGAGAGAGGGAGGGAGGGAGAGAGAGAGAGAGAGAGAGAGAGAGAGAGAGAGAGAGAGATCTTCCATTCACTGGCTCACTTCCCAAATGGCCTCAACAGCCGGGGCTGGACCAGGCTGAACCCAAGAGCCTGGAACTCTGTCCGGGTCTCCCACTCAGGTGCAGGGGCCCAAGCACTGGGGCCATCTTCTGCCGCTTTCCCAGGCACATTAGCAGGGAGCTGGATCGGAAGTGGAGCAGCCGGGACTGGAACTAGTGCCCATCTGGGATACCGGCGTTATAAACAAAAACTTAACCCGCTACACCACAGCGCCAGCCCCGGGGTCCACTTCCTAATCCTGCTGGTTCTCTGCACCACTTGCTCGTCTTCTGAAAGTATCTCTTTCCCCTCTCTCAGGACACAGAAGCCCTGTCTTCAGATCCCTCCCACACTCCGCCCTTTTTCTCCTAGCCCTACCCGCCCATCAGCAGCCTGCTCCTCTCCCCAGAAGGGAGGGCCCGCCTCACAGCCTGTGGGCTTCAAGCACCGCTCCTGTTCTGCACAGCCCAGCGCCCACCCACCTTGTGATCCTGCATCCCCAGTCACCCGGGAGTCTGGGCCCAGACCACCTCCCGATCTCTGCCGCAGACACACCCGTCCGCCCAGCCGCCTCCGGCGTGGTCCGGGGAACCGGTCGAGGTTGGTTGCCAGGGAAGAAGCAAGAAACCGCAGCCCTGCAATTTCCTCTTCGGCTCACAGCGGCGGCTGGCGACAGGTTCTGAGTCTCGGGGCAAGGCCCTGCCCTCACATGCCCGTTGATTGCTGCCTCCCCGGTAAAGAAACAAGGAGGTGAACGGGGAAGCCGAGACGGAGCGGCGTCGGCGCCTGGGGCAGGGACCGCTGCTTCTCCCTTTGCAGAGGCACCTCCAGGACCTCCCTTCCCACCTGTGCCAGCACCTCGGAGGGGGCGCGCGAGTCTGTGCGGAAGAACGTGCCCCCGGGGAACCAAGGGCTGTCCTCTGTCGCGTTAGGTGAGAACCCGGCTGTGCAAGAGCTGGGGACGTGGAACGGAACGCGTGGTCCCTTCCTGCGTGGCAGCACTGTCCTGGTGCCGTGACAGAGGCGGCCCCCAGCTGCACGCAAGCTTCTGGCATGGAACTGGAATTGTCACAGGCCCTCCGCTTGGTCAGCGCTTGCAGGAAGGAGACGTGTTCGTCCAGCTCCATTCAGAGCAGGGGACTTGGGACTTCGGCTCTGGACTCTTTCCCGGCCTACCCCGGAGGCCTTGAGCGAACCGTCTGACTCCCCGCTGCTCCTACTTCCCTCTCTGGAGAATGATGTGGTCGGGACAGGGTGCTGTGGCATAGTGGGTAAAGCTGCCGCCTGCAGTGCTGGCATCCCATATGGGCACCGCTTCAAGACCCGGGTGCTCCACTTCTGATGCCGCTCTCTGCTGTGGCCTGGGAAAGCAGCAGAGGATGGCTCACGTGTTTGGGCCCCTTGCCATCCATGTGGGAGACCTGGTTGTGGAGCTCCAGGCTCCTGGCTTCAGCTTGGACCAACCCAACCCAAGCTGTTGCAACATCTGGGGATTGAAGCAGTGGGTGGAAGACCTCTCTCTCTTTCCCACCCTCCTTCTCTCCCTCTCTCTCCCACCCTCCCTCTCTCCCTCTTTGTCACTCTGCCTTTAAAATAAATTAAAAACATCTTATTAAAAAAGTTATCTTTATTTTATTTTTTAGCAGTTGTAATATAAGGCCCACAATTCTGTTAACCTGGTATTATTATTCCCATTTTATAGAACAAGAAACCAAGGCTTGATGAATCTCAGTAGCTTGCTGGGTCGTAAAGAAGGGCAGCATTCCTCAAATCCTTGGATTTGAACTTGAGTCTGTTTGAATTCCTACCAGTATTTGGTCTCTGAGCAGACCTTGAGCCCCCATTTCAGCCTGGTGAGAAACCATGTGTGAGACCTGCTTCCTTTCTGGCCACACTGGGCGTTTACTTCCTGTGAAAGTCTGGGACCCGTCAGCGCTCAGCCAGGGGACACAGCACGTGGCTCATTTCTGCCCCCTGGAGGACACAGCCTGCATCCCAGGAAACAAAGGCTCGGAGGACATGGTTAATATAAATGAATGCTCAAAATCCCTATAGACCCAACCCTGCAAAAACCTGATCTAAATCAACCATGTTGCTGTTCATAAGAGGGAGGTTTTAAGGGGCTGGAGGCTACCTGGGCCGATGAACTGGAGCTCTCATTCTTTTTTTTTTTTTTTTTTTTGGCAGGCAGAGTGGACAGTGAGAGAGAGACAAAGGTCTTCCTTTTGACGTTGGTTCACCCTCCAATGGCTGCTGCTGGCGCACTGCACCGATCCAAAGCCAGGAGCCAGGTGCTTCCTCCTGGTCTCCCATGGGGTGCAGGGCCCAAGCACCTGGGCCATCCTCCACTGCCCTCCCGGGCCACAGCAGAGAGCTGGCCTGGAAGAGGGGCAACCAGGACAGAATCCGGCGCCCCGACCGGGACTAGAACCCCGGTGTGCCGGCGCCGCAGGCAGAGGATTGGCCAAGTGAGCCGCGGCGCCAGCCAAGGAGCTCTCATTCTTAACACACACCCTGAATGATCCTTAGGCTAGGGTAGGTTTGGGCAGCAGATGAGTCCAGTGCCTACAAGGGTTTGAAGGACACCTCCCAGGTGCAAGCCACTGTTACTAGAGCATGTGCCTGGCCAAGGGTGAGGGCTCAGGTTTCTGTTCTAAAGAAGCTTGATGAACCATATTATCTCCTGCGTTCTTTTTTTTTTTTTTTAAGATTTATTTATTTACTTGAAAGTCAGAGTTTACACAGAGAGAGAAGGAGAGGCAGAGACAGAGAGAGAGAGAGAGAGAGAGAGAGAAAGAAAGAGAGAGAGAGAGGTCTTCCATCTGCTGGTTCACTCCCCAACTGGCCGCAATGGCCGGAGCTGCGCCGATCCAAAGCCAGGAGCCAGGAGCTTCTTCCAGGTCTCCCACATGAGTGCAGGGGCCCAAGAACCTGGGCCATCTTGCCAGGTCATAGCAGAGAGCTGGATCAGAAGTAGAGCAGCCAGGACTGAACTGATGCTCATATGGGATGCTGGCACTGCAGGCGTTGGCTTTACCTGCTATGTCACAGTGTCGGGAGGGGTATGGGAATCAGGAGACCTACACTGTGCTCACAGACGGGGGATGCGTTCCAGAGTCTCCCTAAGCCTCAGTTTCCCCACAAGGTGGACAGATACCCGCCCAGCCTCCTTTCAAGACTCCCACATCCCTCTCTGTCACTGTCAGACCTCCAGCCCTGTGGGGAGGCTAGAGGGTCGCTTCGTTTGAGTGATGTGCTTGGAGGCTGGTCTGCGTTCCTGTGGAGCTGCACCTCCTGGGCAGCCAGAGTCTGTGGTCTTCTTGGTGCTGGCGTTTGAAGCCGTGCTGTAGGAGCCCTCTTTGTACCGCTGTGTGGTGGGGGTCAGAGTTGACTTTGTGTGCACACAAGGTTTGGGGGGAAAGTAAGGTTGATTTGAGAAAGGAAAGCTCCCTACAAGTGCAGAAATGAGGCTTCCGAGATGCTGGTCTCTGGAACCAGAGGCACCAGGCTTCCAGTCCCAGCTCTGCTACTCCTTGGCTGGGTGGTTTGGGGCCTCTTACTCATTTTGAACTTGGTTTCTTCCTCTATAGACGTGGCATACAATGGGCCTGCCCCGCGGCTCATTAGGCTAATCCTCCGCCTGTGATGCCGGCACACCGGGTTCTAGTCCTGGTCGGGGTGCCGGATTCTGTCCTGGTTGCCCCTCTTCCAGGCCAGCTCTCTGCTGTGGCCCAGGAGGGCAGTGGAGGATGGCCCAGGTGCTTGGGCCCTGCACCCCATGGGAGACCAGGAGGAAGTACCTGGCCCCTGGCTTCAGATCAGCGCAGCTTGCCAGCCGCAGCGGGCCAGCAGTAGCGGCCATTTGGGAGGTGAACCAATGGGAAGACCTTTCTCTCCGTCTCTCTCTCTCTCTCACTGTCTAACTCTGCCTGTCAAAAAAAAAAAAAAAAAAAAAAAAAAAAAAAAAAAAAAGGAAGTGGCATACAATGAATGGCTATCTCTTTGTGACATGAGAATGTAGGATGAAATGATGCCATGAGAAGTGCTTAGAACAAAACCTAGGGCATACTAGGTGTTCTGGAATGTTCCCCTTTGCTGTATTAATACTACTGATGCTAATGTTACCTTAAGAGATTATCATAATTGGGAAATGAAAAAACAGTTCACAGAGCTGGCACTGTGGCACAGGGGGTTAAAGCCCTGGTATACAGTGCTGGAGCCCATATGGGCGCCAGTTCAAATCTCAGCTGCTCCACTTCCAATCCCGCTCCGTGCTAATGCACCTGGGAAAGTATAGAAGATGGCCCAAGTCCTTGGGCCCCTGCACCAGCATGGGAGACCTGGAAGAAGCTCCTGGCTTCAGATTGGCTCAGCTCTGGCCATTGCAGCCATTTAGAGAGTGAACCAGCGGATGGAAGACCTCTGTCTCGACTTCTCTCTGAAACTCTTTCAAATAAATGACATAAATAAATAATCTTAAAAATATTTTAAAAAGCCAAACAGTTCACAACCAGGACCCCATGCAGAGAGTTAGCATCCTTCAGGGAACTCCAGCTTGACCCTGGTAGATCTAGAAGGTTCTGTGTCTCCTCCCTAATGGTTAAAGATGTTGTAATGAAGGCAAACTCTCTGCTCTCAAATCACTGAAGACGGTCCTTCAGCGGGTCCTTGGGCTTACACAGCCAGCACCGAGTCACCAGAGGCTACAGGGACCAAGACACACATGGATCCCAGGACAAAGGAGCCTCACAGAACCTCTGCTCAGGAGCCAACCCAACAGGGAGATCCCTGAGAGCTGAACAGGCCCTGGTGGACACTAAGATTGTTTGCAGCTGGAGAAGGAATAATTATTACTTTGAGGGGCCAGCGCTGTGGTGTAGCGGGTTAAGCCACCACCTGCAGAGCTGGCATCCCATATGGGCGCCAGTTCGAGTCCCGGCTGCTCCACTTCTGATCCAGCTCTCTGCTATGGCCTGGGAAAGCCGTAGAAGATGGCTCAAGTCTTTGAGCCCCTACACCCATGTGGGAGACCCGGAAGATGCTGATGGCTCCTGGCTTCAGATTGGTGCAGCTCCGGCTGTTGTGGACAACTGGGGAGTGAACCAGCAGATGGAAGACCTCTCTCTCTCTCTCTCTCCTCTCTCTGGGTAACTCTGACTTCCAAATAAGTAAATACATCTTTAAAAAAATATTACCTTTGCCCTGGTACAGAGCTACTGCTTTGGATGATGATTTAAAAATAAAACAAAATCCACAAAAACACCAGGCACTGTTGGGAAGCAGCAAACATATTGGATTGATCAGGATTAGATTAATCAGGAGGAGTGCTATGATCTTAAGATCTTATTGACTGCAGAGAAAGGACTCAGGAAGAACTGGCCTCAGCATAAAAGCACAGCTTTTTTTAAAAATAAGATTATTTTATTTATTTGATAGACAGAGTTACAGAGAGAGGGGTAGAGACAGAGAGAGAGAGAGATATCTTCCATTCACTGGCTCACTTCCCAAATGGCTGCAACAACCGGAGCTGAGCCAATCCGAAGCCAGGAGCCAGGAGCTTCTTCCGGGTCTCCCACATGGATGCAGAGGCCCTAGGACTTGGGCCATCCTCTGCTGCTTTTGAAGGCGCATTAGCAGGGAACTGGATCAGAAGTGGAGCAGCCGGGACTCGAACCGGCTTCCATATGGGATGCCAGCACTGCAGGCAGGGGCTTTAGCCTAGTGTGCCACAGCGCTGGCCCCAAAAGCACAGCTTTGATTCTGAACCATCGCAGGCTGAAGCAAGTGGAATGTGCAACCTCTGGGACCCGAGGGAAGGGTCTACGTGGGGCTGAGATGGGGTGTCCAGAGGAGCCTGGCTCTGGTCACCCAGTTCACAAAAGGCCCCATGCTCTGGCTTTTAACAGGATTTCCAGACAACAGAGTTGAAAGAAGGCAAGGACAGCACTGCAAACCTGTGCACCATCGCTGCCTCTAGAAGCCTAGAAAATAATACAGGAGGGGACTTCAGATTGGTCATGGAAAATGGAATGAAGAGAGCTATTTATTTTGTGCAAAATGTTTTTGGAATCCACGTATCATCTGTTCATAATATATATATTCCACAAACACTTCAAAGATGCCTTGTATGCATGGATTTCAAATTTTTTTTTGGACCAAACTTGTCTTTTCATTTCAGTTTCTTTTTATTAACTTTAAAAAACTTTTTTAGGGCCAGAGTTGTGCTTAGCAGCTAAAGCTGCCACCTGCAGCGCTGACATCCCATAAGGGTGCCTGTTTGAGTCCCAGTTGCTCCACTTCCAATCCAGCTCTCTGCTAATGCATCTGGGAAAGCAGTGGAGGATGACCCAAGTGCTTGGGGCTCTGTACCCACATGGGAGACCCAGAAGAAGTTCCTGGCTCCTGGCTTCAGATCGGCACAGCACCAGCTGTTGCGGCCAATTGAGAGTGAAGCAGCAGATGGAAGACCTCTCTCTCTCTCTCTCTCTCTCTCTCTCTCTGTGTAACTCTGACTTTCAAATAAATAAATAAATCTTTAAAAAAATAAAAATAAAATACTCAAGTGTCATGAAATTATCTAGTGAAAGCACTATTACCTTGAATGTATTTTTTGGTGATGAAAGCATTAATTTATCAAATATAGACATTTAAAATGCACGACAGTTCTCAGTAAACCTCTCTCTCTCTCTCGGCATTTTTTCATATTTCAATATAGTAGGAACATTAAAAAATTCAGGCAAGTGGGGGTCAGCCTTGTCCTGTGGGAGGGAGGCCCTGGCCTGCTCGTAGGGGATGAAGGAATCAGTGTGGTGTGGACCTAACTGGGTCTCTCCAGCAAGGACTCCTACGCGCTTTACTTCCTAACAAGAAGTGACAGCAGGGTGAAGAGCCAGTCCTCCCTTTCCCTTCCCACCCACAGAGGTGACATCAGCAAGGACAAATCCTGAAAACACCGCTTGTTCCCACGTCCTGAGTACTTCGCCAGGACAAGCGTCCGCCCATCCCACCCGCATGCTGCCAGGGTGTAGCCTGCACACAGCACAGGTTGCAGTTTTTTGTTTCGTTTGGATTAGTGCCTGCTCTAAACCATGGCCCAGAGAGCACCAACAAGTTTTCTCTCACCTCTTACGTAAACTTCCAAAGCCTACGTTAAAATAAACCAGACTTGCAGGGTGAGCCCCTGCCCCTGTATCCTGTGATTACGGTAATGAACTTGGCTAGGGCGATTCTGGTGACAGGACCCTCCCGAGAAGTCCGTTTTGAGCCGGAAAGGGTGGAAGCCTCTCTCTTGACTTCCTGTCTTGAAGGTCATAGAAATGTTGGTGATGGACCCAGTCCAGCAGGAGTGCTGGCGACCAACCCGCAGTCACAGGGACGTCCCAGCCACGCCCTTCCCACCACCCCCATCCCAACCTTCAGAGGTGAGCTCTCCTGCACTAGGCAAATCCAGAAAGCCTTAGAGTGCACCCAGAGGCCCCTGCGTTTATATCTTTTTCAGGGATGAATGATTCACTCCGTAAATATATATACATTTTTTAGGATTTATTCCTATCATTAATTTAATTTTTAATTTTTTAAAAAATTATTTATTTTACTTGAAAGTCAGAGTTACATAATGAGAAGAGAGGCAGAGAGAGAGAGAGGTCTTCCATCCACTGGTTCACTCCTCAATTGGCTGCAATGGCAGGAGCTGTGCTTATCCAAAGCTAGGAGCCAGGAGCTTCTTCCGGGTCTCCCATGTGGGTGCAGGGGCCCAAGGACTTAGGTCATCTTCTACTGTTTCCCCAGGCCATAGCAGAGAGCTGGATCGGAAGTGGAGCAGCCGGGTCTCAAACCGGCACCCATATGGGATGCCGGTGCCTCAGGCCAGGGTGTTAACCCACTGCGCCACAGTGCCGGCCCCAGTCGCCATTTTAAAGCTTACAAGTCAATGTTTTAGAATCGTTTTTAGCTCGCTGTGCTGTGCAGCCAGCATGTCCATCATCGTTAAAGCAACCCCATCAGCAGCCACTCCCTAGGAAGTCCTCCCCCTCACCGCCCGTGTCTCTGCAGACATGCTTGTTCCAGACATTTCATACCAATGAGCTCACACATGACCTGCTATGTTGGGCTTATTTCCATGGCTCAGTGTTCTCCAGGTTTGTTCGAGCTGTCGCACGTCACCACACTTCATTCCTATGCGTTGAGGGGATAATATTCCGGGATGACACCCAGCATTTTATGTATCTGTTCATTAATTGATGGGCATCTGTGCGCTCCCACTGTTTGGTTGCTTAGGATGATGGACATTTGTTTAGGAGCAATGCTGCAGTTAAGACACCATTTGGGACACCTGCATGCTGTATTAGAGCACCCGCGTCCAAGTCCTGGCTCCGATCTGGATTCCATCCACTTGTTTTTTGTTTGTTTGTTTAAGATTTACTTATTTGAAAGTTAGAATTACACAGAGAGAGAGGGAGAGGCAGAGAGAGAGGTCTTCCATCCACTGGTTCACTCCCCAGATGACCGCAATGGCCGGAGCTGTACTGATCCAAAGCTGGGAGCCAGGAGCTTCTCTGGGTCTCCCACACTAGGGCAGGGACCCAAGGACTTGGGCCATCTTCCACTGCTTTCCCAGGCCATAGCAGAGAGCAGTAGTGGAAGTGGAGCAGCTGGGGCTCGAACCGGTGCCCATATGGGATGGCGGCACAGCGGGCAGTGGCTTTACCCGCTATGCCACAGCGCCAGCCTCTGGATTCCATCTTCCTCCGAATGCACATGCTAGGAGAAAGCAGGTTAGGGCTCCAGTGACTGGGTCCCTGCCACTCACGTGAGAGACCTGGGCGTTAGCCCGCTGCGCCACAGTGCCTGCCCCTGAATAAATCTTTAAAAAAAAAAAAAAAAAGAAAGAAAGAAGAGAAGAAACGATTTAGTGGGGCTCTCAGAGCTGGTGGGGGAGCAGGGAGCAGGCCATCCCACATGCAGGCTAAATCTCCTCCACTCCCTTTAGGTCCTGCAAGCGGCCCTCACCCGGCCTCCTCCTCTGTAGGGCGAGGAGAGAGGACTCCCTTCTCCGCCCGCTCCCCTGCTTTCCTGGCACGGACCCAGCCTGCCCCTCCCTGCAGCTGTTCCCAGCATCCACTGTAAAACCAAACAAAGCCAAACAAAACCCCAACAGAACGTCCTATTGTTTAAAGCAGTAATTAATTGTTCAGGCTCTCACAGGAGGAGGGAAGCTCAGAAAACATGGGCTGTTAATGCCCAGTGATGAGGCAAGTTGGGTTTGGTCTCAAGAGGTTGCCGTATTTCAAATGGCACAATCTGTAACATTTCATGCCTATTGGATTAACCTGAAATATGTTTATTTTGGTGGAGACGCTGGACTAGGGGCTGTGGGGGAGGTCCAAAGAAAATATGGCATCCATGCCCACCAAACGCTGCCCCTAAGAAAACATGAAGCCAGGGAGAGGACTCTTACCCGAGAGTGGGCCACGCTGTAGGCAGTAGAGGGTTATAGACGGTGCAGACGAATGCCCCAGTACAAGAGACGGTTATGCTGGGGAGAAGAGAATGTTCCTTGGGCTGGGTAGGGCCGGGCTCTCCAGGCTTCAGGCAAGATGCAAGATGGAAGGTGGACAGGCTTTGGACAGCCCTCCAGCAGGGAAGAAAGAATTCTAGACAGGCCAAGTGGTAGGTGCAAAGGCCCAGGGGTAGAATTGAAAAGATGTATTAGGTCTGACATGCAGGTTCCAGGTAAAGCCTTTTTTTTTTATTTTTAAGAGAACAGCTTGAATTTTTAAGTTTCTATCCAATTGTCCCAGTAAGGCCTGAGATGTGTCTTCCCTCCTTAACCCAGGAGCAGCCCAAGTATTGGGGTGCAGCAAGTCCAAAGGGAACACGTAAGACCTCTCATTCCTTTTCTTTCCTTTTCCTTTTTCTTTTTATTTTTTTTCTTTTTTTCTTTTTTTTCTTTTTTTGACAGGCTGAGTGGACAGTGAGAAAGAGAGACAGAGAGAAAGGTCTTCCTTTGCCGTTGGTTCACCCTCCAATGGCCGCCACGGCTGGCTGGCGCACCGTTCTGATCCGAAGGCAGGAGCCAGGTGCTTCTCCTGGTCTCCCATGGGGTGCAGGGCCCAAGCACTTGGGCCATCCTCCACTGCACTCCCTGGCCACAGCAGAGAGCTGGCCTGGAAGAGGGGCAACCGGGACAGAATCCAGCGCCCCGACCGGGACTAGAACCCAGGGTGCCGGTGCCGCAGGCAGAGAATTAGCCTAGTGAGCCGCGGCGCCGGTCACCTCTCATTCATTTTCCCATGCCCCACCCTGGGTGTGAGAGCTGTAAGGTTGTGGCCAAACACTGGACTTAGAGGAAAGGGTTATTGTCGGGTGGGGGAATCTCGAGGGCCCAGGGGAGAGGGCAAGAGAAGAGAATAAGAGAGTGAGAGAGATCAGGGGGGAGGGCACCTGTGTGAGAGTAGGTCCTGTTAGGCCTTTGCGGGGGGTGGGGCAGGGAAGCAGGAGCAGCGAATCCCATTAGGGTGGGGGTGGAGCTGATGCCTGTAGTTGGGCCATCTGTGGCTTCCAGCAATGGCAGCTAGGTCCAGAGCCCAAGATGGCATCCAGGGCATAGATGGCCCCACAGGTAAGACTGCACCATTTTATTAACACTAAGTAAGCCTCTTATCCTTATAAAGTTCCCAGCCTCAAGTATTTCAGCATAGTAACAGGAAATGGACTAACACGGGGGTTGTCTCAGAGGTGGGGTGGGCACTCCTGACTTTCAGTGGGGAGAGACCAGGCTGGCCAGGGTCCTGCTGCGCTCCGGGGCAGTTCCGCAAGCATTGTCCTGCATCCCACGGGACATTTCCATGCCTAAGAATCATGCTCTAGGCTGGCACGCTAACTCCACCCTACACATAACCACAATGGGCTTTTGTCTAGTTTTAGGTCCTCATGCAGGAATGCCACTGTCGCGTGAACAGGTGGAACCCTGAGCTTTGGCTGGTGTAGAACCTAACAACAGGCCGGCGCCACAGCTCACTAAGCTAATCCTCCGCCTGCGGTGCTGGCACACTGGGTTCTAGTCCCGGTCAGGGCACTGGATTCTGTCCCGGTTGCCCCTCTTCCAGGCCAGCTCTCTGCTATGGCCAGGGAGTGCAGTGGAGGATGGCCCAAGTGCCTGGGCCCTGCACCTGCATGGGAGACCAGGAGAAGCACCTAGCTCCTGCCTTCGGATCAGTGTGGTGCGTCGGCCGCAGTGCGGCGGCCATTGGAGGGTGAACCAACGGCAAAGGAAGACCTTTCTCTCTGTCTCTCTCTCTCACTGTCCACTCTGCCTGTCAAAAACAAACAAACAAACAATCTAACAACATTCACCATCTTGGAAAATCACATATCCCATAGCAACTCCAGTCGTGGTTTATTTTGTTTAAGATTTCTTTTTTCATTTATTTGAAAGGAAGAGAGACACAGAGAGAGGAAGAGAAGAGAAGAGAAGAGAAGAGAAGAGAAGAGAAGAGAAGAGAAGAGAAGAGAAGAGAAGAGAAGAGAATCTTTAAATTGCATGTCCATCCCCCAAATGGATTAAATTCCCTGACCTTTAGCTTTGGTCCATTTGGGGACCACTGCATCATTTGGGAACAAACCAGCCAAACAAACCATTCTTTCCTTCTCTTTTCTCTTTATAGAATTTTTAAAAAGAATTATTTATTTGAAAGACAGAATGACAGAGAGAAAGGAAGACATACACACACACAGACACACACACACAGATGTTCCACCTACTGGTTTACTCTCCAAATGCCCACAGTAACTGGGTCTGGGCCAGAGCTAAGTCAGATCCATCTCCCACATGGGTGGCAGCAACTCAAGTACCTGGGCCATTAATCTGCACCCTCCCAGGCACATTAGCAGGAAGCTGGACCAGAAGAAGAAGCAAGTCTTGACCCCAGGCACTCCAATGCAGGACGCAGGTGTGCCAAGTGGCAGCTTAATCCACCATGCCACTGTGCCTACCCTTCTTTTCTTTTAAAATAAAGATTTAAGGACTGGCGGTGCTGTGGCACAGCTGGTTAAAGCCTTGGCCTGCAGCACCAGCGTCCTATATAGGCACCAATTCAAGTCCCGGCTGTTCCCCTTTCAATCCAGCTTCCTGCTAATGCACCTGGGAAAGCAGCAGAGGATGGCCCATCTTAAAAAAAAATTTATTTATTTGAAAGTGAGGGTTACACAGAGAGGAGAGACAGATGCAGAGAGAGAGAGAGAATGAGAGAGAGAGAGAGAGAGAGAGCGCTTCCATCCATGGTTCACTCCCCAAATGACGGCAATGGCTGGAGCTGTGCCGATCTGAAGCCAGGAGCCAGGAGCTTCCTCCAGGTCTCCCACGCGGGTGCAGAGACCCAAGCACTTGGGCCATCTTCTACTGCTTTCCCAGGCCATAGCAGTGAGCTGGATTGGAAGTGGAGCAGCCAGGACTTGAACCGGTGCCCATATGGGATGCTGGCACTGCAGGCAGTTGCTTTACCTGCTACACTACAGCACCAGCCCCCCTGAATAAGCTCCTTAAAGGCAGCTTCTGTCTTGAGGACCTCTAAACGGGGCTTGAGGCAGACAGGAATTTTGTCCACAACATCTTGAGCTTTCACACGGTGAGTCAGCCCTTTCTTTGGAGCTGAGACCTACACTGACTCATTTCATTCTCATGGCAACCTCATGATGTCAGCCGTACTATTATCATCTCCAATTTTTTTTGGATGAGGAAGTGAGGCACACAGGTGGGGTAACTGGCTGGAGCTCACAAAGCGAGGCTTGTTCTAGAACCTGCGCCCCCACAACAGCCACACCTACAGCGCTTGTGGAATGAATGAATGCCCAGCAAGAAGACCTACCATGCCTGTTCCAGAAAAAGCCCGTGAGTGTGCACCGCACTGGACCCATCCGGAAAGACCTTGGGGAAGTCCTGGGGACCGCCAGTGAGCTCTCAGGCGACTCACAGTGGGAAGGGAGGAAGTGGGGAAGCCGCTGAGGCTGGCTGGTTTAGGGAAGTGTGAAATACATCAGAAAATGCAACACGCGCAAAGAAAACCGAGCAGTTGTGTGCAGTTTGAGGTCCAAACAGACACCCATGGAGCAGGTGTTGGGTGTAGCACTGCCCACAGCAGAATTCCTGGTTCCCATTTCTGGCTCCAGCTCTTGACTCCAGCTTCCTGACAATGCAGATCCTGGAAGATGATGGCTCAAGTAGTTGGGTTCCCCGCCAGCCACATGGGAGACCTAGGCTAAGCACCTGGCTCCTGGCTGAAGCAGACATTCTGGGGAGTGAACTGGTGTGTGGGGAGTCAAACAAATAAACATTTAAAAATAACAACAACAATGAAAAGCCCCAGAAACCCAGCTGGAATGGAAGCCATTCTCTAGGTTTCACTAAGGGAACCAGGAAGCCATGTTCCTGCAGGGAGAGAGAGAATGGTTCTCTCTCCAGCTGGGTTTCTGGGTTTTTTTTTGCTGATGTTGTTAAATTTTTATGTATTACACACACACACACACACACACACACACCCTGAGAAGCTGGTCTGTAAGTCCTCATAGGCTACTGTGGCCAACAGCTGGGCAAATATTTGGCTCGTACTGTGTCCTTCTCAGCTTGAAAATGACTCTGGACATCGCCAAGCCTGCTCATGCTAGAATTGAGTATAATCTCATCCGGATGCTAATGGTTAGGCAAAAATCCCCAAGGGATGTGCGTGAGCCTCCTGTTTGGGGACTTGCTAATGGAAAGGGTTTTAAAACAAGCCACACAGCCCCAACAGAGGGGTTTGTGACATCTCTCCCACGTCACCATTCACATTCACCTTGTTCAGTACATCACGTAGGAGGACACTCCCAAATGGCATTAAAAGATAAGTTCCTGTTGATGTAACAATTTTTTTGAAATCCACGCATACAAGAGGGTCTTCAAAAAAGTGCATGAAAAATGTGTATCATGAAGAAAACTGCTTGGATTTCAAGAGTTTTGGCCTTCAGAATTTTCAAACTGTGTAACCCACTGGAACAGTTTAAAGGGAATGAGAGCATGATGATTTCATGCCGTCAGCCTGTTTGCCAGAGAGGTCAAGTCTGCAGAGCGGAAGCCAAGGAAAAAGCCAGGTTATGGAAATGAGAGGTGGGGCAGCAGCTGGGAGAAGCCAGGTTGGCACGGAGACGCGGGTCTGAATTTCAGTTCTGCGCCTGACCCACTCCATCTCTCCCCACAGGACGCCCACGCTCTGAGTCTCAACTTTCCCCCTGGGGAAACTGAGAGGGTTGCAGTTAGTAATTCTAAGGGCCCGCCCTGCTGGCCATCTGGGAACGAGAAACGTGGCATGTTGAAGTGTGGCGCCACTGCATACAGTGAAGTCCAAGTGAAGGGTTCCCTGGGGAGAGGCAGCTCCGCCCACCGGCAGAATCGGGGGACAAAAGCTGATGGAGCCGGCTACCCTGCTTGGGGCTCACTACAAGGCTCTCAGCCCAGGATCTTTCAACTTGTATCCTTTTTTATTGTGTGAGTTTTTCTTTTTTAAAAGATGTATTTATTTATTTATTTGAAAGAGTTACAGAGAGAGACGAGAGAGGGATTTTCCATCTGTTGCTTCATTCCCCAAATGGCTGCAATGGCTTGGGCTGGGGAGCTTCATCCGGGTCTCCCCCGTGGGTGGCAGGGGCCTGAGCCCTTGGGCCATCTTCCAATGCTTTTCCCAGACACGTTACCAGAGGGCTTAGGGTTGGAAGTGGAGCAGCCGGGGCTCAAACCACTGCCCGTATGGGATGCCGGTGCTGCACCTGCTGTGCCACAGTGCTGGCCTCATTTACATTTTTCTAAGCACCTCAGATCCTTTATGGAATGAAGTGGGATGATAGATAGATACATAGATACATAGATAAAATATATAGATATTTTTTAAATCCACAAGATGAATTTCTGCAAAGGTTAATCCTGGAACTACCATATGGCCCAGCTAGTCCACTTCTGGTTATATCCCCAAGGGAACTGAAGGCAGTGACTCAAACTGATCCTGTAAGCCCAGGCTCATCAGAGCATTGGTCACCATAGCCCAAAGCTGGAAGCCATCCAAGGATGAACAGATAAACAAAACATGGTCCCTCCACACGCTGGTGCATGACCCAGCCGTGAAAAGCAATGTGATTCTGAGGTATGCTAAAACACGGTAGGCCTAGAGAGCTTTAGACACGTGGCCGTGGGCTGGAAGGGCACAGAACCGACTGCTTTATGTGTCAGCATCAGGAATCTCATTCTCCTTCAGGAACCCAGACTTTGTTACCAGGCCAGGCTCACTTTAGCTCCTGGAAGCTCCAGGCTCACATATGGAGAGAGAGAGAACTTCCTGTTTCAGAAGACATAACTCCCAGGGAAGAGCTCTGATTGGCTGGGCTTGAGTCTCATGCCCAACCCTTGGGCTGTGAGGGGGAGGAAGGCAGAAGGCTATGACAGGCAGCCCCACCAAGGCCACCTGGTGCTCTCCAAAGGAAGGAGGCATACCCTGATCCTCAAAGATGGGTGGGTGAGTGGCGGCTGGGGCGTGGCTAACGCTGACAAGCATGCCTGTTTTCTACTGTGCTCCTGTTTCCAGAGCTGCCTGCACGTCTCAGACTGACATCCCGCTACGGGCCCAGCAATCTAGTCATTGGAGGCCAGGGTGCCTGCCTCTGAGGAGTTTCCCCTCTCCAGAGTCAGGTCCATTGGTGTCCAATCTGCCTGGTCCTTGGACTCTAAGGTCCAGGGTGAGACCATCAGGACTTTTACCCTTTTTTCATGGAAATGTCTCCAAATGTCCCCCTTGAAGTTGTCTTTCCCCAGATCTCAACGTCAGCCTCCACCTTCCGAAAATCCTCAGATACAACCCTCTTCCCTACATGGTTCCAGGAACCCCTGCTTCTCCCATGGCGTCCTCCTGGGCGTCCGCAGCAACCCAAGGGGAGACCCACATACTGCATGGCTCAGCACAACAGAACTTTCTTGTCTCGTGGTTTAAAGGCCAGAAGTCCTAAACCAACGTGTCAGCTTCCTCTGCAGGGCCGGATCCCTTGGGTGTGGCAGCAGAACTGCCGCTTCCCACGGCGTTCTCCTGCGCACTTGGCTTTGGCCCTGATTTCCCCCTTGCATAAGAACACCAGTCACACTGGATTAGTGTTCCCCCTGATGAACTCATTATAACCTAGCTGCTCTGTAAAGGTTGCATCTCCATCTAAGATCTCTCTCTGGGGTACTGGAGGCTAGGACTCCACCATAGACGGATAGATACATGGATGTGGCTACAGATAGAGGTAGGTGGATAGATAGATAGATACATAGATAGATGGATATGGATACAGATATAGATAGATAAATAGATAGATGATGGATACATAGATAGATGATGGATACATAGACAGGTGATAGATACATGCATGGATACAGATAGATAGATACACAGATGATAGATACACAGATAGATGATATGGATACAGATATAGATACATAGATAGATAATAGATACATAGATAGATGATAGACATAAATAATGAACCAGCGGGTGGAAGACCTCTCTCTTTCCCTCTGTATCTCTACCTCTCTCTGTAACTGTCTTTCAAATAAATAAAATAAACCTTTTTAAAAACTGGGTCAATAGCTAGAACCACGTCTTTTGGAAGCACAGAGCATGCTGTAATCACAAACTTCTCCTGCTGGGTTCTGCACACCCATGAACCCGGGACAACAGCCTTCCTGTCTGGAGTCGAGTGTGCATTCCTTTCTGCCGGCTTTGCGACCCTTGTGGCCCTGTATGCTGGACTGGAACTTGCCAAGCCCAGGTCGGCAGACATTCGTGAGCTCATTCAGGCCTCAACAGCTGGATAGAGCAGCTCCAGCCTGAACGTGCAACCTCATTTTGGGACGGGACTTAGCGGAACCACCGAACTCCACTTCCGGTTCTTCACGATCACGTGACGCACAGAAGTTCCTCTTCCTGCAAAACAAATGTCACGTAGCGTCCAACTGTTCCAGCTGCCTGACGATTTCCAGGGCTGTCCTTCCCGCACCTTCAGCTCCTGGTCCTCTTCCGTTGCTGGGCTGGGTTCCGGGATCGCCAGGTCAGAAGCTCCGCCTCGTATCTCGCCCGTGTTGACCGAGACAGGAAAGAAAACTCCAACACGTCTTTCTTTCTGAGGTGACACAATTGCAGTTCTGGGCATTCAGAATAAAGTGGTCCACTATAGGTTGCATGAATCTCTCTCTCTCTCTCTTTCTCTCTCTCTCTCTCTCCTCTTGCTCTCTCTCTCTCTCTGAATCATTAATTATTTCAGAGAGACAGAGAATAGTCCCATCCACTGATTCATTCTGCACACACCCGCAGCAGTGGGGCTGGGAGCTGGGAACTCCATTGAAACCCCCACGTGGGTGGCAGGAACACAGTCACCCGAGCCACCACCTGCTGCTTCCCAGGACGTGCTGAGGCTGAGAATCAAACCAGGGGCTCCAGTGTGGGCTGAGAGCATCCCAAATGGCATCTTTTTTTTTTTAAACTTTTATTTAATGAATATAAATTTCCAAAGTACGACTTATGGATTACAATGGCTTCCCCCCCATACTGTCCCTCCCACCCACAACCCTCCCCTTTCCCACTCCCTCTCCCCTTCCATTCACATCAAGATTCATTTTCGATTATCTCAATATACAGAAGATCAGCTTAGTATACATTAAGTATGGATTTCAACAGTTTGCTCCCACACAGAAACAAAAAGTGAAAAATAATAGATGATTTTTTTTAAATGATGATGAAATCAGAGCAGACCTATTGTCATGTTTAATCCCAGTGAGAGTCAAGTTGGGAATTGATAATTTCTTTTTTTTTTTTTTTTTTTTACAGAGGATCAGTTTAGTATGCATTAAGTAAGGATTTCAACAGTTTGCACCCCCATAGAAACACAAAGTGAAATATATTGTTTGAGTACTCGTTATAGCATTAAATCTCAATGTACAGCACATTAAGGATAGAGATCCTACATGAGGAGTAAGTGCACAGTGACTCCTGTTGTTGACTTTACCAATTGACACTCCTGTCTATGGCATCAGTAATCTCCCTATGCTCCAGTCATGAGTTTCCAAGGCTATGGAAGCCCTCTGAGTTCTCTGACTCTTATCTTGTTTAGACAGGGTCATAGTCAAAGTGGAGGTTCTCTCCTCCCTTCAGAGAAAGGTACCTCCTTCTTTGATGACCTGTTCTTTCCACTGGGATCTCACTCACAGAGATCTTTTGCCAGAGTGTCTTGGCTTTCCATGCCTGAAATACTCTCATGGGCTTTTCAGCCAGATCCGAATGCCTTTAGGGCTGATTCTGAGGCCAGAGTGCTATTTAGGACATCTTCCATTCTATGAGTCTGCTGAGTATCTCACTTCCCATGTTGGATCACTCTCCCCTTTATTTACTCCATCGGTTAGCGTTAGCAGGTACTAGACTTGTCTATGTGCTCCCTTTGACTCCAATGCCATCTCACTGTTCCAGGTGACCAAATGGCATCTTTTTAAAACAACTATTTATTTATTTGAGAGGCAGAGTTATAGAGAGAGAGAGAGAAAGACAGACAGACAGACAGAGGTCTTCCATCTGCTGGTTCACTCCCCAAATGGCCGCCAACAGCTGAAGCTGGGCCAAATCAAAGCTAGGAGCCAGGAAAACAACTTCTGGGTCTCCCACGTGGGTTCAGGGGCCCAAGGACCTGGGCCATCCTCCACTGCTTCCCCAGGCCATAGCAGAGCTGGATCAGAAGTGGAGCAGCCAGGACTCGAACCAGTACCCATACGGGATGCCCACACTGCAGGCAGAGGCTTAGCCCACTGTGCCACAGCGCTGGCCTCCCAAGTGGCATTTGACAGCTGACTCAAAATCCCAGTTTGTCTCTCTCCTCCTTCTCTACTCCAAGTTCCCCTCTCTCCAGGCAGCTTCCTGTTCCACATCCCCTCAGAGGACAAGGAGGTCCTAGCCCACAGGAGGAGGTCTCCTGCGCTGAGCCATTGCCTATTGTGTGTCTGGAGGCAGGGTTCACATTTCAGTTCAGTCTCCTCACAGCCAGACCCACAGCAGATCTTCCACCACTCATCCCAAACAGCTGGTGACCACACCAAGCTGAGCGCTGGCAAGGCTCACTCACTGGCTTGGACCAGTCACTCTCGGGTTCAGGTCAACCTACCAGCAGGTGCACTTCCTACTCCCATCTTGTTCCATCTTTCTCCTTCTTCACCAAATGCCACTCCCATTCCTGCTCCTCCTTAGGCAGGCTCTCTGGGTTGGCTGCAGGGCCTTGGCATGTAAGTAGAGTTATTCTGCTTGTACTTTAAAAACCGTTTATTTATTTTATTTTAAAGATATGAAGAGGAGGGGAGGGGCTGGCACTGTGGTGCAGTAGGTTAATCCTCTGCCTGCGGCGCCAGCATCCCAAATGGGCACCATTTCTAGCCCCAGCTGCTCCTTTTCCAATCCAGCTCTCTGCTGTGGCTTGGGAAAGCAGTAGAAGATGGCCCGAGTGCTTGGGCCCCTGCACCCATGTGGGAGACCTGGAAGAAGCACCTGGCTCCTGGCTTCGGATCTGTGCAGCTCCGGCCGTTGCAGCCTTTTAGGGAGTGAACCAACAGAAGGAAGACCTCTCTCTCTCTCTTTCTCTCTCTCTCTATCAGTGTCTGTAACTCTACCTGTCAAATAAATAAATAAATAAAATCTTTAAAAAAAAAATAGGAGGGGAGTGAGAGAGAGAGTGAGCACTTCTATCTACTGATTCATTCCCCACCACCCGCAACAGCCAGAGTTGGGCCAGGCCCAAACCAGGAGCCTGGAACTTGATCTGGGTTTCCCACCTGAGTGGCAGGGACCCAAATATTTGAGCCGTCTGCCACTGTCTCTTGTGCATTAGCAGGAAGCTAGATCAGAAGCAGAGAGGCCAGGACTCAAAGTAAACAGGCCGGGCCGGCGCCGCGGCTCACTAGGCTAACCCTCTGCCTGCGGCGCCAGCACCCCGGGTTCTAGTCCCGGCCAGGGCACCAGTTCTGTCCTGGTTGCTCCTCTTCCAGGCCAGCTCTCTGCTATGGCCCGGGAAGGCAGTGGAGGATGGCCCAAGTGCTTGGGCCCTGCACCCCATGGGAGACCAGGAGGAAGCACCTGGCTCCTGGCTTTGGATCGGTGCGGCGCACTGGCCGTAGCAGCCATTGGGGGGGTAAATCAACGGAAAAGGAAGACCTTTCTCTCTGTCTCTCTCTCTCTCACTGCCTAACTCTGCCTATAAAAAAAAAAAAAAAAGGGCCGGCGCCGCGGCTCACTAGGCTAATCCTCCGCCTAGCGGCGCCGGCACACCAGGTTCTAGTCCCGGTCGGGGCGCCGGATTCTGTCCCGGTTGCCCCTCTTCCAGGCCAGCTCTCTGCTGTGGCCAGGGAGTGCAGTGGAGGATGGCCCAGGTGCTTGGGCCCTGCACCCCATGGGAGACCAGGAAAAGCACCTGGCTCCTGGCTCCTGCCATCGGATCAGCGCGGTGCGCCGGCCGCAGCGCGCCAGCCGCGGCGGCCACTGGAGAGTGAACCAATGGCAAAGGAAGACCTTTCTCTCTGTCTCTCTCTCTCACTGTCCACTCTGCCTGTCAAAAAAAAAAAAAAAAAAGTAAACAGGCCAATATGGGATGCATCTTCACCACTGCACCACATGCACACCCCTCGGGTTACTTTAGACACCTGTCACACACAGTTTCACTTCAGTGTACAAGGCAACATCAAAAAGTTCATGGGAAATGGAATTAAAAGATCAGTTTATTTTGGCACAAAAGTTTTTGACATCCAATGTTGCTTAAAATTAATTTACTTTTTTAAAAAATATTTTTTTTATGTATTTGAAAGACAGTTACAGGGGCCGGTGCCATGGCTCACTTGGTTAATCCTCCGCCTGCAGTGCCAGCACCCCATATGGGTGCCAGGTTCTAGTCCTGGTTGCCCCTCTTCCACTCCAGCTCTCTGCTGTGGCCCGGGAGGGCAGCGAAGGATGGCCCAAGTGCTAGGGCCCCTGCACCGCATGGGAGACCAGGAGGAAGCACCTGGCTCCTGGCTTCAGATCGGTGCAGTGCTGGCCGAGGCAGCCATTTGGGGGGTGAACCAATGGAAGGAAAACCTTTCTCTCTCTCTCTCTCACTGTCTATAACTCTACCTGTCAAATAAAAAAATAGCATATGTTAATATATATAAATACATATTTTTTAAAAAAGACAGTTAAAAAGAGGCAGAGAGAGAGAGAGAGAGAGAGAGACCTTCCATCTGCTGGTTCACTCCCCGGATGGCCACAACACCTGGAGCTGTGCTGATCCAAAGCCAGGAGCTTCTTCTGAGTCTCCCACGTGGATGCAGGGGCCCAAGGACTTGGGCCATCTTCCACTGCTTTCCCAGGCCACAGCAGAGAGCTGGATCAGAAGTGGAGCAGCCGGCTCTCGAACTGGCGCCACATGGGATGCTAGCACTGCAGTCCAGGGCTTTAACCCACTGCACCACAGCGCCGGCCCCAGTCTCCTCATATTTTTTAGTCAGAGCCGACTTCCTAGACTGGCCCCAGCTGCTGAGGAAGGTGGCAAAATTCGACCATAAATTCCTCCGGTAGATTCTCCAGTTGTTAGAAAACGACCAGGCGGCTCAAACGAAGGGCTGGGAGCTTCGACCAGAGGGTGAAATCTGCTCAGGACGTCTGATTCAAAGACAACAGTGTCAAGCTGTTCCTCAGACCCCAGGAATTCTCTGAGAAGTAGATAATTAGGATATGGAGGGAAGACAGGGGCACGTTGTCATAGGAAAGGAATTCTGTGTATCTCACAGGGATCTGCCCTGCCCTGCATGTGTAGGCTGAGCGCTTACGTCACTTCACACCTTGGGCAGAGCGACGGAGGAAAGCGTACCCAGAGACCTTCCTTTTCCAAGGTCACTCGCAGCCGCCACCAATGCTGGGGCTACCCTGCCTCCCCCTGCAGGAACAAGCTGCTCCCCACCAGACCCTGCAGGCTCAGCCCCACACCTCTGCCACCACCTGGAAGGATCTCGCCCCTCCTCATCTTTCCGCAAGCTCCTCCCTCCACTGGAGGTCCAGCTCCCTTCAAGGAAGAAGTCTTTTCCAGCCATGCCAGCTACGGTCGCCTCTCCCACACATTCTGACACCCCTGCCTGTTATCGTGGGCGTTCCTGTGTCCCACCTGGGGGAATTACTGCAGGCTGCTGTAACAGATGAGCCCAGCTTTTTCAGGGGCTTTGACAAAATGAAGGCTATTTTCACTTATGTCCCAATGCCAAGTGGGTGTTCCCGGCCAGGTTAGCATTCTGCACGATCACCCAGGGTCCCTCAAGCCATCTCAGCTGTATGGCTCTGCCCTCTTCTAGATCTCTGGAGTCCTTGCCCTGTAGTTGGCAGATAAGGAAAGACAGCGTGAAGAGGAATAGTCCAATTTCTTTCATTGCCACGTGATATTCCATTGCATGAACATACCACTACTTACGGGTTTGATAGGAACCATTATCAATAAAGCTATTATGAATGTGTCTTTCATGCATACGCTGTTGGGTTAACACCTAGGAGTATGAATACCACGGCACAGGGCATGCACTGCATGTAAGCTTCCATAGGTGCTGCCAAAGAGTTTTCCGAAGTGACTCCACCAGTGGACACGATCACCAGCAGTGCGTGAGACCGCCGGGAGCTCCGTGTCTTGCAGTCACTTGGTTTTGTCCATGCTTTTCATTGACCTGTTCTGATGTGTGTGCAGGGGTGTCTCCTTGTGGTTTTACTTTGCATTTCCCTAACGACTAACGTTATGCAGCATCATCTTATAGATTCATTGGCCATTTTGATATCTTCTTTTGAGAATTCCTGTCTAATTCTTTGGTCTGCTTTTCCATAGGGCACTGTGCCCCCCACCCCCCACCCTGACCTCTTGGAAAGTCTGAAGTTAAGATTTTTTAAAAATTTATATAGGGTCTGGCATTGTGGTAGGACTGCTAAAGCTAACTGTGACACTGGCATCCCATATGGGTGCCAGTTCAAGTCCTGGCTGCTCCACTTTCAATTCAGCCCTCCCCCCCCAACTAATGCACCTGGGAAAGTGTCAGAAGATGGCCTAAGTTCTTGGGCCCCTGCACCCACGTGGGAGATCCAGATGAAGCTCCTGGCTCCTGGCTTCAGTCTGGACCAGCCCTGGTTGTTGTGGCCATCTGGGGAGTGAACCAGCAGATGGAAAAATCTCTCTCTCTCTCTCTCTCTCTCTCCCTCTCTCTTTGTAACTCTACCTTTCAAATAAATAAAATAAATCATTAAAAATTATATAAAGGGAACAAATTTCATGTGTCTCATATGCAGTTTTAAGAACATAATGAGGGGCCAGTGCTGTGGCGCAGAAGGTTAATGCCCTGGCCTGAAGTGCCAGCATCCTATATGGGCACCAGTTCAAGACCCGGCTGCTCCATTTCCAATCCAGCTCTCTGCTATGGCCTGGGAAAGCAGTGGAGGATGGCCCAAGTCCTTGGGCCCCTGCACCCGTGTGGGAAAGCTGGAAGAAGCTTCTGGCTCCTGGCTTCGGATCAGCACAGCTCCAGCCATTGCGGCCAACTGGGGAGTGAACCATCGGATGGAAGACCTCTCTCTCTCTCTCTCTGACTCTCCTCTTTCTCTGTGTAACTCTCACTTTCAAATAAATAAATAAATGTTTTTTTTTTAAAGAACATAATGATACCTCCCACTCTCCCTCCTCCTTCCTGTCTTTCCTTTAAATTTTTTTGATGAAATACTTTCAATTTACTTTATAGTCACAAGTTCAGTGCCTCTTTCTTACTGATTTGAAGAAGTTATTTATATACTCTGGGTACAAATTCTTTGTTATTACATGCATCACAACTACAACCTCACTTTGTAGCTTTTAACAGAAATATTAAATGCTAATGAAATAGATGTTTCGATCTTTTATTTTGTGGCTAATACTTTTGTGAACTGGTAAAGAACTCTTTGCCTACCTTCAAGTCATGAAGATATTTGGTGCTTTTAGAGGCTTTCTAGTGTTGTCTTACACTTGGAGCTATGACTTACCTTAATATGAAATAGGGATCATATGTTTAAAGGATTTTTTTAAGATTTAGTTATTTATTTGAAAGTCAAAGTTATATACAGAGAGAGAAATCTTCCACCCACTGGTTCCACCCAAATGGCCAAGACTGGCCAAAGCTGAAGCCAGGAGCCAGGAGCTTCTTCCAGGTCTCCCATGTGGGTAGCAGGGGCCCAAGCACTTGGGTCATCTTCTTCTGCTTTCCCAGGCCATTAGCAGAGATCTGAAAGGTCCATTTCTTCCTACTTGACTGCCCAATGGGTCAGCACCATTTATTGAAAAGACCAATTCCCCACCATACTGTGATGGAAGCTTTGTTGCAAATGAGGCCACAGATCATGTATGAATCTATTTTGGAACTCTTATTATTTTTGTCCTGTTTGTCCATACTTTCACTGATGTCATTTTTTTTTTTTTTGCTATCACATACTTTTAATTATTAGGGCTTAAAAATCAGTAAATTGTGTCTTCTGTTTTTGCCGTTCCTTAAGATAGTCCTTGCTATCCTTGGTATCCTGGGTTTCAGAACTTGCTCATTAATGGCTCCCCTACATATATAAGTCTTCTGGGACTGGGGTTGAATGGAATCTGGGGAAAGTTAATAGCTTTGCAGTATTCTCTCAATCCATGAACGTGAATCTTTCCCACCCTCACGCTCCATTCTTTAATTTCTCTTCATAACATTTTGTGGTTTTCTGTATTGAGGTCTTACTAATCTTACATAATCCCTAGATGTGTTTTCTGATGCTGCTGGTCATGGACATTTTGTTTAGTACTTCACTTCCAAACTGTGTATTGCTAGTGTAAAGAGATACAACTGATTCTTGTAAGTTGACTTCTACCCAGTTCTCCTGATATATCCATTTTTTAGCCATTTCAGCCACCCTCGCTTCACTGGCTAGAACTCAGACACACAGTCAGTCCGAAGTGCAAGGGAGCCTGGGAAGCTGAGCCTACTGGAGAAGCCAGGGAGAAAAGGAGAGGAATTTTAACGAATACTCTACAGTCTGTATTCTGCATGTAGATTCTTCCAGACTCCACATTGAGACTTGAGTGCCCATGGGATTGCCCAGCCACCTCACTGTGCTGGAAGGAGTTCCAAAGCTCTCCAGGTTTTAAAGCAGTTTCACTTGACGTAATTTGAAGAATCCTGCAGAACACTTTAATTCAAAGAACATAACATGACAAGTTAAACTCTTGTGGTGCCAGTGGGTTGAGCTG
The DNA here is from genome assembly GCF_964237555.1 of Oryctolagus cuniculus. NCBI lineage: Eukaryota > Metazoa > Chordata > Mammalia > Lagomorpha > Leporidae > Oryctolagus > Oryctolagus cuniculus. Next base: position 5,823,198 of record NC_091451.1, read on the forward strand.
CTGTTTGGGACACCGGCACCCATATCAGAGTGCCCGAGTTTCAGTTCTACCTCCATTTCCTGCCAGCTTCCTGCTGATGACTCCCTGGGGGACAGCAGACGATGGCTCAGGTACTTCAATCTCTGCCACCCACATGGGCGACCTGGATGGAGTTCCTGGCTTCTGGTTTTGGCCTGGTCCTGACCCAGCTGTTGAAGGCATTTGGAGAGAAAAAATCAGTGGACGGAAGATCTCTCTGTCTCTCTATCCCTCTCTCTGTTTTTGACCCTCTCTCTGTTACTCCACCTTTCAAATAAATAAAAATAAACATTTTTTCAAAAGTTAAACTCTGATGAGCTATGTTACATCCATATAATGTAATGTTATTCAATGGTAAAAAGAAAGAGCTATTGTCTCTCTGTCTCTTCCTTCCTCCTTTTCTCCCTCTGTAACCCTGCTTTTCAAATAAAATAAACAAATATTTTAAAAAATAGGGCTGGTGCTGTGGCACAGCAAGCTAAGCCGCTGCCTGTGATGCTGGCATCCCATGTGGGCACTGGTTCAGGTCCTGGCTACTCCACTTCCCATCCAGCTCCCTGCTAGTGTGCCTGGGAGGGCAGTGCAGCATGGCCCAAGTCCTTGGGCCCCTATACCATGTAGGAGACCCAAAGAAGGCTCCTGGCTCCTGGTTTCAGATTGGCCCAGCTCCAGCTGTTCCAGCCATTTGGGGAGTGAACCAATGGATGAAGTCTCTCTCTCTCTCTCTCTCTCTCTCTCTCTCTCTCTCTCTCTCCCCTGACTCTAACTCTGCCTTTCAAATAAATAATAATAAAAAAGAATGTACAATGCCAAGGGTGAATCTGATGAAACTATGACTTGGTGTAGCAATGATATATACTGTAGGTTCATTGGTTGTACCAAAAGCACACTCTGGGGATGGGCGTTTGGCATAGCTGCCATGTCACACTTGGGATGCCTGCAAGCCATATCGGGTTTCTGGTGCAAGTCCGAGCAACTTTGACCCATCTTCCTGCTAATGCACATTCCGGAAGGCAGAAGATGATGGCTCAGGTACCTGCGTCCCTGCCACCCACGTTGGGAGACCCAGATAGCATTCCTCACTCCTGGCTTCAGCCTTGCCCAGCCCTGGTTGGTGTAAGCATTTGGGGAGTGAACCAGCAGGTGGGAGATCTGTCTATCTTCTCTGCCTTTCCAGTAAAAATGAAAGTAAATAAAATTTTTTATTATTAAAAAATCACACTTTGGAGGGGGTGAGCACAGTGGGGTTCTGTGTGTATGGGGGAGGGAGAATATGGGAATTCTTGGTCTTTCTTATTTAACTTTACTGCAAATCTAAAATTGTTCTAAAAAATGAAGTTGGAGCTGGCATTGTGGTACAGATGGTTAAGCTGCCACCTGCAACACGGACATTGCATGTGAGTGTTGGTTCAAGCCCCACCTGCTCTGTCTCTGATCCAGCTCCCAGCTAATGTGCCCAGGAAGGCAGTAGAAGATGGCCCAAGTCCTAGGGCCCCTGCCACCTACATGGGAAACCTGGATGGAGTTCCAGGCTCCTGGCTTCAGCCTGGCCCAACCCTGGCCATTGCAGCCATTTGGGGAATGAAGTGGCAGATTAAAGATTTTCTCCTTCTCTCTCTCTCTCTCTCTCTCTCTCTCTCTCTTCCTCCCTCCCTCCCTCCCTCCCTCCCTCCCTGAATCTTGCTCTCTGTAACTCTGACTTTCAAATAAATAAAAATAAATCCTTTTTTAAAATGAAGTCTATTAAAAGCAGTTAAACTCTAACACTCTGGATAATCATATGACCTCAAGGGGAACACCAATACACTTGGAAAATATTCATAACAGCAGCTGAGCCCATGGGTCACTCACTGAATGCTGACGACTGGTGCTGGGCATTGCTGAGTTCTGAGTGGTTCAGTTTAGAGCAGTATTTAGTGTGTCAACAATGCCCCTTCATGAGAATGTACTTGACCCTCGAACAGTACAGGTTTGAAATGTGTGGGTCCACATATATGTTGATTTTTTTTTTTTGAAATTTGTGACAATTCTAAATAAGATAAGAGTTGGAGAACTCAAAAGGCTTCCATAGCCTTGGAAACTCATGACTGGAGCATAGGGAGATTACTGATGCCATAAACAGGAGTGTCAATTTGTAAAGTCAACAACAGGAGTCACTGTGCACTTACTCCTCATGTAGGATCTCTGTCCTTAATGTGCTGTACATTGAGATTTAATGCTATAACGATTACTCAAAGAGTATTTTTCACTTTGTGTTTCTATGTGGGTGCAAACTGTTGAAATCTTTACTTAATGTATACTAAACTGATCTTCTGTATATATAGAAAATTGAAAATGAATCGTGATATGAATGGAAGGGGAGAGAGAGCGGGAAAGGGGAGGGTTGCGGGTGGGAGGGAAGTCATCAGGGGGGTGGGGTGGGGGGGAAGCCAATGTAGTCCATAAGCTGTACTTTGGAAATCTATATTCATTAAATAAAAGTTAAAAAAAAAAGTCAAAAAAAAAAAAGAAATTTGTGACAATTAAAAAAAAAGCCTAGGTGAACAATATAACCTAGAAATATGAAAAAGGCATGACATGGGTGCACAAAATGTATATGGGTAATAATCTATTTTATCAAAAATAACCCATTTTATCATTTACTAATATGAAATACACAGAGTCTGAAGCAGGCGTTTGGTGCAGCAGTTAAACGCCGCTTGGAGGGCCCGCATTCAGGGGCTCCCGGCCCAGCTCTGCTGCCAGCCCCAGCTTCCTGCTAATGCAGACCCCGGGGGGCCTCGGGTGAGCGTTCACAAGCCCCTGAGCCGCGGCTGCCCACGTGGGGCCCCCGGAATCACTTCCCAGCGCCAACTTCATCCAGACCCAGCGCCGGGAGTGAGCCAGAAGACATCTCTGTCCCCATCTCTCTTACAAAGAAGTATAGTTCATTATAAAAAAGAGAAAATCTATGCTTACCTATGGTAAAAAGTTAGAATTGATGGAGATTTGGCACAGAAGCACTTACAGACCATATGTCATGTTGTTCACAGGCAGGAGAAATGCAAATAAATGCATTACAAGGAGCCAGCGCTGTGGCGTAGCAGGTAAAGCCACCACCTGCAGTGCCAACATCCAATATGGGTGCTGGTTCAAGTCCTGGGTGCTCCACTTCTGATCCAGCTCTATGCTGTGGCCTGGGAAAGCAGCAGGTGATTACCCAAGTGCTTGGCTTCCTGCACCTATGTGGGAGACTCAGAAGAAGCTCCTGGCTCCTGGATTTGGATTGGCACAGCTCTGGCTGTTTCTGCCAGTTTGGGAGTGAATCAGTGGATGAAAGACCTCTCTCTCTCTCTCCCTCCCTCTCCTTCTCTCTCTGTGTAACTCTGACTTTCAAATAAATAAATAAATCTTAAAAAAAAAAAAGCAAATGCATTATAAGGAGGCTTCAAAGAGGTCATGGGAAAATGGAATTAAAAATAAAAAATATATAAACTTTATTTCTCAGCATAAACCCACCAAGTTCAAGACACTTTGATGAGTGGTGACATCTGCCTTTTAGTCCATTTCTAAAGAACTCAGGGTGCTGGGAATGTAGCCAGGTCAGTGCAGCCCTCTCTAAATGGGTGCCCTTTAAAGCCTTTTTTTTTTTTTTTTTTTTTTTTTTTTTTTTTTTTTTACAGGCAGAGTGGACAGTAAGAGAGAGAGATAGAGAGAAAGGTCTTCCTTTTGCTGTTGGTTCACCCTCCAATGGCCGCCATGGCCGGCGCGCTGCACCCAGAGCACGGCGCTGATCTGATGGCAGGAGCCAGGTGCTTCTCCTGGTCTCCCATGGGGTGCAGGGCCCAAGCACTTGGGCCATCCTCCACTGCACTCTTGGGCCACAGCAGAGAGCTGGCCTGGAAGAGGGGCAACTGGGACAGAATGCAGCGCCCCGACCGGGACTAGAACCCGGGGTGCTGGCGCCGCAGGTGGAGGATTAGCCTAGTGAGCCGGCCACCAAGGGCTCTTTTCAAATAATGTCTGTACCTTTCCTGATGCCTCACATGACACATCACAGTAAGTTAGTGCAAGTTCATTCGGATCCAAAAAGCACTTGAAATGCGAAATGCCTGCATAGTTTTTTCATAATACAGACTTTCCATGAACTCTTTGAAGACACCCCCCCATTAAATCCTAACTGTGTAAGACGAGCTGTGGTCCATACTGTGCACCTGTGGTAATTCCACAGTCACTGCCGGCTGCCGGCGTGGGGGGATCTAGAGTCACCTGCAGCTGGCATTCTTCAGGGGTCAGCCATGCGAGCCACAGGTAACCAGCTCTGTAGGGACCAGCCCACACAGAACATCATTTCATTCGCGGTAGGTACCTGTGTCCTTCAGGTCAATGGATCCCAAAGCTGGGACCTTCCCAAACACTGAGTCTCAGGCCGAACACACACACACACACACACACACACACACACACACACCCCTGTCTCTCTGCGGCAGAGCGTCCTTCCGTGCCCACTGCGAAGCTGGGGTGGCTTTGGGGTGCTCAGGCCAGGAGGGGTTCAGGGAGACTCTGGCGCGGATCTGACCTGTGAAGGAGCAGCCCCAGGGCCCGAGGCTCCTCCCGGGGGAGCTGGGGTTGGTCCTGCCTCATGCCCTCAACCCCAGGTCTAGCACAGAGCGAAGGGCCTGGGGAGTCCTTGGGGAGGGAGAAGGGGCCCAGGGAGTCATTTCCTGCTCTCCCTCTCCTCCTCTCCTCCCAGCCTCTTTGCTTCTCCCTTGCTGGGCTTTTCCCGTAGAAGGCCTTTTCTGAGGTGGTTTTTGTTTTGTTTTGTTTTCAGTGTGCCGCTGAATTACATCTGAGCTAAATTGTTTAGGCCATCTGGCCCAAATTAAAATTCTAACGTCATATATGGAAGTGCCAGAAGCAAAAGCCTCCAAGGGTCCAAAAAAAAAAAAAAAAAAAAAAAAAAAAAAAAAAAAAAACAACTTGCAGCCTTGCAGCCTTTCTCTGCCTCCACTGCATTCAATGTGTTTTCCCCGGGCACATCCTGGTCGGAATTCATGGAGTGTTGTTGGGGCATGTGGGAGTCTGGGGTTTTGGTCCTGCTGAAGATGGAGCAGGCTAAAGTCTACCCGCACCTCACTTAAAACTGGACGATGGCCAGAGAGAACCAAGAGCCTTATCCAAAAACCGTTGGAGGAGCCAGCACTGTGGCATAGGGGGTAAAGCTGCCAACTGCAGCACCGGCATGCCATATGGGTGCCGGTTTGAGTCCTGGCTGCTCCACTTCCAATCTAGCTCCCTGCTATGGCCTGGGAAAGCAGTGGAAGATGGCCCAAGTCCTGGGCCCCTGCACCCACATGGAAGACCTACAAGAAGCTCTGGGCTCCTGGCTTTGGATCGGCCCAGCTCCAGCCATTGTGGCCATTTGGGGAGTGAACCAACAGATGGAAGACCCCCCCCCCCCTCTGTGTAACTCTGCCTTTCAAAGAAATAAATAAATCTTAAAAAAAAAGTGTCTGGCAATATCTGAGGTTAGCAATGGGTTAATATGTGATGGCTTTTTTTAGACTTCATAGAATTTTACAGCCAAATTAAGATGAATAAGAGCCATTGTTTATTGAGCATTTACTTCGTGCCGGGATTTTGAAATCCTTACAACAATCCTATGGAGTAACTACTACCATGAAATTGTGGCTTAGCTCCTGCGCCTGGTGCAGGTGCGTCAGAGAAAGGACAGTCCTGCTCATCTAATCTGATGCTATTTGGTTGCTTCCATGTCTATAGAGGCAATATAATTACATGGCAAGCTAGAAGATTTCGGGAGGCAAGTAACATAATTTTCACCTAATACAGTTTTTTTTTAAAAAAGACTTTATCTATTTATTTGATCAGTAGAGTTACAGACAGAGGGAGGGAGAGACAGAGAGAGATTGGTCCTCCATTCGCTGGTTCACTCCCAAAGTGGCCACAATGACCAGAGCTGAGCCGATCCGAAGCCGGGAGCAAGAGCTTTCTCCAGGTCTCCCACATGGGTGCAGGGGCCCAAGGACTTGGGCCATCCTCTACTGCTCTCCCAGGCCATAAGCAGGGAGCTGGACTGGAAGTGGAGCAGGCGGGACTCAAACTGGCACCCATATGGGATGCCAGTGCAGCAGATGGAGGCTTACCCACTGTGCCACAGTGCCAGCCCCCAATACAGTTCTTTTTTTTTTTTTTTTTTTTTTTTTGACAGTCAGAGTGGACAGTGAGAGAGAGAGACAGAGAGAAAGGTCTTCCTTTGCCATTGGTTCACCCTCCAATGGCTGCCGCAGCCGGCGCACCGCGCTGATTCGATGGCAGGAGCCAGGTACTTCTCCTGGTCTCCCATGGGGTGCAGGGCCCAAGCACTTGGGCCATCCTCCACTGCACTCCCTGGCCACAGCAGAGAGCTGGCCTGGAAGAGGGGCAACCGGGACAGAATCCGGCGCCCCGACCAGGACTAGAACCTGGTGTGCCGGCGCCGCAAGGTGGAGGATTAGCCTAGTGAGCCGCGGCGCCGGCCCAATACAGTTCTTTTAAAGGTTAAAAAGCTATGTCTAGATGATTATGGCTACATTCTGGTTAGTGGGGTGCTTCCTCTCCAGGGCCACAGGCGAGGGCAGTGGCAGATCTTGGATCCTGGGGGCCTGGGCTCTGGGAGCTGAGAGGAAGCTTTGGTGCGGTTCCAGTAGGCAGGGTCCACTTGACATTCTCAATAAGCCCAGCAGGTGGCAGTGTTTCCCTTGCCAGCAAAGCCCACCAGGGAGCCTGAAAGGGTGCAGAAGGGAGGGGGAGATTTCTCATCTGCTGATTGACTTTTCGAATGCCCTCAACAACCAGGGCTAAGCCAGGCCAAAGTCAGGATCCCAGAACTCAGTCCAGGTCTCCCAAGCGGGTGGCAGGAGCCCAATCACTGGAGCCATCATCTGCTGCCTCCCAGGATCTGCATTGTCAAGAAGCTGGAGGCCCCAGCACTGTGGCATAGCAGGTAAAGCGGCTGCCTGCAGTGTCTGCATTCCGAATGGCCACAGCATCTGCGGCTGGCCCAGGCTGAAGCCAGAGCCAGGAGCTTCATCCGGGTTTCCCACATGGGTGCAGGGGCCCAAGCACTTGGGCCATCTTCGGTTGCTTTTCCAGGCACATTAGCAGGGAGCTGGATCGGAAGTGGAGCAGCCGGGACTTGAACTGGTTCACATATATGATGTTGGGATTGCAGGCAGCCCCTTAACCCACTGCACCACAGTGCTGGCCTCAAGATATACATATGTCTTCCATCTGCTGATTCACTCCCCAGATGGCCACAACCGCTGGGACTGGGCCAGGCCAAAGGCAGGAGCCAGAAGCTTCTCCTGGATGTCCCATGCAGGTGGCAGGGTCTAAGCACTTGGACCATCCTCTGCTGCTTTCCCTGGTGCATTAGCAGTGAGCTGGATAGGAAGTGGAGCAGCCAGGACTCAAACCAGTGCCCCTATGGGAAGCAGACACCCAAGGCGGTGGCTCTAGCCACTACACCACCCTGAACTTGGCTGTCTACGCTGCAAAACCGAGACCATAAATTCCTGTGAGTGAAGCCCCTCTGTTTCAGGTGCTTTGGTCCAGCGGTGCTAGCAAACGAACCCACTGCCTTTGCTAAAAAGTGGCAAGATGGGCAGGAGGAACCTGCGGACTCCATCTCCATTCAAGAGGGCTGGGGAGGGCAGGCATGGAGCCTAGTGGCCGGGTCATGTTTGGGGTGTCTGAGTTCTCAAATAAATACAATTTATTAATTATTAAAATTAATGATTAAAATTGATAAAATTAATACACACAAAGTGCATATAATTTTTAAAATGTTTAATTATTAAAAAAGAATTACGGAGAGGGGGAAACAAAAAGAGATTTTCCATCCACTGGTTTACTCCCCAAATGTTTGCACAGCTGAGACGGCCAGGCGGAAGCCAGGAGCCCTGGAACTCCATCCAGGTCTCCCTTGAGGTTGGCAGGGGTCCTCTTCCACTGCTTTCCTAGGGCATAGTAGAGCTGGATTGGAAGTGGAGCAGCCAGGACTCGAACCGGTGCCCATATGGGATGCCAGCACTGCAGGCGGCGACTTCACCCGCTACACCACAGTGCAGGTCCCCCTAACTAACGTAGTTCGGGCTTCCTTACGCTGTTCCGTTCCTTGCATCCACTGCATCTGTGCGGTGGAAATACTTCACAATGGCACGTTCTGTGACATCAGATCAGCAGCCCGAGACTTGAGCGCAGCGGGAACATTTACACCAACGCCAGCCAAGGGCGCCATCCCAGGAGAGCCCGTTGCTAACCGTTGCCAGCACCCAACCGCGTAGATGCCGACGATGTGGGCCTGGCGTTGCGCGTTGCGATAAAACAGCGGAGCAGCTGGAAACACTTGGGGATCCGCTGTTAGCAGCCCTGCCGAGGTCTGCTCTGGGACTTAACGCACCGCGGAGTAGGAAGACCCAATCCAGTGTCCCGCGGTTCCCGAGAGGAGGGAGACCGCGGCGAGCTGTCCCCAGCGAGACACCTGCGGCTCACCGCCGAGGCGGGACGCTCGGAGTTACTGACGCCAGCATCTCTTGTGCTGATTCTGAGCACGCAGCGCTGGGCAGGTCCCGCCCACCAATCTCCAGGGCTGAGAAATAACCCTGGAGCGCGCTCCGGCGGATGAATCAGAAGGCACCCCACAAGGCATTGCACAAACGCCCTCCTCCTCCCTGCTCCTCCTCCTCCTCCACCTGCGCAGCTCCCCCGCCCTGCAGACAGGTGCAGAAACAGCAGGAGTCCCCACTTCAGGCACACGCGCCGGCAACAGCCAGTTTGGGGGCTTCGGAGCAAACCCGGGCTGGCAGCCAGCTCTGCCGCTTTCCCCGCTCTGTGGCCTTGGCCACGGGGTGATCTTTTTCCACGACTTTGCTTTCTCATCTGTACAGCAAGGAAACAAAAGCCGGCCAAAAGCTAACCGGGGAACTGATGGCCCAGACACCTGCGTGCCAGAGCGGAGCCTGCCCAAGTTCGATTCCTGGCTCTGGCTGCTGAGTGCAACTTCCTGCCAGAGCCGTGGTGAAGGCTGAGCCCCCAGCCCCCACTCCCCCCAACATGGGAGGCCTGGCTTGCAGTCCTGGATTCTGGCTTTGGCCAAGGCCTAGCCCCAGCCATTGAGGGCATTTGGGGAGTGAACCAGAGGATGAGAGATCTCTCTCTCTCTCTCTGCCCCTCCCTCACTCTCTCCCTCCCTCTCAAATAATGAAGAAATTTAAACAATAATTGAAGGAGCAAAAGATAACAGCTTAAGTCCATGTATATCAAAGTTACCATGTTCACCAACACCGTCAGTGGGGACAATGCTAACTGTATTGTCAAGAAATTGGAAGGGGCCAGCACTGTGGTGTAGCGGGTGAAGCTGCCGCCTGCAGTGCAGGCATCCCATATGGGCTGGCTCTAGACCTGGCTGCTCCATTTCCAATCCAGCTCTCTGCTGTGACCTAGGAAAGCAGTAGAAGATGGCCAGTCCATGGGTCCCTACACCCATGTGGGAGACCCAGAAGAAGCTCCTGGCTTTGGATCAGCACAGCTCTGGCCTCTGCAGCTATCTGGGAAATGAACCAGTAGATGGAAGACTTCTCTCTCTCTCTCTCTCTCTCTCTCTCTCTCTCTCTCTCTCTCTCTCTCTCTCCTCTCTCCCTCTCTGTAACTCTGCCTTTCAAATAAATAAATCTTAAAAAAAGAAAAGATAATGGGAGAGGAGGTCACAGAAGTGGTGACGTAGCTAGAACCTTGTCTATAAGCACAGGGCACCAGCGATGACGCGTACTCTGTAGAGGCAAGGAGGAAGCCCCCAGAAGCGTATAGAAGTCAGCACCTGGGGCCGACATTGTGGCGTAGCAGGTAAAACCACTGCCTGCAGTGCCACCATTCCATATGGGTGCCGGTTCAAGTCTCGGCTGCTCCACTTCCGATCTAGCTCTCGGCTATGGCTTGGGAAAGCAGTGGAAGATGGCCCAAGTCCTTGGGCCTCTAAATCAAGTGGGAGACCCAAAAGAAGCTCCTGGCTCCTGACTTCAGATTGGCCCAGCTCCAACTATTGCAGCCAATTGGGGAGTAAACCAGCAGATAGAAGACCTCTCTTGCTCTCTCTCTCTCTCTACCTCTCCTCTCTGTATGTAACTCTGACTTTCAAATAAATAAATATATAAATCTTTAAAAAAAAAAGAAAAAATAAGTCAGTACCCTTTAGGGCTTGGAACTCAAGATGGGGCTGTTACCTTTCACTGTTGGATTTTCCAAATATTTTCACTTTTTAATCCTGTTCCTGTAAGAGGGCTATTCAAAAATTCATGGAAATTTGGGCAATGAAAAAGCTATGCATGGATTTCAAAGGTTTTGTGTCGCTCCCCCTCTTCGTGGAGGAGCAACACTGAACCCTGCGCTGTTCTTTCGTCTGCTCGGCCCTCCCCGGGTTTGCTGCTGGTTCTTCCCGGGTTGGCTACTATCCCTTCCACCTCCGTGGAAGGGCAGTTCCCCCTGGCCGCATTCCCCACTTCCGCAGGGGAGCGGCACACCGCCGGCCGGGTCTCTCGGGGGCTGCACGGGTTCCCTTAGATGTTCCCCATAGATGTTCCTGGTGCATGCCGTCTCTCTCCTCCTTTATAGTCCTCCTCCGCCAATCCCAACTCGGCTGAGTACGCTGCTCTCCAATCAGGAGCAAGTCCTACAGTTAATTGGTTGAACTGGAGGCAGCTGTGCGGAAGCTGTTTACTTCTCTCCCAGCGCCATATTGTGGGAGAGCAGATGCATAGAATAAGTCCTAATTCGAGTAACTTAGTCTAGTCCGGATTGCTCCCCACAGATCCCCCTTTCTTTTTATTTTTTGGCGTTGATACGCGCCTGTCTTCGGTGTCCCACGGCACACACTCTGCTCTACTTGCTAGCGTTGCCACAGGCTCTTACAAGTCCTATCAATCAGGAAAACCGAATCCGGGTCCTCTCTTCGCCATTGTGAGGAGGTTTTTAGGCGCTGATGCGTGCCTGTGTTCGGTGCCCTGCAGCGCATGCTCTACTCTGCTAGAACTGCCTGCAGGTGTTTACAAAACCTATCAGGCAAACCGAATCCAAGCCTTCTCATTGCCGTATTGTGGGGGAGACTTATTAGTGTTGGTTCGTGCCTATCTTCGGTGACCTGCAGCTCATACTCTGGTCGAGCTTTGCTGGCGCTTACCGCCTTAAATCAGGCAGACCGAATCCAAGCTTAATATTGTTGTATTGTGGGGAAGCCTTACTGATGTTAATTCGTGCCTGTCTTCGGTGACCTGTGGCGCATAAGCTGCTAGCTGCCCGCAGGTGCTCATCGCCTCACTTGATTAGGCAGACCGAATCCAAGCCTTCTAATTGGCATGTTGAGGGGAGGCCTTATTTTTCTCTATTTCTCTATCTCCGGGCATTCCTACCTCTCCCATTTCACTTCTATCTTCCAGCATTCCCATTTCTCTTTTACTTCACTTCCAAACTTCTGTTTCTCTTATCCCTGCGGCTTTCCGGCACCTCGCCCCGCCGGCAGGTTCCCGGCTCTGCGCCGCTTCAGCCCGCGCGCCTCTCTCATCTGCGCAGCTTCCCGGCTTTGCGCGGCTCGGCTTTGCGCGCTCCGCGGTCTCCACGCTTAACCCTTTCGCGTCTGAACCACGGCCTACGCCAGCGTTCCCTATCTATTCACGCCCCGTGCTCTCTCTGCACGCGGCGGCTTCCGCGAGTAACACAGCGTAGCTTGCGTCTCCGCCACTAGGATTCAATCTAAGTTCCCCGGGCTAGCCTGGCGAATTCAACCCAGCGTACGTCTCCGCCCCACGATTTGGCTTCCCGTCCTTTGCTCCCCGGGCTAATCAGACGGATCCCAATCTGGCTTGCGTCTCAGCTTCTGGTTTTAACTTTTCGCCCCCTATTCCCGGGCTAACTTGAGAACCCCAAAGTGGCTTTCGTCTCCGCCTCGGCCTGCCCCCCGCGGCTTCAATTTCCCTAACATTTTTCTCTACCCGGTATGTTTCCCCAAACTTTCCTCCAACGATATTCCTCCCTCATTTCTCCTGGCCTCTCCCCACAGTCCGCGTCCGAGTCTGTTTGTTCTAGCTTTCACTTTCGCTTTCGACCTTAGAGATTTCTCCCAGCTTCCCCCCGTAGTCCGTATCCGAGTCTATGCCTAGGCTTTCAATAGCTTCTTCCGGCACCTTTTTCGTCCGGCTTTTCCCTAGGCTGTTTGCTAGTCTCTCTCTCCGATATTTTCCCAATTCTTCCCGTTTCTTCCCTCCTAAGTTTGCTATCCGTCCTAGGTTTCCTATCCGAGTCAGGTTTCCTATCCGTCCTAGGTTTTCTATCCGAGTCACGGCACCATTATGTCGCTCCCCCTCTTCGTGGAGGAGCAACACTGAACCCTGCGCTGTTCTTTCGTCTGCTCGGCCCTCCCCGGGTTTGCTGCTGGTTCTTCCCGGGTTGGCTACTATCCCTTCCACCTCCGTGGAAGGGCAGTTCCCCCTGGCCGCATTCCCCACTTCCGCAGGGGAGCGGCACACCGCCGGCCGGGTCTCTCGGGGGCTGCACGGGTTCCCTTAGATGTTCCCCATAGATGTTCCTGGTGCATGCCGTCTCTCTCCTCCTTTATAGTCCTCCTCCGCCAATCCCAACTCGGCTGAGTACGCTGCTCTCCAATCAGGAGCAAGTCCTACAGTTAATTGGTTGAACTGGAGGCAGCTGTGCGGAAGCTGTTTACTTCTCTCCCAGCGCCATATTGTGGGAGAGCAGATGCATAGAATAAGTCCTAATTCGAGTAACTTAGTCTAGTCCGGATTGCTCCCCACAGTTTTGTATCAAATAAACTCATCTGTTAATTTCATTTCTACAGGCTTCTGAAGCACCCTCCCAGGACATCAATTTCATTTTATCTGGGAATGCAATATGTCAGCTCGATCTCTCCTAATCTCTCCAGCCCTTGGGTTAGCTGGTTGCATTTTGTTCTTTGCTCCGGGGTTGAGTTTGCACGCCTCGCCATGGCGACCTTGGAAAGAGTTTATTTTTTACAGCTCCGCTGTACGTTTCTGCAGCTCCTTCAAGTCTGTTTGACGTGTGTCTTGATTTACAAGATGCTGGTGAATCAGTCCAAATAAAGCCTTCTCTCCTTGCAAAGAAAAAAATATGCGAGGCAATAGCAGGGGATGATTCAGAGTCTGAGCGTTCATGTGCAAGGCTCTGCACACAGCAGCAGGCAGTTGTGGGCAGCCGGAGCCTGGCAGCCCCCGCCCCCCGCCAGCTCCGCAGAGCCCAGCCCTGACCTCAGCCCCAGCCCTCCTCCTGCTTGGTCCTCCAGCCCGAATCAGAAAGCTTGGAGCCTTTAACTTCAAATTCTCAGACCGGACCCCGGGGCTATGGATGGGTTTTGGAGATCTCACAAACCCCCCCAGAATGATTTCTGCAACCACAAATGTTTGGAGGAAAAGCATCCATCTGGTCTTCAGATTTGCCGTCTCCTGACCCCTGGGACTGAACTGGTTTCGGTGTATGTATACCTCCAATATTCCCTGCAACGCAAATTGAAGACTCAACCGGCTATCCCTTATTGTGCTTAGAACACAGCACGGTGGCTGGGAGCTCCAGCTGGGGACAGACTGGTCCCTGGGGGACGCTCAGTGCCCACAGTGACTCCATGGAGGGGGAAGCCCCTCCCAATGGCTGTGTGTGGGGCAGGTGGTAACAGCTGTTCCTGCCTCTTCGACTCTGAGAGCTGCTGAGCTGGGAAGGGCTGTGCACCAACCTTCTCATCATCATCCCATCCCACACACCCCACGTCTCTGCCTCCTGGCCAACACCCACCCCTCCTTGAAGACTTCTGTACCCCTCCCCTCCCATGCAATCCACGCTGCTCTTCTGCAGGGCCCCTGTGTTGACGGCACATCTCACCCTGTGTATCAGCGCCCATCAATCTTCCCAGCAACCCTTCAAATACACAGAAGCCACGAGGATTCCCAGCCACAGGGGGCGGAAGTTGAGGCATGGAGAAAAATATGCACTGACTTTTTGCATTTATTTCAGAAACAGAGACAGAGGGAACTCCCATCCATTAGTTCATACCTCAAATGGCCACAGTGGTCAGAACTGGGTCTGGCCAAAGCCAGGAGCTGGGCACTCAGTCCAGGTCTCCCACATGGGGCAGGAACCCCATTACTTAACCCATCACTGCTACCTGTTAGGATCTGTGTTGGCGGGAAGTTGGAGCCAGGAACCAGGACCAGGAACTGAAGCCAGGTATTCTGATGTGAAATGTGGGAGTCTCAACCAATATCTATTTTTTTTTTAAGATTTCATTTATTTATTTGAGAGGTAGAGGGAAAGAGAGAGAGAGAGAGAGAGAGAGAGAGCGCGCTTCCATCTGCTGATTCACACCCCTAATGTTTGCAATGGCCAAACCTGCACCAATCTAAAACCAGGAGCTTCTTCTGGGTCTCTCACATGGGTGCAGGGGTCCAGGCACTTGAGCCATCCTCCACTGCCTTCCCAGGCCATAAGCAGAGAGCTCGACTGGAAAAGGAGCATCCGGGACGTGAACTGGCACCCGTATGAGATGCTGGTGCCACAGGCAGAGGCTTAGCCTAGTACCCCCCAGCGCCAGTCCCCCTCAGCCAACCAGTATCTTACCTGCTAGGCTGAACACCTTCTCCTGGAGCCATAGTATAGCCCGTGCTAAGGCGGCAGTGCATTGTCACCCACTTCTTGAGCCCTCCTCTCTGATTCTGCCCAACTCCGGCAGCAGCTTTGGCCTTTCATCTGTGTAAGGTCTCCTCGGACCCTCTTGAAGACAATGACCATAACTGGGGGCCGGCGCTGTGGCGTAGCAGGTAAAGCCGCCACCCCCAGTGCCAGCATCCCATATGGGCGCCGGTTCGAGTCCCAGCTCCTCCTCTTCCAATCCAGCTCTCTGCTATGGCCTGGGAAAGCAATAGAAGATGGCCTAAGTGCTTGGGCCCCTGCACCCATGTGGGATTCCAAGAAGAAGCTCCTGGCTCCTGGCTTCAGATCGGTCCCCTTTGGCCATTGTGACCAGCAGATGGAAGACCCCCCACCTCTGCCTCTCTGTAACTCTGCCTTTCAAATAAATAAATAAGCTTTTTTTTTTTTTTTAAAAAAAAAAGGGGGGGTGCATAACTGATTTACTTTGGTAGCTCAGGCATTTTTAGTGTATTAGTAAACAGTAGCCACTCAATAAATGTTAAAGAAACAGAGGGATCTGTAAAGTGTTTGCCCTGGCTCTTCCCAGATGGCAAACTTTTAAAAAGTCTTCCAGCCTTGATCAGGTGATTTGTAGATTTCAGCGAACAACTATTTATCTCCGGGGGCCAGCACTGTGGCATAGCAGGTAAAGCTGCCACCTACAGTCCCATATGGACTCAAGTCCTGGCTGCTCCACTTCCGGTCCAGCTCTCTGCTGTGGCCTGAGAAAGCAGTAGAAGATGGCCCAAGTGCTTGGGCCCCTGCACCCACGTGGGAGACCTGGAAGGAGCTCCTGGCTCCTATGTCTGGGATGCCCAGCTCCGGCCATTGTGACCAATCGGGGAGTGAACCCGTGAATGGAAGGTCTCTCTCTCTCTGCCTCTCCTTGTCTCTCTGTGTAACTCTGACTTTCAAATAATTAAAATCTTAAAACAAAAACTATTTAGCACCTATCCTTTCGATACAGAAAGCTTTACCAGGCACCTGCCATCACAATGCCTCTCGCTGGGGAGACAGTGACGAAGAAGACAGGTGGTCTAGGAGTTACAATCCGCTGGTCTTCAAACAGGACTTTATACTTTGTGTGTGGGTGGGTGCAAACTGTTGACATCTTTACTTAGTATAGAGTTGATCTTCTGTATATAAAGATAATTAGAAATGATTCTTAATGAAGGATGGGAGAGGGAGTAGGAGGTGGGATGAGAGTGGGGGTGGGAGGGGTATGAGGGAAGAACTACTATATTGAAAAAGTTGTACCTATGAAATTTATTAAATAAATGCTTTCTTAAAAAAAAGGATAGCCACTTCCCCACAAAAGATCCTTCATTAATCTCTAGAACCTAAGAACATATTACCTTATATGCAAAAGAGACTTCGTAGATGGGACTAAGTTTATAAGGAGATTATGTTGAATGGCATAAGTATCCTTACAAGATTGCTAACTGATGGAATGGTACTGTTGCATTTCCTCAATCCTGTTGAACCAGAGGTAGCTCCTCATCTTTTGTTGTCATTGATGGTCACAACAGGTCAGTTTTCTGGCTGAAAGCACTACATTCTGCAGTTGTCTGGTAAGTTCTTCATGACTCCATTAGGTGAAAAATATAGGCAGAAACAGTGTATAACTAGTCCTGTATGCTTTCTACCACATCCCATATGGAGGCAAAGAATGTTCAGTTTGTCCACAACTGTTGTCATTATACTAGGATTGTCCACTGAGTTAAGGAGGAGCCTACCAGATTTGTCCTTTGAAAATTTACTTTGTTTGGTTCAAAATTAAGAAATTTGGAGAGTCAGACTTTGAAATTACATAAACATCCTGTTCTGCATTGGTCCTCTGAAAATCTCACAATCTATAAATCACCCTTGCCTATAAAATTATTGTATTTGAATTTATGCATCTTAAATGTCCTATTTCAATTCTTGCTTTATACTTGTATTTGCTGGTCTTTTCCAGAATTTTAATGTTAATCAAAAATCATTTTCTTTCTATATAATAAAAGTTTTTTGGTTTAAAAAAAAAAAAAGGAGTTACAATCCAGATGAATAAGTACATGATGGAATAAAAAGCCACTCCCACACCGAAACCAAAACACAGAGGCGCCCAGCTCCTGGCAGGTCCACAGCCCCAGGGCCGCTGTTAGGGGGACATATTGTCCAGAGCAGCCCTGCGGTCCCAGGCAACGGCGCCCTCTGAGCAGGTCAGGCAGGGCTCCGGCCTCCTCACCGGGCTCAGTCCTCCTCCTCCCTGCCTTCCCCGGGGGGAAGGGCCGCGAAACTTCTGTTTGGCCCAGGGTGTTGTCAGCTTGGGGATCAAAGCAGGAAAGTTCAGCCAGGGAGCGGGTGGCGCCGTGAGGGTTGGGGGATGGCCGGAGGATGGCCAGTTTCCGTGGGAGCTGGCTGTGGCTTGGCGGCAACTGGCACACCCAAGGTCAAGGTCAAGGGGAAGGTCAAGACCGGAGGCTCGGGACTGAGCAGGGACTCAGAGCTCACAGCCAGCAGGGCGCCTGGACGTTGCTTCCGCTCCCTTTGCACATACTTTGAACTATGAGATCCTTGTAGCTGTGGAAGGGTGGGCAGGTGCAGTCTGTTTCCTCCAAGAAAATTTCGCTTTGGGGATCTGAAAGCTCCACCCAGAATCAGGAAAGCACATATTATGAAGCAACTATTCGTGGCCTTCAGTTTTGTATTTATTTTAGCCAAAATAAACTCATGTCTTAATTCCATTTCTCTGAGAACTTTTAGAAGTACTCCCATATGCATGCATTAGGCTGCCGGGGGACAGGCGTGGGGACACTGGGACTTAGGGACTTCTTCCCTTGGGGGCCTGGGTCCTTTCTTGGTTTAGGAGTAGGCCTGCAGCCTACAGCCTGGCAGTGTTCTCTTACTTGTTTAAGGAGAAAGGCGGGAAAACTTTCCAAGTAAAGGAGGAGACCCAGCATTGGTCCCTGGGAGTACTCAAGTCGCCCTTGCTTTTTTAAAATTTTTTTATTAATGTATTTGAGAGGCAGAGAGAGAGAGAGCGCGCATGCGCACACTCCCATCTACTGCTTTCTCCCCAAAGCCCACAATAGCAGGGGGCAAGGGGACTGGCAAGATCAAGAACTAGGAACTCAGTCCCGAACTCCTCTGCTGTTTGACCATCACTGCTGCCTCCCAGGATCTGCATTAGCGGGAAGCTGGCGATAGGAGCCAGAGGCAGGAATCGAACCTGGCACTCTGATGACCTGTGACTTAATGTCTTTTTTTAAACCTGTAACTTCCTTTTTTTTTTCTTAAGATTTATTTATTTATTTGAAAGTCAGAGTTACACAGAGAGAGGAGGAGGAGAGAGAGAGGGGAGTCTTCCATCTGCTGGTTCACTCCCCAATTAGCCACAACAGCTGGAGCTGTGCCAATCCGAAGCCAGGAGCCAGGAGCTTCTTCCTGATCTTCCATGTGGGTTAGAGGCCCAAGCACTTGGGCCATCTTCTACTGCTTTCCCAGGCCATAGCAGAGAGCTGGATGGGAAGTGGAGCAGCCAGGACTCGAACCAGTGCTCATATGGGATGCTGGCACTGCAGGTGGCAGCTTTACCCACTAGGCTACAGCATCGGCCCCTTAATGCATTCCTTAACCCCTGGGCCCCAGGCCCGCCCCACCGTTGCTTTAATACAGTGCAGAGCGTTCCCTTGTCCTCCCTCCCTCCCCATCCACCTGAATAACTCGTCCCTGATTTTCAAGACACATCTCCTAGCTTCCTGGAGCCCCGGTGGTCTCCAGATGGCCACGATCCGTACAACTGTCACTGCGTGGGCAACAAACTACATTCCAGGCTGCCCCGTGTGTCTTCCCCAGGGTGAGGGCTGGCCTGATCTTCCCTGGCCGCACAGGTCTGGGTGAGGTGGAGGTGGTGAGGTCCCGGGGTGCAGGGCAGGCCTCCTGGCGTCTTCCCGGGTGTGGTTTGGGCGTTGGCTTCCATGTCGATGGATGGATGATTAAGGAGAGAAACTTGCTCCGTCACTCGATTTACTTTCCTGATAAGACCCGGAGGAGCTCTGGGGAGGGGCCCACACCTTGTCTATGCTGCGCCAGATGTTTTTACTAAACGTGAATACCGAGGCTGAATAAAATCCAGAGGAGTGAAAATTACAGGGCAGGTTGTGCTTTTCTAGGCTCCCGCTGCAAGGCCGGGGTAAAACATCCCACTACACATGCAGTCCCGGCTCGGAGGCCGCAGCAGATGGCCGCGGGTGTGGGCGGTAATGAGAGGGCGGGGCGAGCCAGCAGAGGGAGAAACCTCATCAAAGGGACTCCGTCCAGACTAAGTGTCCCAGCTCCTACAAGTACAAGAGATCTGACACTGGGCTGGACCATCTAAATATTAAAGCCCGTGATTACGTGTTTGGGGCAGAGCCAGCCTGGTCTCTCGGGACTGTGTCCATTCCCTGGGGGTGCTTCGTGTCAAGTAAGGGCAAACAGCAGGGTCTGGAACACCTCTGGGGAGCCCCTGGGAAGGGCCCTGGCGCAAGATGGGGCAGGTGTGGAGCAGAGCAGCTCTTTAGCCAAGCCACGCGGCGTGCTCGGGAGGTGGAGCCGCTCTGAGTGGAAACGCGTCGCCTGGGTGAAGGGGCGCCGAGCCCAGGGCGGCGATGATGGGGACAGAGATCCGTTTAGCTGACTTCTGGGAGGTCCAGGGATTTCTGATGGCATGGTCTCTGCCCTCCCTTGTGGTCCGGGGAATCTGGGATTAGGGGTGAGAGCTCCTTTCCCTTCAGCACCCCAAACCTACTAATGACCTAATGACCCACTCTCAGAAAATTCGTTTCTGGGTACCTTCCCATGGAGGAGTTCAGGGAGAGAGAAGCTGTGTCCTCCATGCTATGAGTAGGTGTTTATTGCAAAGCACCGAGCAAGGAGCCGGGCAGCTGTGGCTTGATTTCTCGGGTCTCCCAGAGGAGTTAGGGGCGAAGGTTCTTACAGACTGAAATCAGGGCTGAGAGGTGCGTCATCGGCTCGTGTCCAAGTTCCTGATTGGACAGTGGTGCTCATGACCTCCCTTTGATTGGTCAGTGATGCCGGGCTCTTTAGGGAAGTTATGCTGGCCTGGTGGGCTCCAGTTGGTCGGGGTTGCGTGAAGGTGGCAGTGACATTCTGGCCGGACACGGAATTCCCCTATACAAACCACCCCAGGACAACACTGGCCAGCAAGGTTCTTATCTATTGGAGAAGCAAATGACTCTTTGCAGTCTGGTGATGAGAGCCTTGTAGGACAGTCAGTGACCTTGGGCTAAGGGAGACAGACAAGATAGGGGTCCAGCTTCAGGACAGAGGCGGTCAAGGGGGATGCAGTCTCTGTGAGTGTCGCTCTGAAAGAGAGTCCATCCCAGAACTCCACAAGGGCACTGAAAAAGCCCTTTGCAAATGGAATCAAAGGGTGGGTTTATTTTAATGCAAACAGTCTTGAAATCCATGCCTACAAAGAGTCTCCCAAAAGTCCCTGGAAAACACGCATTATGAAAACACTGCACGGATTTCAAGAAATGTGTACACCAAAAATAAACTTCTCCTTTTAAGATTCACCTATTTATCTATTTATTTGAAAGACAGAGAGGAAGAGAGAGAGAGAGGGAGAGAGAGAGAGAGAGATCTTATTTGCTGGTTCACTCCCCAAATGGTCACAACAGCCAGGTCTGGGCCAGGCTGAAGCCAGGAACCAGACACTCCCTCCGGGGCTCCCCCACGGGTGGCAGGGACCCAAGTGCTTGGCTCATCATCCACTACCTGTCCATGCACATCTTCAGGGCGCCAGACCCAAAGCAGAGTAGCTGGGACTCAAAGCGGCATTCTTGATTAGGATGCTGGCATCGCAAGCATCAGCTTAACCCGCTGCACCACAACACAGACCCCTAAACTTACCTTCTCATTCCATTTCCCGTGGACTTGTTGAAGTACCCTTGTACACCTGTGGTACTGCAGGACTTCGTGTCTTCTTGTGCCCGTGTGACTGAGCGGGCCCTTCCCTGGGGTGACGAAGCGGTCACTCCTAGAGCGCCTCAGAGCTCAGGGTCCCCAAGCATCAATCCAGAAGTCCCTCTATCTCCCCCTCTCTGAAGGTGATGCTCACCTCATGGAAGTCCTGGCCGCACTGAGGGGGCTCTGGCTGAGCTGAGTTATTCGGCACGGTGGGCGTGCCTTGTGCACCTGCTATGGCCAGCTTGGAGCTCACTGTGAAGTGAAGAGAGAGCCGGCTGGAGAACAGTGTATCCACTGCCTCTCTTTTTCTTTCCACAGACGTGTGTCACCAAATTGTGCTTGATTTGCTTTTTACATGGAAAAAAATAAATTTAAGTAGTAATTTAAACAATTATTTTTATTTCTATTTTTATTTATTTGTTTTTAGATGTATTTTATTTATTTGAAAGTCAGAGTTACAGAGAGAGGTAGAGTCAGAGAGAGAGGTCGTCCATCCGATGGTTCACTCCCCAAACAGCTGCAACAGCCAGAGCTGTGCTGATCTGAAGCCAGGAGCCAGGAGCTTCCTC
This sequence comes from Oryctolagus cuniculus, assembly GCF_964237555.1. NCBI lineage: Eukaryota > Metazoa > Chordata > Mammalia > Lagomorpha > Leporidae > Oryctolagus > Oryctolagus cuniculus. The sequence continues at coordinate 5,844,482 of NC_091451.1, forward strand.
CAGGTCTCCCACGCGGGTGCAGGGGCCCAAGGACTTGGGCCATCTTCTACTGCTTTCCCAGGCCACAGCAGAGAGCTGGAACAGAAGTGGAGCAGCTGGGACTCGAACCAGTGCCCATATGGGATGCCAACACTGCAGGCTGGGGCTTTAACCTGATGCACCACAGCACCGGCCACTAAACAATTATTTTCAGATTATATTTGTTAGCATATAATTTATTCATGGGGGAGAATCTAGAAAAAACAGAACTCTGGGGCCAGCGTTGTGCTGCAGTGGGTTAAGCTGCAGCTTGCGGCTCCAGCATCCCATATGGGAGCACCTGTTCAAGTCCTGGCTGCTCCACTTCCGATCCAGCTTCCTACAGGTGCACCCGGGAAGCAGCAGAGGAGGGCTCAGGTAACTGGGTCTCTGCCACCCATGTAGGAGACCTGGATGGAGTTCTTGGCTCCTGGTTTTCATCTGGCCCAGCACCACATTGCAGCCGTTTGGGGAGTGGAAGTGAGTGAAAACCCTCTCTCCAAAACTCTGTCTTCCAAATAAATGTCTTAAAAAATTAACTCCTGAGGTGTTCGCATATGTAAATATTATCTTTTAGGCATACAAAATATGTATCTTTTAACTATAATAAATTTTTTATTTAATCACAGGGTAAATAATAGCAACAATGATTTATTTATAATCTCTACCACAATAAAGATATAGAATACTTTCATATCTTTCTTTCTTTCTTTTAAAGCCGTATTCCCATAAAGTTTATGTAAAACCTTAACCCGTTTTGGTGAGTCAGCAAGGGGACATTTGTTCATCAGTGTTCTGCTTTAAGGTGAGCGCCTACTTGTTACAACCATTCTGTCAGCCACCAGACTGTCAGATCCTCTCCATCCTCTGCACCGAAGGCTTTCAGTTTCCTCAGATTGCAGGCACGCCTTTTCTCCTATTTTCCAAATGTCATGTTCTGAACCACAGCCGGCTCTGCAGGCTTCGGGATCAGCTACTGGGGGCGGGGGTGGCTCGCTGAAGACCACCCTGAAGATGGGCTTTGGTTTATCCACTGAAATGTTCTCAGGGAGGTGGGAAGGGAGGAGCTCCGTTCCTACACAGAATAGGGAGAAAGCCCCGCCTGCCACCACCTTGTCCTCCTTCAGCTTTAAAAGCCCCCTTGGGGGCAGTATGGGGGGCCAGGCGCTGTGGCTTAGTAGGCTAAGCCGCCACCCTCCGCATAGGTGTCCCATGGGGGCATTGGTTCGAGTCCCAGGTGTTCCACTTCCAGTCCAATTCTCTGCTGTGGCCTGGGAAAGCAGTGGAAGATGCTTGGGTTCTTGGGCCCCTGTACCTGCGTGGGAGACCTGGAGGAGGCTCCTGGCTCCTGGCTCCTGGCTTTGGATCAGCCCAGAATCAGCCCTGCTCTAACTGTTGCGTCTATTTGGAAAGTGAACAAGCAGATGGAAGACTTTTCTCTCTGTCTTTCCCTCTCTGTAACTCTACCTCACAAATAAAGAAATAAAAAGAAAAAAGCCCCCTTGGGACTGGGCATTTGACCTAGCAATTAAGACCACTGCATTCCGCATCCGCATTCCAGGGTTCATCCCAGATCTAGCTGTTAGGTACATCTGGGAACTGAACCAGCTCATGGAAGAATTCTGTCCCTATCTCTCCCTCGTCACCCTGCCTTTCAAATAAGTAAATACGAATGGGTGCCACGAGGGATTCTTCTGTACTGGATTGGCAGGAACATCCACCGTGAATTACTCCACTTTTTTTTTTTTTTTTTTTTTTTTTTACAGGCAGAGTGGACAGTGAGAGAGAGAGACAGAGAGAAAGCTCTTCCTTTGCCGTTGGTTCACCCTCCAATGGCCACCGCGGCCGGCGCACCGCGCTGATCCGATGGCAGGAGCCAGGTGCTTCTCCTGGTCTCCCATGGAGTGCAGGGCCCAAGTACTTGGGCCATCCTCCACTGTACTCCCTGGCCACAGCAGAGAGCTGGCCTGGAAGAGGGGCAACTGGGACAGAATCCGGCGCCCCCAATGGGACTAGAACCCGGTGTGCCGGCGCCGCAAGGCGGAGGATTAGCCTAGTGAGGCATGGCGCTGGCCGAATTACTCCACTTCTGCAAGATATCCCCACTGGGAGAGACTGGGTAGGGTTGCACAGGATCTCTCGGGATTCTTTCTTGCAAATAAAGGCATGAGCAACACAAACTTGTAAAAGCGAGAAATAAACATCAGAACAACCAAACCTCTGAGCTCTCTGGTTGAGCTTTACCTTCTTTCTGTGCTTCTCTGCTGTAGAGAGAAAGAACAAAGCATGAGAGGCTCTGTGTTCTGGGTCCCTGGTGTCAGCATCCTCAGGGAATGCTCAGGAGAGACAGTCTTCCCTGGCAGTCACTTCTGGAAGAGACGTGAACTTGGCCTTGAAACACAGCTCACAGGGGCCTCAGTTTAACCTACACATCCCATACAAGGGTGCCTGGGTTTGCCTCTCAGCTCTGGCTTCCTGCTAATGCAGACCCTGGGAGGTGGTGGTGATGGCTCAAGTACCTGGAACCTGGCCACCCACAGGGGAGACTTGAATCGAGTTCCTGGCTCCCAGATTCAGCCTGGCCCAGCCCCAGCTGATGCAGACCGTCAGGAAGTGAGCCAGCGGATGCAAGCTCTGCTGCTCTCTCTCCCGCTCCTTCTCAAATTAAAAAAAAATGTTTTTTAAATATAAATTCTCTGTGCCCTTTCTCATTCATTTCTCTCAGTCCCCAGTCAGCGATCAGCAAAGATGTCGGTTTGTCTTCTCTGGAGGTTCATACACGGGCATTCTGTGTGTGTGGCTTCTTTCATCCAGCACCGTGTGGGAGAGATTGGCCTGGGCAGCTTCAACTCTGAGCCATTCAGTCCTCCTGATGAGCACTCAGCAGTGTTCCACGGTGTGGCTACACCACAGAGCGTCCGTGCACCTGTTAAGGGATTTGGGAGTTGGTTCCAGTTGGGCGCAGTTATCAATAACTATGAACAGCAGCCATAGGAGCTGCGGAATCACAAGAAGGTACACACAGCCTTTTATATATGGGTAAGCGTATGGACGCATGTGCATACAAGTATGTGCAGTAGTTTAGAGCGTTTCCCAAAGCGCGTGTGCCAGTTGACATCCCCGCCGCTCGTACATGAGCGTTCCAGGCCCTCTAGCTCCTCACCAACACCCGGCAGAGTCGATCTGTGGACTTTAGCTGCTCTGTGGCTGCGTCATTTTACATCATTCTAAAGTCTGTGGTTTGTATTGAACTTCAGGTCCCCGCTCTACTAAATATTCCTTTTAAATGCCATTATTTGTGGAGGCATTACATGTCATGAAATGGATGAGGGGCTGGCGCTGTGGCGCAGCGGGTTAACGCCCTGGCCTGCAGTGCCAGTATCCCATATGGGCGCCGGTTTGAGTCCCGGCTGCTCCATTTCCAATCCAGCTCTCTGCTGTGGCCTGGGAAAGCAGTAGAAGATGGCCCAAGTGCTTGGGCCCCTGCACTCCCATGGGGGACCCAGAAGAAGCTCCTGGCTCCTGGCTTCAGATCGGTGCAGCTCCAGCCATTGTGGCCATCTGGGGAGTGAACCAGCGGATGGAAGACCTCTCTCTCTGTCTCTGCCTCTCTCTGTAACTCTTTCAAATAAATAAAATAAATCTTAAAAAAAAGAAAGAAATGGAGGAAACATGCTTCAGTTGAGTCATTCCTGCTGGTAAACATTTAGGTTGTTCGCAGTTTTCTCCATAAACAGTGCTACTAAGTCATCTTGGAGGAATACACGGTGGGGTTGGCACTGTGGTGTAGTGGGTAAAGCCACCCACTGCCTATGGTGCCGGCATTCCAAATGGGTGACAGTTCACGTCCCAGCTGCTCCAGTTCCAATCCAGCACCCTGCTAGTGCTCCTGGGAAAGCAGCAGAAGCCCCTACACCCACATAGGAGGCCTGGAGGAAGCTCCTGGCTCCTGGCTCCTGGCTCCTGGCTTCAGATCGGCCCAGCTCTGGCAGTTGTGGCCATGTGGGGAGTGAACCTGTAGATGGAAGACCTCTCTTTCTCTCCTTCCCTGTCTCTCCCTTTCTCTCTCTCTCTCTCTCTCTCTCTCTCTCTCTCTGTGTGTGTGTGTGTGTGTGTGTGTGTGTATGTGTGTAACCCTGCCTTTCAAATAAATAAATAAGTGGTTATTTCCTTAGGATAAATAACTCAAGTAATTCTTTCTTTTGGAAGAAAAATAAGGATCAGCAAAAAGAAAAACACCATCTATAATTTCACCAGTTTGAGAAAACTGCCATTAACATTTTGTGGTATACCCTTCCAACCAGCAAGCTGACTTGCTAGCCATCTGCATTTTTTTCAATATTTCTTTCTTAAAAAATTTTATTTATTTGTTTGAGAGGCATAGTTACACATAGAGAGAGACAGAGACAGAGACAGAGAGAAAGGTCTTCCATCCGTTAGTTCACTCCCCAGTTGGCCACAGTGGTCAGAGCTGAGCCTATCTGAAGCCAGGAGCCAGGAGCTTCTTCCAGGTCTCCCAAGGGGTGCAGGGGCCCAAGCACTTGGGCCATCTTCCACTGCTTTCCCAGGCCACAGCAGAGAGCTGGACCAGAAGAGGAGCAGCCAGGACTTGAACACCAGCCCATACGGGGTGCCAGCACTGCCGGCCCCCACTAACTACATTTTTTAGAAGATTTATTTGAAAAGCAGAGTTAGAGAGAGAGAGGAAGAGGGAGAGGGAGAGGGGGAGGGAGAGAGAGAGAGAGAGATCTTCCGTTTGCTGGTTCACTCCCCAGATGGCCACAAAGGCCCAAACTGGGCCAGTCCGAAGTCATGAGCCTGGAACGCCATCATCCAGGTGTGTTCACATGGGTGCAGGAGCCCAAGCACTTGGGCCACCTTCTGCTGCCTTCCCAGGGCATTAGCAGGGAGCTGGGAGGGAAGTGAAGTCACCAGGACTTGAACCAGTGCTCATACGGGATGCCAATGTTGCAGGTGGCAGCTTAACCCAGGGCACCACGATGCTGCCCCTGAAATATGAACTCTTGAAGGCTCTGGATACACGTCGCCAAGAGCTCATGGTGTTTTAGTCCGTGCAGCTGGCAGCCTTGCCTACATCCATTGAAGGAAATGCAAAGCTTGAGGATAACCTCCTGCAGAGTCCAAGGCAGACTCGAGGGAGGACTGTCCCTAAAAGCCCGAGACGGAGGCCCGAACCCCTCTAGAAGCTGCTGGGTAAGCAAAGCGAGGAAGCGAGAAAGCCAGGCTGCTCTTGCACACCCCATGCTTGCCTCTGCCGAGCCGATCCCAGAGCCGCACACTCTAACGAGCATTCGATCCGACGCAGTCCTCGGAGTTTCACGCTTTGCCAAGGGTGCATGGCCAGACACCCTCTCTCTGCACCTGGGGGAGGAGCTCCTAAAGACTGGGCAGCTGGGCCGGCGCCGTGGCTCACTGGCTAATCATCCACCTGCGGCGCCGGCACCCCATATGGGCGCCGGGTTCTAATCCCGGTTGCTCCTCTTCCAGTCCAGCTCTCTGCTGTGGTCTGGGAGAGCAGTGGAGGATGGCCCAAGTGCTTGGGCCCTGCACCCCATGGGAGACCAGGAGGAAGCACCTGGCTCCTGGCTTCGGATCGGCGCAGCGCCGGCCATTTGGGGGGTGAACCAACGGGAGGAAGACCTTTCTCTCTGTCTCTCTCTCTCTCACTCTCTAACTCTATCTGTCAAAAAAGAAAAAAAAAAAAAAAAAGACTGAGCACCTGCCAAAACCAAGAGCTGGACCGTGGGACAGGCCCCAACAGGTGAACGGCTCCCAGCTGCCAAAACCAAGAGCTGGACCGTGGGACAGGCCCCAACAGGTGAACGGCTTCCAGCCCCAGCACCTGCACCCTCCGGAGAGGAAAGGTGGAAAGATGAAGAGCCGGTGTTCTTTTTACCCAGCCGTTCCAGGTACAGGTGTATGCTCAAGCAATTACTCCCCAGGCCAACGTAAGAAGCAACGCCGGGAAGTTGTGAGCCAACACTGCTTTCTCCCTTCCTGCGTGGCAGGCCCTGGACCCCAGGAGTTTGTCAGTATTACGGCTCAGTTTTGTAGATGAGGAAATAGAAGCTCAGAGAGGGTAAGTAACTTACCTGAGGCTGCACAGTTCACACGCGTGACTAGAACCTCTCTGATCAGATCCGTGTTACACGGACGCACATGGCCTAGTAAATTCCTAGTCCTTTCCTGCTCTCCCATGCCAGGCAGCTCCGGGAACTGTGGAAATGTCACATCCAGGAATAATTCCTCGGCTCCTGCACGTGCACCTGGTCACACTGGTGCTTTGGGGAGGGCGTGCCCAGCACGGAAGGCTCGGGACTGCATCGTCTGAGACACTCAGGTGAGGGAGGCAGCATGGTGCAAAGGGGCGTGATCCTAGGATTAGAACGGCCGACGTCTTGCTTGTGATCTGTCATCAGATGCCTGCCGGGGTGTCTGTGAGCTCCCCCGTGCACTCCTGCAGCCCTGTAGCGCCTGTGTCCCCATCTTTCAGGGGTCCTGGTGGGGCTCACCAAGCCATGCATTTGAAGATGGAGCCACCAGTCAGTGCTACCAGTGCTGGCATTGTGGCCATGCCATATGGGAGCATCTGTTCAAGTCCCGGCTGCTCTGCTTCTGATCCGGCTCCCTGCTCATGTGCCTGGGAAAGCAACGGAAGATGGCCCTGAGTGTTTGGGCCCTGGCTACCCACATTGGAGACCCGGATGGAGTTCCAGGCTCGTGGCTGTGGCTTTGGCTTGGTCCGCACCTGGCCATTGCAGCAATTTAGGCTATGAACTAAAGAATGAGAGAGCTGTGTGTGTGTGTGTGAGTGTGTGTGTGTGTGTGTGAGTGTGTGTGTGTGTGTGTGTCTTCCCGCCTCTGTCACTCTGCATTTCTTCTTCTTCTTCTTCTTTTTTTAGAAAACTTTTATTTAATAAATATAAATTTTAAGAGTACAACTTTTGGATTATAGCGGTTTTTCCCCCTATAACCACCCTCCCACCCACAAATCATCCCATCTCCTACTCCCTCTCCCATCCCATTCCTCATTAAGATTCATTTTTTTAAAAGATTTATTTATTTACTTGAAAGTCACACACACACACACAGAGAGAGAGAGAGAGAGAGAGAGAGAGGTCTTCCATCCACTGGTTCACTCCCTAATTGGCCCCAACAGCCAGAGCTGTGCTGATCCAAAGCCAGGAGCCAGGAGTTTTTTCCAGGTCTCCCATGCAGGTGCAGAGGCCCAAGGACTTGGGTCATCTTCTACTGCTTTCCCAGGCCATAGCAGAGAGCTGGATCAGAAGTAGAGCAGCTGGGACTCGAACCAGCGGACACATGGGATGCTGGCGCTTCAGGCCAGGGCGTTAACCTGCTGCACCACAGAGCTGGTCCCCATTGAGATTTATTTTTAATTATCTTTAGATTCAGGAGATCAACTTAGTATATACTAAGTAAAGATTCCAACAGTTTGCACCCACACAAACACACAAAGTATAAAGTACTGTTTGAAGACTATTTTTATCGTTAATTCTCATAGCACAACACATTAAGGACAGAGATCCTACATGGGAAGTAAGTGCACAGTGACTCCTGTTGTTGACACTCTTATTGATGACATCAGTAATCACCCGAGGCTCTTGTCATGAGCTGCCAAGGCTATGGAAGCCTCTTGAGCTCACAAACTCCGACCTTATTTAGACAAGGCCATAATCAAAGTGGAAGTTCTCTCTTCCCTTCAGAGAAAGGTACCTCCTTCTTTGATAGCCCCTTCTTTCCACTAGGATCTCACTCACAGAGATCTTTCTTTTAGGTCCTTTTTGCCACAGTGTCTTGGCTTTCCATGCCTGAGTCTGCATTTCAAATAAATAATAAAATAAATCTTTTTTTAAAAAAAGATTTATTTATTTATTTGGAAGTTAGAGTTACACAGAGAGAGAAGGAAAGGCAGAGAGAGAGGGAGAGAGAGAGAGGCAGGCAGAGAGAGAGGCAGAGAGCGAGAGGTAGAGAGGTCTTCCATCCACTGATTCACTCTCCAGCTGGCCACAACGGCCAGAGCTGTGCTGATCTGAAGCCAGGAGCCAGGAGCTTCTTCTGGGTCTCCCACGTGGGTGCAGGGGCCCAAGCACTTGAGCCATCTTCTACTGCTTTCCCAGGCCACAGCAGAGAGCTGGATCAGAAGTGGAGCAGCTGGGACTGGAACCAGTGCCCATATGGGATGCCGGCACTGCAGGCGGCAGCTTTACCCACTACACCACAGCGCCGGCCCCTAAAACAAATCTTTAAAAAATGTTCCATTACCATTAATAAGATGCACCTGGCATCCCAGGCCTACCTAGTGCGTCTCCCCTGTTGTGTGAGCCCCGTCCCAGCTGTCTCACCTGTGCTGATGGATGAAGCCTGTGCAGCTGGCTCTGCACTGGGACAAGATCCGTGCTTGTGCTGCTACTGGAATGTGTTTAAACCCAGAGCCAGGGAGACAGCGACTCCTGCTCACTGAAGAGAGACCCTCCTGCCTCTTGGTTCACGGCAAGCATGGCACAATTGGTGCAGGGCCTTGCGTGAGATTCTGTTATGTGGGTTCACAAAAGCACACGCACGTGGGAACTGAAACGGGGACAGATCTGGGGTGCGGGGAAGACAAGGATGGCCTGCAGACATCACCCAGGTGTTCTTCATTTTAGAGTCTGACGAGAGCGCAGGGTCCTCGCTCCTGTATTTAATGAAACCTCCCTGGTTGTCCATTGTTTTATAACCTGCAGACAAACCACACCAACTCAAACTTTGGATGTCAGCATTGTAGGCTCTTTTATCCAATTCCAAATGTTGTCCTATTTTCCCTGTGATTTCTCCCTCATCCCGTGAAATATTTCTAAGTGAGTTGTTTCATTGCCAAATATGAAGGAATTTTCCAATACCTTTCTTTTCTTGACTTCTGGTTTAATTCCACTGTGGTCAAAGAACAGACTTCGAGTTCAATTCTTCTGCATCTCCCGGTGTTTGTTTTGGGCCCCGATGACCGTGGGAGCTCCTCTATGGGTGTTGGAAGAGGATGGGCGGCTACGCTAGCTGGGTGGCCATTTCTGTCTACGTGGACTGGCTGAGCTGCCCAGGTCTTCTCTTTTCCATCTGTTATGTCTGTTTCTTATGCTGAAATTTCCGTCTATAATTATGGGGTTTTCTATTTCTTCTCTACGTTCTGTCAGCTTTTGTTTCACATATTTTGAAACTTTGTTATGCCTCAATGATAAATCCATTCCCTAATCATTGTGCAACACACCCTTTTACCTGGGTAATATTTCTTGCTTTGAAGTCTACTCCAGTATTCCTCTGATTACTGTCAGCCTGGTTTATCCTTCTCCATCCTTTTGCTTTAAATCTATCATTTTTATATGAAAAATGTGCTCCTTGTAGGAAATTAGAGTTTGCAGTCTCTGCTTTCTACTTGGGACAGTTTAGACTACTTACATTTAGTGTGATTATTGCTATGTTGGATTTAAAGCTACCATCTTGCAGGTTGTTTCCAATTCGCCTTTTCTTTTTCTCTCTTCTCTTTGAATCGTGTATTTTTTCAATTATTTCATTTAATCTCCAGTTAAACTGTTTTAACAGAAAATGTTTCCAGGGCCGGCACTGTGGCACAGTAGGTTAATCCTCCACCTGCAGCACCGGCATCCCATATGGGCGCCGATTCTAGTCCCAGCTGTTCCTCTTCCAATCCAGCTCTCTGTATGGCCTTGGAAAGCAGTAGAAGATGGCCCAAGTGCTTGGGCCCCTGCACCTGCATGGGAGACCCTGGCTCCTGGCTTTGGATTGGCACAGCTCTGGCCGTTGCGGCCACCTGGGGACAGAAGACAGAAGACCTTTATCTCTGTCTCTCTCTCTCACTGTAACTCTCTCAAATAAATAAATAAATCTTTAAGAAAAAAGAAGATGTTTCCATGCCTACTGAAGCTAAATTAATGATTTTGTTAAGGTATTGCCAGGGGGAAGACTTTTTGTTTTAATTAAAAGAGTGTGGACTTTGGAGCCACCAGACCCATTTACTGGGCACCTGGCTCTGTCCCTGACTGGCTGTGTGGCCTTTGTTGACTTCACATCCATAGGATTCAATTTCTCCATCTGGAAAATCGGCACACTCGTTACTACTCACCAGAGTGCAGTGAGAATCGGATGAAGTTTGTCAAGTACCCAGAGTGGGCCCAGCACATACGAAATGTTACTGTGTGGGTATGGACTGTCCCCCAAAGGCTCCTGTTCTGGAAGTTGTGTCCTCACTGTGGTGGGGGGGCCTTTAAGAGGAGGGGCTCTGGGCTCTCCTTGAATCTGCTAAGTCCCTGCTCAGGAAAACTGCACCTGATAGCAGAGTGCCTTGTTTGGGTCCTGGCTGCTGGGCTTCTGACCCAGCTGCCCGGGAAGCCGCAGATGAGGGCTCAAGTGCTGGGGTCCTTGCCATCCCCATGGGCGAGCCCAGATTAACGTCCAGACTCCCAACTGCGGCCTGGCCCAGCCCTGTCTGTGGCCAACATTTGAGGAGTGAAACAGTGGATGGAAGAGTCTCTGTCTCTGCCTGCCCCTACGTGTCCCTGCCTTCCAAATAAAATGAAAATAAATAAATAAAAGCATTTTGGACAAAGAGGTAGGGCCTAACAGAAGGTCATTAAGTCACTGGGCCCCACCTCACAGGGGGACTAACGCTGTCTGTCCTGTCTGGAGTGGGCCACGCCCCGTGGGACTGGGCAGGTTATTATAAAGTGAGGCCCCCACCACGTGCATTGATTATTGTTCATTGAGTTACTTTCCCCTTCCTGGAACAACTGGTATTTAAAGGTTTATTTTGAGAGTCAGAGTCAGAGTCAGAGAGAGAGAGATAGGGAGAGGGAGAAGGAGAGAGAGAGAGACAGAAAGAGAGAGGTCTTCCATCCACTGATTCACTCCCCAAATGGCCACACCAGCTGGGGCTGGGCCAGGCTGAAGCCAGGAGCCCGTAGCTCTATCCGGGTCTCCCACAGGGCGAGGATCCAAGCAGTTGGGCTGTCTTCCACTGCCTCTCCAGGTGCATTAGTGGGAAGCTGGATCAGAAGCAGGGCAGCCGGGACTCGAACTGGTGCTCTGCTAAGTGAGAACCCAGCCTGTCACAGCACGGCGCTGGCCCCAACAACGTTTTTGTGCTACTCGTTGATTTCTCTACTCCTTCTGCAAAGGTATTGCAATGGAAAGCTTCCGTTGATGCAGCTCCAACGATGCCAGGCAGTGAGGGTTTTATTTCCCATCTGTGAAACCAGACCCAAAGAAGAGAAGGGAGTGGGGTGGTCTTGTTTTAGACAATGACAGGGGCCTATGAGGAGCGTGTGCTGTCTCCTGACAGGTACCCACTATTCCTCCTAGGGCCCCGGGGATCAGTTAGCTACAAGTGGACAAAAGACTATCTGTCCTTGGCTTTGAAAAAAGCCTTGACCTTGTACCAGGGAAGGCACTGAGCACTCTGCATTCAGCTGCCTCTCCCCAGCCCGGCTCTGAACAAAACCACTTCCTGCTAGCAAGGCCTGGGCTGGTCCCAGACGCTCGGTGGTGGCCAGCACAGACATGCAGCTTTGTCTGCCCGCCGGGAACCTGGGCCTGCTGCACCAGGCCGGGCTGTGTCAGGGGCACGGCCGCTCTCCACATTGGAACCCCAGGAGAGGCTGATTTGTGAGAGGATTCACACTTTACTATTTAGGGAAACTGCCAGAAAGGGAATCCAGAGACTCCTAAGCCCCAAGCCCTCCACCTGCAGCTCCCCCTCGGCCTCCGCCCTCCCATTCTGAGTTGTCTGGTTCCTGTCACGGTGAACTTGGGTTTTCTCGAGTTTTCCCATTACTAGTAGGGTGGTCTAGACTTTTACTAATTTGGAACATAGATTTATTTTTATTTTTAAAGATTTATTTATTTATTGGAAAGTCAGAGTTAACACAGAGAGAGAAGGAGAGGCAGAGAGAAAGAAAGGTCTTCCATCCGCTGGTTCACTCCCCAAATGGCTGCAATGGCCGGAGCTGGGCTGATCCCAAGCCAGGAGCCAGGAGCTTCTTCCAGGTCTCCCACATGGGTGCAGGGGCCCAAGCACTTGGGCCATCTTCTACTGCTTTCCCAGGCCATAGCAGAGAGCTGGATCGGAAGTGGAGCAGCTGGGACTAGAACCGGTGCCCATATGGGATGCTGGCACTGCAGGCAGTGGCTTTACCTGCTATGTTACAGCACCGGCCCCTGAAATATAGATTAAACTGGGATGCGTGCCTGCTTCTGACACACTTCAAGGCTTTGGGTTCAAATAAAGAGTTTCCCTCTCCGTTTATCACAGATAGAACATCTTGCTCTGACATTTACTGCTTTGCAATTTAGAAAATGGTCTGGATCCAAATGTGTAAGAATGGTTATAAATGCTTACACAGGAGGGTGCTTCAAAAGGTTTATGGAAAGTTGAATTAAAGGATAAGTGTATTTTCACGCCAAAAAAAGAAAACAACTTTGAAATCCATGCATACCAGGGAGCTTTTAAAAGTTCATGAACAATGCATCTTAGGAAAAAATTTTTACCACCAAAATAATTTATTTTTATTCCATTTTCCATGAACTTTTTGAAGTTTGCACACACACAGTATTTTTACTCAAATCTTTTTGCAAGGTTGAGGGACAGCTTCAACCCACCACCTCCGAGTTCTGGCTGCCTCAAATATTCCTTCACGTTCATATTCCTTGCAGCGTGCCGTAGCTCTATGCCGACCCTACTTGAGCAAGATAACAAAAGCAAAAAACTCCTCAAGCATTAATGGAGCATTTACTATATGCTACCTGCTTCACTGGTAATGTTTCCTCTCCTCCTTACACACCGCTCTGATCTGGGCATTGTCAAACCTCTGTGCGGAAAACTTGAGTGTTAGCGAGTGATCCACGCAGGGGAATGCAGCTACTAAGTGACTGCTCTGGGCTTAGAACCCAGGCCTAGAACCTGACTCAATTCAGCACCTCTTAGAGAGGGAGAGATAGAGAGAAAGATCTTCCATCCACCGGTTCACTCCCCAGATGGCTGCAACAGCTGGAGCTAGGCCAATCCAAAGCCAGGAGCCAAGAGCTTCTTCTGGGTCCTTCACATGGGTGCAGGGGCCCAAGCACTTGGGCCATCTTCTGCTGCTTTCCCACGCCGGAGCTGAGAGCTGGATTGGAAGTGGAGCAGCAGGACACGAACCGGCGCCCATATGGGATGCTGGCTCTGCAGGTGGAGGCTCAGCGTACCATCACAGCGTCAGCCCCTCGGCACTTGTCCAACTCTTCCTGATACGTCCAGAGGTGCGTCACTCTCCTAGGATCGTGATTATGAACCGCGGATTCTGTCTGTGGGGATATGGGGTCCACACAACAGAATGAATAACTTCCCGACACAGCAGACAGGACGGGAACTGGCACAGGCCACCCAGCCCCTCCCCATTGCTTGCTGACAGACAGCGAGGCAGGTGGGGTTCCAGCAGAGCCAGCAAGTGCAGCCTGCTGGAATCAGCCGCTTCCGTCTCCTCAGAGTGTCGCCTCTTCCCCGCACCTCCTGCCACAGGGAGGGCCGGACCCCAGGCCTGCACGAACTCCCTAGCCATGCTGCTAGAAGGGCTCGCCCTCCTCTGCCTTCCTTCAAGGCCCCTTTAAGAGCCCGGGCTTCTGAGAGCCTTGGGTGATTGCCCCAGACAAAACCCATCAATCAAGTTCTCTGTTTCCATAGCAACTTGCACCTAACGTACAGCATCAGACACATGATATGAAAAGGAACTACTTTTCTTTCTTCATTGTCTCCTTAGACTGTAACATCTCCTCGGGCCAGTGTGGTGGCACTGTGGGTTAAGCTGCTACTTGCTACCGCTGATGCCACAAAAGCAGGGTTTCAAGTCCCAGCTGCTCCACTTCTGATCCAGCTCCCTGCTACTGTGCCTGGGATAGCAGCAGCAGATGACCCAGCCACCCCCTGGGAGAACCTGGATGGAGCTCCTGGCTCCTGGTCTCAGCCTGGCCCAGCCGCAGCTGTTGAAGCCAGCAGCTGGGCCATCGTTCTCTCTGTCTCTTTATCTCTCCCTCTCTGTCACTCTGCTTTTCAAATTAAAAAAAAAAGACCTGTGACCTCTGTAAAGGCGTGATTTGTAATTCTGTCCCATCAAGCATGATAGCATGAGGTGATTTTGAAAAAGTGACTGAGATATATCAGCGAGATGTTTAGTGCAGACACCATGTGTTGTTGACGGAGTTGGTTCAAGTCAGAGCCACAGGTTGCTTTTAAAGATTTTTTTTTTAAATATTTATTTATTTACTTGAAAGTCAGAGCTACACAGAGAGAAGGAGAGTCAGAGAGAGAGAGAGAGAGAGAGAGAGAGAGATCTTCCATCCACTGGTTCACTCCCAATTGGCTATAATAGCTGGAACCGCGCTGGAAATTAAGTTTATTTTGGTGCAAAAAAATCTTGAAATCCATATTTTTTTTAAATATTTTTCCATGACCTTTTTAGGGGCTGTGGTGTAGCAGGTAAAGCCGCTGCTTGTGGTGCTGGTATCCCATGTGGACACCAGTTCAAGTCCTGCCTGTTCCACTTCCGATCTAGCTCCCTGCTAAGGCACCTGTGAAAACACCAGAAGACAGCCCACTGCTTGGGCCCCTGACCCACATAGAAGAAGCTCCTGGCTCCTGGCTTTGGATCAGCCCAGTCTCTGGCCATTGCGGCCCTTTGGGGAGTGAACCAGCAGATGGAAGATCTCTCTCTAAATCTGCCTTTCAAATAAGTAAATCAATCTTTTTTTTTTTTTTTTTAGAGATTTTATTTATTTATTTGAGAGACAGAGTTACAGACAGAGAGACAGAGACAAAGAAATCTTCTAACAGCTGATTCACTCCCCAGATGGCCACAACAGCCAGAGCTGGGCTTATCTGAAGCCAGGTATAGGTTTTTATCTGGTGCAGGGGCCCAAGCACTTGGGCCATCTGCTGCTTTCCCAGGCCACAGCAGAGAGCTGGATTGGAAGAGGAGCAGTCGGGACACGAATTAACACCCATATGAGATGCTGGCGCTGCGGGTGGAGGCTTAGCCTACTGCACCACAGCACTGGCCCCAGAGGAAGGAAGAGGGGGAGGGGGAGGGGGAGGAGGAGGAAGAAGGAGGAGGAGGAGGAAGGAACCCCTGTACCCTCGAATAAGCTATTTTTCATCTTGCAATTATGGTGGTTTTTTTGTTTTGTTTTGTTGTTGTTGTTGTTGTTGTTGTTGTTGTTTTTGCTTTTTCAGGGTCAGTCTGGACAGGGCTGTGTTGAGTTTGCTTCTCACTGTCTGGGATGTGAGCAACTCCACCTAATTTGGTATCACCCAACCAAAGAGAAGATGTTTGTTCTCAACTCTGTCATGTGGGTCACTGAAGAAAGTATTGCTATAAACCTCTTTTCCCATAAATATACTTTTCTGGCTTCCAGAGAGCCTGGGCGTGGTGAGCTGGGTTCACATTTTAATCTCTTTCCAAGAACTGCAGTTGGTTATCTGAGCCTTGTGTTGCTTACGAAGACACCATCAAGATTCAGTTCCAAATCTGAAGGCACACAGAGATGCGGCCAGCACTCAGCTCCTGCAGGAGGCAACCAATACTGAGTCTGTGCTGCCAAGAGACAGGCAGCAGTGTCCTTGGGAAGCAAGCACTTGGCCAGGATACCTGGAACCGAGGGCTCGGCCCCTCCTGCTGCTCCTAGACTGGCCTCCCTTTCAATTTTTGCTAAGCAGAGAGAAATTGCAAGCTGGTAGCGAGCCAGGACAACTGAGCAAGAACGTCTTCAAACACAGGTTTTTAATATTGGTCACTTTATAGCTTGTGTCCTGAAGGGAAAAAAAGAAAAAGCAGAAACAAGCCTTTTATTTTAAAAAAGGAAGCTCCAGGGTCCGGCGCTGTGGTGCAGCAGCTTAAAGCCCTGGCCTGAAGCGCCGGCATCCCATATGGGCGCCGGTTCTAGTCCCGGCTGCTCCTCTTCCTATCTAGCTCTCTGCTGTGGCCTGGGAAAGCAGTAGAAGATGGTCCAAGTCCTTGGGCCCCTGCACCCATGTGGGAGACCCAGAAGAAGCTCCTGGCTCCTGGCTTTGGATCAGCACTGCTCCACCCGTTGCGGCCATCTGGGGAGTGACCCAGATGGAAGACCTCTCTCTCTGTCTCTACCTCTCTCTGTAACTCTTTCAAATAAATAAAATAAATCTTTTAAAAAATTAAAAAGGAAGCTCCAGAGCTTTCAGTTTGCTTTTATATTTGTAGAATGACCTGGCCTGTCGTATGCCAATGCATCCCAGACCTGGCGGATGGCCAGCACCACCTGGCAAGCTTTGAAAGACACGTGGGGTCCACCCCTCTCAACACTCTGTGTCTCCACCATGGTGTTGAGTGGTGGGGGTGCTATGCCTCTATTTTTAAAAACCTCCCCAAATTGGTTACATCAGTGGTTAAACCCCGGAAATGGAACACAGTCATTTTTTTAAAATGAAGCGAAGTTAAATGTGTGAATGGGAGAAATCTCACATTAACCACACAGAACATATAGCAGGTTCCCACAATACTTCATGTATACAGTTGTCCCCTGGGGATCAGTTCTAGGGCCCCCTAAAGGTTTCCAAACAGCATATTCTCTTGTGCATTTGTTTTATTTTTTAAAAGATTTATCTACATCTATCTATCTATCTATCTAAAAGGCAGAGTTACAGAGAAAGAGAAAGGAATAGACCAAGAGAGAGAGAGATCTTCCACCTGCTGGTTTACTTCCCAAATGGCCACAGCAGGCAGGGCTGGACCAGGCTAAAGGTGGGAGCCTGGCCCTCCATCGGAGTCTCCCATGTGGATGGTAGGGGTGCAAGTACTCGGACCATCTTCTGCTGCCTTCCCAGGCATGTTAGCAGGGAGCTGGACTGGAAGTGGAACAACTGGGACTCGAACAAGCACTCATATGGGATGCTGGCATTGCAGGTAGCAGCTTAACCTGCTGCACCACAAGGCTGGTCCCCTCTTGTATATTTGAAATCGTCTTTAGGTGGCTTATAGTATCCAATATAATGTAGAGTCTATGTCAATTGTGTATTGTTTAGATATTTTCCACCTGTGGCTGATTGAATCCATGAATGTGGAATTCACACATGCAGAGGGCTGACGGGGTCACTGTACAGATATTTATGTACACACATGCTGCACCCAGTCCTTGGCGGGCAACATAATGGGTTGTCAGGCAGAGGGTCCAAGGGGCAGAGGAGTGATGGGATCTTAGGGGGCTGCGGCAGTGTCTGTTTGTCGACTGATACAAAACTATCTCAGTAAGACTCAGTCCTGCACTAACCTGCAGAAAACCATTCTGGAAAGGGTCCCAGAACCTGAAAGAGTGGTCTACCCATCTGCATCGGCTGCAAGAGGATTGACTGGGAAGATTCAGGTTAGGATCACCAGGAAGGCTTTGGAATACAGTTGTGAATAAAAAGAGGGTGGACAGTGGGCCAAAACCACAGCACACCATGGGACCAGTCCCATGAAGCCAGTGCTGCCACCTGCTTAGCTCCAGGTGCTGGACTGGTACCACTGCCATTAGCAGACAGTTGAAGAGCACATCACAGATTGCCCCGTGGCTCAGGAGATGTCATCTGTGAGCCCCTTTAGCATAGCAATGACATCCTTTTTTTTAAAAAAGATTTATTTATTTATTTGAAAGTCAGAATTACACACAGAGAGAAGGAGAGGTAGAGCCAGAGAGAGAGAGAGAGAGAGAGAGAGAAGTCTTTCATCTACTGGTTCACTCCCCAAATGGCCGCAACAGCCAGAGCTGCGCCGATCCAAAGCCAGGAACCAGGGGCTTCTTCCGGGTCTCCCACACGGGTGCAGGGGCCCAAGGACTTGGGCCATCTTCTACTGCTTTCCCAGGCCATAGCAGAGAGCTGGATCAGAAGTGGAGCAGCCAGGATTTGAACTGGCGCCCATACAGGATGCCAGCACTGCAGGTGGTGGCTTTACAGCCGCTACACCACAGCGCTGGCCCCAGCAATGACATCTTACTCATCTTCACACTGCCAGCCCCGAGACCAGTCTCTGGCCCCAAATGAGCTGGACGCTGATGAACTACAAGAGCAAATACATTGCAGTCGCTGGATCTTACGTAGCAAGTGAAGGGGTGGGAGGCTGCACTTGCCTGACTGTGTCACTGCCAAACTCAGGAATGAAAAGGGCCACAGACTTCTCTGTGTTCCTGCACAGGTGGTTTGTCAGACAAGGCTTCTGCAAAAAGCACATGGCTTGGGTTTCATGGTAGATTTGTTCTGTCTCTTTCTCTGAGTATTCTTTTTAGCAGAGATTTTCATACAAGCAGGATTCTGTGAAGTGATTCTTTTATTTTTTTAAAATTTATTTGAAAGTCAGAGTTACACAGAGAGAAGAGAGAGAGGGAGAGGGGGTCTTCCATCCACTGGTTCACTCCCCAATTGGCCGCAATGGCCAGAGCTGTGCCCATCCAAAGCCAGGAGCCAGGAGCCAGGAGCCAGGAGCCAGGAGCCAGGAGCCAGGAGCCAGGAGCCAGGAGCTTCTTCTGGGTCTCCCATGCAAGTGCAGGGGCCCCAGGACCTGGGTCATCTTCCAGAGGGAGAGAGAGAGCAAGGTCTTCCACCTGCTGGTTCACTTCCCAGATGGCCACATGGCTAGAGTTATGTTGATCCGAAGCCAGGAGCCAGGAACTTCTCCCGGGTCTCCCACATTGGTACAGGGGCCCAAGGACTTAGGCCACCTTTTATTGCTTTCCCAGGCCATAGCAGAGAACTGGATTAGAAGTGGAGCAGCCTGAACACAAACCGGTGCCCATATGGGATGCTGGTGCCACAAGTGGAGGCTTAGCCCACCCCCCACAGCACCCACCCCTCACATTTCTTGATCATTGAATGTGAGATCCTGCTAACATAGTTTGAGAATCTTAACAAGACTTGTTTTCCTCTTTACACTTGGTAGGGGTGGGGAATAACTAAGTGTTTAAGGACTATTTATTTTCATTGCAGTTTTGAAACCGAATGATTCCATGTTTGTTTTGTTGTATCCTTTTGTGAATTAGCTCTTTGGGGCCAAGGAAAAACTCAGTGTTTCATCAGTCAAACTGTTCCCTTTTGTTTCAACCCATAAAATGCTGATTCAAAGCAAAGTTAACACAAATGCTTCCAAACGAGGTTTCTGGCATTCACAAATGTTTTTCCTTACTAGATAAGAGAGAACTACCATTAACATCATTAGTGTTATACCGCTTTCAAAAAGAGAAGGTGGACAGAACTAGGTAGGACGTTCAAAACACTCATAGAAAATGTATATCATCTTCTCATTCCATTTCTCCAAAGATGTTTATTAAAGTTTAAAAAAAAAATACTCTGTTTAAGAGTCAGAGACACAGAGAAACAGACACAAGACAGAGAGATCCCAATTATTAAATGCTTGCAACAGCCAGGGCTGGGCTGGGAGCCAATCCAGGTCTCCACATGGGTGGCAGGGACCCAACGACTTGAACCATCACCACTGCCCTCCAAGGTCTGTAGTGACAGGAAACTGAACGTGGCGCGCTGGTGTCTTAACCCCCAGGCTGAACGCCCGCTCCGCCGTCTGTTCCACTCTCCTTGGCTGTTCTGAATATACTGTGTATCACTCACGTACCCGTTGTTGTGTGAACTTACTTTCAGGTCTCAGTGGGACTGCCTGTGTGTGGTCCTCTGCGCTTCACTTTCCGTGGAACTACGCAGTGTGGCACGTTCCCATCAGCGCTATCTGACATCTGACATCTCCACATTCCCATGAGCACTTGCTCTTCTTGCTCTTTGCTCACAGCCACCCTGGTGGGTAGGAAATGCTATTTCATTGTGGTTTTGATTTGCATTTCCCTACTAACTAATGATAGTGAGTATTCTTTTCATCTATTTATTGCCCTTTTATATATATATATATATATATATATATATTCTTTGGAAAAATGTCTGTTTAAGGGCTCGCATTGTGGCATAGCAGGTAAAGCCGCCACCTGTGTTGCTGGCATCCCATATGGACGCCAATTCAAGTCCTGGTTGCTCAACTTCCAACCCAGCTCCCTGTTAATGGCCTGGAAAAAGCAGCAGAAGATGGCCCAAGGGCTTGGGCCCTGCCACCCACATGGGAGACCTGGAAGAAGCTCCTCCCTCCTGGCTTTGGCCTGACCCAGCCCTGGCTATTGTAGCCATTTGGGGAGTGAACCAGCAGATGGAAGACCTCTCTCTCTCTCTCTGTCTCTCCTTCCCTCTCTCTGTAACCTTGACTTTCAAATGAATAAACAAAACTTTTTAAAAAAGAAAATGTTCAAATCCGTTAATCATTTTTAAATTTTTAAATTGCTCTTTTAAAAGTGGAGTTGGGGGGCCGGCACTGTGGTTCACTGGGTTAATCCTCTGCCTGTAGCACCGGCATCCCACATGGCTGCCGGTTCTAGTCCCGGCTGCTCCTTTCCCATCCAGCTCTCTGCTGTGGCCCGGGAGGGCAGTGGAGGATGGCCCAAGTCCTTGGGCCCTGCACCCACATGGGAGACCCAGAAGAAGCTCCTGGCTCCTGGCTTCGGATCGGCGCCACTCTGGCTGTTGCGGCCATTTGGGGAGTGAACCAACAGATGGAAGACCCTTCTCTCTCTTCTCTCTCTCTCTCACTGTCTGTAACTCTACCTCTCAAATAAATAAATAAAATCTTTTAAAAAAAAAAAAAAAGTGGAGTTGGAAGCTTTTTTTTTTTTTACATTTCAGATTTTGTGTTAATTCTCTGCACATCCACATTCAAAACAACTTTTTTTTATATTTCTGAATTAAACCAGTTTTTAAAAATTAATATTAGTGGGGTCAGTGCTGTGATGTAGTAGGTTAAGCCTCTGTCTGCAAAGCCAGCATCCCATATGGGCACCGGTTCGTGTCCTGGCTGCTCCACTTCTGATCCAGCTCCCTGTTACGGCCTGGGAAAGCAGTGGAAGATGGCCCAGTCCTTGGGCCCCTGCTCTGTGCCTCTGCCTCTCTGTAACTCTGCCTTTCAAATAAACAATTTTTTTAAAAAAAAATTAGTGTAAGAGTTCTTTATACTTTCTGAACACTGGATCTTTATCACATACGTGATTTTAACACATTGTCTCTCATTCTGGAGGTTGTGTTTTCATTGTTTTTTTCTTTATGATAGCTTTTTTTTTAACAGATTTATTTATTTATTTATTTGAAAGTCAGAGTTACACAGAAAGAGGAGAGGCAGAGAGAGAAAGAGGTCTTCCATCCGCTAGTTCACTCCCCAGTTGGCCACAATGGCCAGAGCTGAGCCGATCCAAAGCCAGGAGCCAGGAGCCAGGAGCCAGGAGCCAGGAGCTTCTTCTGGGTCTCCCACGCAGATGCAGGGGCCTAAGGACTTGGGCCATCTTCTACTGCTTTCCAGGCCATAGCACAGAGCTGGATCAGAAGTGGAGCAGCCGGATCTTGAACCAGCACCCATATGGGATGCCGACACTTCAAGCCAGAGCATTAACCTGCTGCGCCACAGCACCGACCCCTAGGATAGCTTTTTTGAGATGTAATATAATCATATACCCTACAAAGTCATCCATTAAAGTGTACAATTTGGTTTTTAGTATATTCTTAGAGCTGCACAACCATCAGCATCATTTTCTATTTTTTTACCCCCAATCAGATTTTGTTTTATTTCTCCCAATCCCTGCAACAGCGCAGAGCCTCATCATGTCCATCTCCAACTGGTTTCTAGTAGGCTAAGATTGGGGCAACTCTGTCAAAGCCACTGACGCAAAGGGCACGCAAACACTGTGCCCAAATGCATCGGCCAAACACGAGGAAGTAAACAGTGCACTGGCGCAGATATTTAATAGGACTGGTGTGAGTAGAGTCTTGATTTGTTCTTGATAGTAGTGGGGAGAAGTTTCAACAGGACGCCAGCTAGGGCTTCTTCATAGATGCCCTATCAAATTGAGATTCTCCTTGTTTTTGTTTTTGTTTGTTTGTTTGCTTTGACAAGGCAGAGTGGATAGTGAGAGAGAGAGAGAGACAGAGAGAAAGGTCTTCCTTTGCCGTTGGTTCACCCTCCAATGGCTGCCACGGCTGGCGCAATGCGGCCGGCGCACCACGCTGATCCGAAGCCAGGAGCCAGGTGCTTCTCCTGGTCTCCCATGGGGTGCAGGGCCCAAGCACTTGGGCCATCCTCCACTGCACTCCCGGGCCACAGCAGAGAGCTGGCCTGGAAGAGGGGCAACCGGGACAGAATCCGGCGCCCCAACCGGGACTAGAACCCGGTGTGCCGGCGCCGCTAGGTGGAGGATTAGCCTAGTGAGGAGCGGCGCCGGCCGAGATTCTCCTTGTTTTGATGAGCTTAATAATTTTGAAGAGTTTGAGCCAGATATTGTCCCTCTATTGAGATCATCTGATATTCTTTTATGAGTAGACTGGGATTATTGGGTGTTGGGAAGGTCAATGCCATTCTCAGTCGTGTGTGTACCATCAACACGACGTCTTGCTGCTGAAGCTACCAGAGACAGTGTGCGTTAGGGGTCTCCACCCTGAAGTTCCTCTTCTCCCTCCTTTCCATGCCACACTTGTTGGGAGGAAGCCACCGTGGTAGGCCCGCTTCCTTGAGGGGAGTATCATTATGCATTATTTGGAATTCTCCCAAACAGGGGAGTTTACCTATTCTTTCCATCTATTATTTATTTATTTATTCAGTCACTCACATCAGCATAGACTCATGGGAATTTACTTACACCCTGGGTTCTAACCCAGTGGACTTTAGCTGCTCACTCAGACGATTCCAGCTCTTTGAGTTGCTTGCTGAGTCCTGTTGACATCCGTATATCCTCATGGTTATGGGTTGCTCTGGTTTTGGTTTGTTTTTGTGCACTTTCTTAATTTCTAGCACTACAGAATGCTCCAGGCTCACCTTGTCTGTTTCCTGCCTTTGTCCCAGATTCAGCCATTTTCTTCCAGCAGCCATGGCTCCTTTTCATTTTATTTTCTTTTTTTTAAAAAAGGTTCATTTTTTATTTATTTGAAAGGCAGAGTTATACAGACAGGAGGAGAGACAGAGAGAGATCTTCCATCTGCTGATTCACTCCCCAAATGTCCATAACTGCCAGGTCAAAGTCAGGAGCCAGGAGCTTCAACCAGATCTCCCACGTGGGTGCAGGGGCCCAAGCACTTGGGCCATCTTCTGCTGCTTTCCCAGGAGCATTACCAGGGAGCTGGATTCAAATTGCAGCAGCCGGGACACAAACCAGCGCCCATATGGGATGCCAGCATTGCAAGAAGAGGCTTAACCTGCTACACCACAGAGCCAGCCCTGGTTCCTTTTTTAGAGAATGGTAACAGAAACCAAGACCATGGGGCTGGTGCTGTGGCACAGCAGGTTAAAGCCCCAGCCTGCAGCATCAGCATCCCATATGGGTGCCGGTTCAAGTCTCAGCTGCTCCTCTTTCGATCCAGCTCTCTGCTATGGTTTGGGAAAACAATAGAAGATGGCCCAAGTCCTTGGGCCCCTACACCCATATGGAAGAAGCTCCTGGCTCCTGGCTTCGGATCAGCTCAGCTCTGGCCATTGCAGTCATTTGGGGAGTGAACCAGCAGATGGAAGACCTCTCTCTCTCTCTCTCTCTCTCTCTCTCTCTCTCTCTCTCTCTGTAACTGTCTTCCAAATAAATAAAATGAATCTTAAAAAAAAAAAAAGTAAAGCAAGAAACCAAGACCTTGGAGACAGATGTTCTCGTTGTTATTAGGTGTTGTGGCTTCTAGGTCCTCTCAGGTGACAGAACAAGGAAAACTGTGTGTTCCAACCTGTGTGTATATATCCCTAGCTATAAATGTCTCTACAACAAGAATACTTCAAAAAGTTCATAGAAAATGAGTATTATGCAAAAACTAGCACAGGTTTCAAAATGTTTTTGTCCCAAAATCAAATTTATCTTTTATTTGTTTATTTATTTAAAAAGGAGAGTTACAAGGGCAGGCGCAGGGGAGGGAGAGAATCTTCCTCCCAATGATTCACTCCCCAAGTGGCTGCACCAAGCTGGGCTGGGCCAGGCCAAAGCCAGGAGCCAGGAGCTTCTCCCAAGTCTCCCACGTGGGTGCAGGGGCCCAAGCACTTGTGCTGTCTCCCGCTACTTTCCCAGGTACATTAGTAGGGAGCTGGATTGGAAGTGAAGCAGCCAGGATTCGAACCAGCGTCCACATGGGATTCAGACTTTGCAGGCAGTGGCTTAACCCACTGTGTGCCACAACACCGACCCCCCCCCCCATTTGTCTTTTAATTTCATTTTTCCATGAACTTTATTACTGGTATCACAATATAAAATATATAAATGCTCTCAAATCCAGCCCTGACTGATATGAAAGACATACTCTCTCTCTCTCTCTCTCTCTCTCTCAATCTCTCTCAATCTTTCTCTCACACACACATACATACACACACACACACACACACAGGTATTTCAGAAGTTCATGGAAAATTTATGTAAAAGATAAGTTTAATCTGGTGCAAAAAATTTGAAATCCATACCTAGCTTTTTCATGACATGAATTTTCTAGTAACTTATTAAAGACTTCGTGTATGCATGGATTTTAAAGGTTTTGTGCAGGAATGGGAGTTTGGCACAGCAGTTAAGACTTGAATGGGATGCTCACATCCCATAGAGGAGTACCTGGGTTTGAGTCTTGGCTCTACTTCCAACTCCAGCTTCCTGCTACCAGGCACCCAGGGAGGCAGCAGGGGATGGCTCAAGTCCTTGGGTCCTTGCTACAAGGTGGGAGCCCCAGATTGAGTTCCAGCCCCCTGGGCATTTGGGGAATAAGCCAGTAGATGGGAGGGTAGGTCTGTCTGTCTCTCTCTAATAAATTAAACACAAAATTTTAAAAAGAAGCCAGCTGGAGGAGAGACACCTTTGAAAATCTCTTTTCCATTAAAGTAAGCTTATCGTTTAACTTCATTTTCTGTGACCCTCTTGAAGTTCCCTCACATAGCCAAGGGAAAAGATTCCATGTTTAAAATGTTTTAGTTTGCCTTTTTAAATGGAAATCTGTTTTTATATATGCCCAGAATGCTCTCTCATAAGGCAAAGATCAACTGAGAAATGAATAAACAAATGTTTTTTCACCAGTCCACTAAGACACTACTAAACTTAAATAGTTACCCAAGGGGCTGGCGCTGTGGCGTAGTGGGTAAAGCTGTTGCCTGTGGTACCAACATCCCATATGAGCACCAGTTCGAGTCCCGGCTGCTCCACTTCCAATCCAGTTCTCTGCTATGGCCTGGGAAAGCAGTAGAGGATGGCCCAAGTCCTTGGGCCTCTACATTCATGTGGAAGATCCGGAAGAAATTCCAGGCTCCTGGTTTTGGATCGGTGCAGCTCCAACCATTGTGGCCATCTGAGGAGGGAACCAATAGATGGAAGACTCTCTCTCTCTCTCTCTCTCTCTCTCTCTGCCTCTCCTTCTCTCTCTGTGTAACTCTGACTTCCAAATAAATAAATAAATCTTTAAAATAAAATAAAATAAAACACTGGCATCCAGGTAGTTTTTAAAAAAAAGTTACCCAGAAGTCGAGGAGGGAAATAAGTAACAGACAATCCACCAAAAATAAGACAAAGTGCTTTTAAGTTCTTCAATGGCTTTCTGGAATTCTTTAATCGTCCACAGCTGTTCTTTAGGATGCACACTTGGGCCATTTTTGAAGGCTTACTGACAGTATGATACTCATCCCGTATCAAGCGGCTAAGGTCGTGTGCTTCATTTACAAACGCAGGGACTCTTGCGGAGACGGGAGACCCCAGGTTACTTGGAGTAGGGCGTGTGAGAAGACAGGGTTCTCATGACCAAGTGCAGTGTGTCCTGAATCTTCATGTTGTTCCTCTCTATCAGGGACGGGTGTCTCCCAGCCTTCACGGTCTCCTCAGGCTCAAGGGGGAGAAGGGTGTGCGGGTTGAACAGAGACCGAGGCTCCCCCAAGATGCCAACTCTGTGAAAAGAATGACTGGTACAGATGAAGCAGTAGGCCAAAGACTGTGGGCACGCCTCTGTGCATGTGTGTGTGTGTGTGCACTAAAGCCAAGACTAACACACGCACATGCACACACACGCCCGTTTTTGTAAAGCTGTTCTATTTCCCGTGAACTTCCACTGCATTCTTACACGTTTCCCAAAAACATTTCTATTTTTTGCATAGCAGAAAAAGCTCCTCCTTAGGAAGTCTGTGACTTAGGGCTGGCGCTGTGGCACAGCGGGTTAACACCCTGGCCTGAAGCGCCGGCATCCCATATGGGCGCCGGTTCGAATCCTGGCTGCTCCTCTTCCTATCCAGTTCTCTGCTATGGCCTGGGATAGCAATACAAGATGGCCCAAATCCTTGGGCCCCTGCACCCACGTGGGAGACCCAGAAGAAGCTCCTGGCTTCAGATTGACGCAGCTCTGGCCATTGCAGCCATCTGGGGAGTCAACCAGCAGATGGAAGACCTCTCTCTCTGTCTCTACCTCTCTCTGTAATTCTGTCTTTCAAATAAAAAAAATAAAATAAATCTTAAAAAAAAATAAAGTCTGTGACTCACTCCTCCCAACTCAAACTCCTTGGAGTCTGGCACGACCTTGCAGCAATGTCTTTCTTGTCTAGGCGGAGGTGCCTAGGGATGCTCTGGCTGGGAGACAGGTGGGGAGGGGCAGGGGGAATGTAGGGAGGCAGGTGCTCTCATCCCTGCAAAACCTGGCAGCGCCCCCCCGCCCCCCGCCCCGCCTAAGCCACAACAGGCCTACCCTGTCTTGCTCCTTGGACCACTTACTTCGGCAGGGGTACAAAGTCCAGGTGTGTCTGAGCCGGGAGTTTGGCGCCTACTTGAAGATACTTTTTCTCAACGATAGTCTGAGCTTTTTCCCGGTGAGAGGGCAGCAGGGTGGACATGACGGGGGAGCGCATATTAATGGCTTTCTTGATTGCTGGCCGTTTTGCCATCATTCTCCTGCGAGGGGAGGAGGAGGTGACATGTGGGTCACTTTGCCCTGCTTTCTAGAACCCCGCTTCAGCTTAGGGAAACCGGAAGGTCATACCTGAACTGCACGAAGGTCATGCGTTTCTTCTCCCCTCCTAATTCTTCGTCCTCACGTTTTCTTCGAGGGATGTTGAACATGCTGGTACGGAAGAGCCGTCCTACCTCTTCCTCAATCTCTGTCAAGTGCTGACGCCGGAAGACAACCCAAGCCACATACGTGCAGAAAGTGTAAAAACACTGCAACAGAAAGCAGGCAGGGATTACCTTCCCCAGCCGCACTAAGTCACACTGCCATGTAGACGCAAGCCGCGGCGGGGGGCAGCTCCTCAATGTTCCTGCAGAGCTCTGCGAAATCCAACACCTACTCACGTTTGCAGGGGAAAAATCAGATCAGAAATTAAGGTGGGGCCGGTGCTGTGCTGCAGTGAGTTACAGCCCCGATCTGCAGTGCCGGCATCCCATACGAGTGCCAGTTCCAGTCCCGGCTGCTCCTCTTCTGATCCAGCTCTCTGCTATGGCCTGGGAGAGCAGTAGAAGATGCCTCAAATTCTTGGGCCCCTGCACCCATGTGGGTGACTCAGAAGAAGCTCCTGGCTCCTGGCTTCGGATCAGCTCAATTCTGGCCATTGTGGCCATTTGGGGAGTGAACCAGCGGATGAAAGACCTCTCTCTGCTTCTACCTCTCTCTGTAACTCTGTCTTTCAAGTAAATAAAAATACATCTTTAAAAAAAATTCAAGGCACAGCATCTAGTGTATTAGCATCCTTTTCAGGTAGGATATGTAATAAAACTGAGTGCCTGACAAAATGTACAGGTTACTGCTGTATGTCATGCTTCCTGCCAAAGAGAAAAGCTCTAAAACGCAAGCTGGCACTGTGGAGCAGTGGGTCAAAGCCACAGCCTGCATCCCATGTGGGTACCAGTTCGAATCCCGGCCACTCCACTTCTGATCCAGCTCCCTGTTAATGTGCCTGGGAAAGCAGCAGAGGATGGTCCAAGTGCTGGGGCCCCTGCAGCCATGTGAGAGACCTGGATGAAGCTCCTGACTTTGGCCTGGCCATTGTGGAACCAGCAGATGGAAGATCTCTCTCCTCCTCTCTTCCTCTCTTTCTTCCTCTTCCTCCTCTCTCTCTAACTCTTTCAAATGAATAAATAAATCCTTTTTAAAAAAAAAAAGTGGGCATCTTAAAGAAAATTAAAAATATAAATGTAAGTGACTCACCTCAAAGAATTTCCAGTCTTTCTGCGTATCTGAGATTTTCTCCCTACAAAATAACAAAGCATGACTCTCGGGTGAGGAGAAAGTTCAGTCTTCCAGTGGTCTGGCTCCTGTCCATCTTCCCCGATTGTGGGGTCATCACCTCCGGCCCCAAGTCTAGTTAGCCGCATCAAAGCTATCAAATGGCGTTGATAAGGAGTCTCAACACCTTATTCAACTGCCTTGGTTACTCCAAACGAAACCCTTAGAGGGCACGATCAAATGGTGTGCTGATTCTACAGACTGGGTACAGTGAGGAAGCGCGTCCCTGCCCATGCTGCTGGGGAGGGGAATGCCGGGAGGAAAGGCAGTGGAAAAGCGACCAAGAGGTGATGTGAAATATCAGGAGGGTTTGGCAGCACAGAACCAGAGGGTAAGTCCCAGTGAAGGAGAAGAAATCTTCAGTGACGACTGTGGTTGCTGGGTGTAAAAGCAACAGCCATGCAAGGCAGGCATTGTGGTTCAGGGGGTCCATCTGCCACTTGGGACGCCTGCACCCCATACCAGGGTGCCGGTTGGAGTCCCAACTACTCCACGTCTAAGCCGGCTCCCTGCTAATGCACCTGGGAAGCAGCAGGTGATGGCCCAAGTGCTTGAGTCCCTGCCACCCATGTGGGAGACCCGGATAGAGTCTGTGATTTCTGGCTTCTGCTTGGCCTAGTGTGAACTGTTACAGCCATTTGGGGAATTAGCCAGTGGGTGGATAATCCCTGTCTCTCTCTCTCTCTCTCTCTCCCTGTCTTTTAACTATACATATATGTACACACACACACACAAACACATACACACAACTTTTAAAAAAAGGAACACACAAAATGGACAAAATTCTATATCATGCCATCAATAGGCTGACTTGCACCTTATCTCGTAAGGACAGAAATTTCCCCAAGAGTCCTTGCAACCCAAATTCAGGCCCAAGAGCATTGTACTGGTCTGGACACACTGAGTGAGACTGTTTCTCCTCTCAACATAGGCCATGCCAGTTCCGACCCCAGCTTTAGGGAAGCAGGCAGGCCTGGAAGGTGGCTATGCGCCTGCAGTCACTTGACCTGTCCCGTGGGCCAGAGCTAGCCCGAGCACTCGGGTTCTGCTGCTGCTTTTGCAGGCGTGGGTCTTCCTTGCAGTAACCGTGACTCCTGGGACTGGCCCTGGGACTGGGCTCTCCAGAGCCATCCACAAACCCAAACCCCTCAAAACCTATCACCTCTTCACTTTGCCTGTAGGAACCCAAACTAGCCAGTCACTTATGGGTGTGAGGCTGATGAGGCGGCTCAGCATTTGCTGGGACCTGTTCTCTCTTCCTTCACACTCTTAACTATACACTAATGTCCTCAAGTGCAAGCATTTTTTTTTAAGATTTATTTTATTTATTTGAAAGGTAGAGTTACAGAGAGAGAGAGGGAGAGGTCTTCCATTCATTGGTTCACTCCCCAAATGGCCTCAATGGCCAGAGCTGTGCCAATCCAAAGCCAGGAGCCAGGAGCTTCTTCCAGGTCTCCCACGCAGGTGCAGGGGCCCAAGGACTTAGGCCATCCTCTGCTGCTTTCTCAGGTGCATTAGCAGGGAGCTGGATGGGAAGTGGAACAGCTGGGACTCAAACTGGCGTTCATATGGGATGCAGGCTGGGGTTTTAACCCGCTAAACCACAGTGCCAGCCCCAACTGCAAGTCTTCAACAAAGAATTAAGGCAAGAGCTACACTGGGTACAGACTGGATGCCAAATGCTATGCTGGCCCTTCTCATTTATCGCTGCACCTGGTCCTTGTGGTTTCCCTTTGAGGTCACCAGTGTTGTTATTCCCATTTACAGCTGAAGAAACTCAAGTTGTGGCTCAGGTCACATACATGGGAATTTCAAAGAGTCCCTGGGGAACACTCATTATTAGAAAACTATGTGTACATCAAAATAAGCTTATCTTCCTCTCTCATTTTCCACAAATTTTATGAAGTACCCTCATGTACTCAGGAATCCAAGCAATATGATAAAATATTTCCTTGTGGCATAATTATTTATAGTTTTTAAAATCCCAAGTCAGTTTGTAATGTGTATGTGAGTTGACATTAAGTACAGGAAGTGAAATTATCATTATTATTTTCATTTGAAAGACAGAGGGCAAAGGACAGGTACTGATTCACTTCCCAAATGCCTACAATGGCTGGAGCAACCCTAGGGTTGAAACCAAGGGCCAGGAACCCGATCCAGATCTCTCTTGTGGGTGCCAGGGACACAATCACCTGGGCTATGACCACTCTCTTCCAGGGTCTGTGTTAGCAGGAAGCTGGAATCAGGAGATGGACTGGGGATTGAACCCAGGCATTCTGATATGGGATCAGGTGTCCCAACTGGCTTCTTACCCGCTAGGTCAAATGTTTGCCCCTAGAATTAGCTTTTTTAAGATTTATTTATTTATATTTGAAAGGCAGAAATACAGAGAGAAGGCCGGGGGCTGAGAGAGAGAGAGAGAGAGGTCTTCCATCCACTGGTTCCCTCCCCAGATGGCTGCAATGGCCAGAGCTGCGCCTATCCAAAGCCAGGAGCCAGGAGCTTCTCCCAGGTCTCTCTCGTGGGTGCACGAGCCCAAGCACTTGGACCATCTTCCACTGCTTTCCCAGGCCATAGCAGAGAGCTGGATCAGAAGTGGAGCAGCCAGGACTCAAACCGGCACCCATATGGGATATGGCCTTTACTAGGCCAAGGTGAGCATTGGGCTAGTAGTTAAGATGCCGGTTAAGACAATGGCAGCCAACATCCAATGCTGAGGCTGAAGACTCAGATCTGCTCCCAATTCCAGCTTCCTGCTGATGTGCACTGAGGGAGGCAGCGAGTGATGGGCCAAGCACTCAGCCCCTGCCACCCACTTGGGAGACCTGGCTTAAGTCCCTGGCCTCCAGCTTCAGCCTGGCCCCAGCCCTGGCTGTTGTGTGAATGTGGGAAGTGAATCAGCTCCCGTCTGCCTCTCAAATGAACGGAGCATTATAAAACCGGTCCATCCTTGCTACAGGAACATACAGAGGGATTATACAAAAGCCAGCTTCCAGTTGGAAAATGGTCAACCCTAAATGAACAGGCAACACATTCTTTCATACCAAAAAAAAGAGCACAGTCGCTGTCGTCACAAATGCTTTCAAAGTCAGATAGAATGAGTTTGGGATTTTTATGCACTTTTAAACTTCAAAATTGTTAAAATAATAAAACCCAACACAGGTAAGGGTGCTTATTGGTAATGATAACAAAATGTTTTAGCCTTTCCGGAGAACAATCTGGCACTACATATCCAGAGCTGCAAAACAGCATGTGCCTTCTAGGTAAATATAATCTGGGTAGCAGGCCATGAAGAAATTGCCCAAATGGGGGCTGGCGCTGTGGTGTAGCGGGTATAGCCACCACCCGCAGTGCCAGCATCCCATAAGGGCGCCGGTTCAAGACCCAGCTGCTCCACTTCTGATCCAGCTTTCTGCTATGGGAAAGCAGTAGAAGATGGCCCAGGTGCTTGGGCCCACGCACCCATGTGGGAGACCTGGAGGGAGCTAGTTTCGGACCAGCCCAGCTCTGAGTGAACCAGCCGATGGAAGACCTCTCTCTCTCTCTCTCTCTCTCTCTGCCTCTGCCTCTTTGCAACTCTGCCTTTCAAATAAATAAATAAATCTTTAAAAAAAAGAAATTGCCCAAATGAAGTAATTTATGTAGATATTGAATGCAGAAATATTATAAGACAGAAAAAAATGAAAGCACACCAATGTACACAAAAAGAATGGTTAAATAAATGACAGTATGACATGACAGAATAATGACAGCTGCCATTCAAAGTTCTAAGAGAGATCATATAAGAATAATAGAAAGTACACAGAAAACGTGGGCAAGGAAAACGTACATGTGAATGACTGCATGTGTATGCCCATTGACAGAGCTGTATACACACTCTGAAAAGGTGGGGAAGGGGCCAGTGCTGTGGCAAAGCAAGTAAAGCTGCTGCCTACAGTGCCAGCATCCCATATGGGCGCCGGTTCGAGTCCTGGCTGCTCCACTTCCGATCCAGCTCTCTGCTATGGCCTGGGAAAAGCAGCAGAAGTTGACCCAAGTGCTTAGGGCTCTGCACCCACTTGGGAGACCTGGAAGAAGCTCCTGGTATCTGTCTAGCCCAGCTACAGCTGTTGTGGCCATTTGGGGAGTGAACCAGCAGATAGAAGATCTGTCTGTCTGTCTGTCTCTGTAACTTTGACTTTCAAATTAAATAAACAAATCTTTAAAAAATAAGAAAGAAAAGATTGGGAATGTGGAGACAAATACATCGTGCATTAGATTCATCTACTGAGTTAAAAAAAAATCCTAGCTGTGGCGAGGATGCATGATGCAGATCTTAGGCTGCTGTGAACCTGCTCAGAGGAGACTGTGGTTTGAGGACTGGAGCTTTCTGTCCTGTGACCCCAAACAGTCCTGTCATGAGGCTCTTTTTAATAATTTTTTTAAAAGATTTAATTATTTATTTGACAGAGAGAGAGAGAGAACGAGCTTCCATTAGCTGGTTCACTCCACAAATGGCCACAATGACCAGACGAAAGCCAGGAGCCAAAAACTCCATCCTGGTCTCTCACATGGGTATCAGGGGCCCAGGTACTTGGGTCATCTTCCACTGCTTTCCCAGGTGCATTAACAGGGAGCTGGATGGGAAGTGCAGCAGCCAGGTCTCAGATTGCCATTGTCACAGGTGGCTCCTTAACTCACTGTGCCCCAACACCAGCATCCTCCTTTTTGCATTCTAATTGCAATAGCATAGAAACTGCTGCTGCAAAGTTGTCTTCCCACAGACAAAGTCATCTCATAAGCACCGCTTAGCAGGTGGTACTCACAACCAGGGTGCTGCACACTAGGCAGCGAAAGGGACGGAGCCATGCAGTCCCCTTAGGACCACACTGGCCGCTCACTTGCCTCCCCCACCCCCCAGCCCCTACTCCCTGCAAGGCAGCAGGAGCCCCTCCTGGCTGAGAGGCTGAGGTATTCACTGCCATACAGTGCAGTTTCTAAACCATCATTGGAGATTCTGGGGTTCCTTCCAAATCCACTTCGGCTCTCTCAAAGGAGACATCACAGGTGTTTAGGACAGAGTCTCACCTGAGTTCAGGTATTCTGGACAAGAAAAATGGGACACTTTCTCTAGAGTACCAAAAATTAGATGAAAGTGGGATCTCTGGACCGGCGCTGTGGCGTAGCAGGTAAAGCCGCCACCTGCAGTGCTGGCATCCCATATGGGGGCCGGTTCGAGTCCCAGCTGCTCCACTACTGACCCAGCTCTCTGCTATGGCCTGTGAAAGTAGCAGAAGATGGCCCGAGTGCCCCCTGCATCTATGAGGGAAACCCAGAGGAGGCTCCTGGCTCCTGACTGCTGGTTTCGGATAAGCCCAGCTCCAGCCGATGTGGCCATTTGGGGGATGAACCAGCAGATGGAAGACCTTTCTCTCTGTGTCTCTCCCTCTGTCTGTCTGTAACTCTGCCCCTCAAATAAATAAATAAAATCTAAAAAAAAAAAGTTCATGGAGAAATGGGATGAAAAGACAGGTTCACTGTGGTAGGGAAAAAACACGGAAATCCAAGTGTGGTGTCTTCAGAACCCGCATTTCCCGCGACCTTTGGGAAGAGCCGGGCACAGTGGGGCGGAGGGAGGGCCCTGGGCGCTGGCTTACTTCCCACAGGACATGTGGTGCTTGTCCGGCATGCCCAGGCCCAGCACGAGGACACAGTACTTCTGCGCCAGGTATCTCTGCGCTGCTTCCAACTTACTCGCAGCCAGCTCCATCTCTTTTTTCTCCACAAGGCCTCTGCGGGTGCGGAAAAAGACACTGTGCGTTAACCTCGGCAAATGCCTATCAGGGTCCGCAGAAACGTCAGCGCCGTCAGCTATGATCATGAGAGACACAAGTGAGCCCACAGACCTCACTTTCCCGATGAACTCACCTGAGCTGTGGCAGGAAAAATCCTCAAAGCCCCTTGCGACTTAATCACTGGACTCGGCATCTCGGGTTTACGGAGAATTTCTACGGTTTTATATATCTGTTATTACTTAATGCTATGTGTCCTTAATTTTTATTTTATTTTTTTATTTTTTGACAGGCAGAGTGGACAGTGAGAGAGAGAGAGAGACAGAGAGAAAGGTCTTCCTTTTGCCATTGGCTCACCCTCCAATAGCCGCCGCGGCCAGCACGCTGCGGCCGGCACACAACGCTGATCCGAAGGCAGGAGCCAGGAGCCAGGAACCAGGTGCTTTTCCTGGTCTCCCATGGGGTAAAGGGCCCAAGCACTTGGGCCATCCTCCACTGCACTCCCTGGCCACAGCAGAGAGCTGGCCTGGAAGAGGGGCAACCGGGACAGAATCCGGCACCCCGACCAGGACTAGAACCCGGTGTGCCGGTGCCGCAAGGCGGAGGATTAGCCTAGTGAGCCGCGGTGCCGGCCTGTCCTTAATTTTAAATTTTATAAAATTTGTGTTAATGAACTTATTAGACTCCACCTATACCGATTCACTCCCTAAATGCCCACAGTGGCAGGGGCTGCGCTGAAGCCAGGAGCGAGGCGCGCAAGCCAGGTCTTCCACATGGGCGACAGGAACCCAATCAGTGCGAGAACCTATTTAGGCCACTGAAGCCTCAGGGCCGATGAAGCTGGGTGCAGATAGGGACTCTGAAGGCTAGGGAGGCGCTTCTTGCTCTGGGCATTCCCAGCTGCTAAGACAAGCACTGCAAACATCACCAGGCAGCCTTCTGCTGGCCCATCCGCCTGCAGGGTCCCTGTGGCGCCCTGCACCTCCCCCAACAAGCATCTGAGCACACCAGTGAAGCCTGGCTTCAACCCTGCCCTGTGCCCAGCGGGCCCGACCCCCTGCCCCCACCCCTGCCCCCACCCCGACTCTCTCTCTAAGATTTAATTTGAAAGGCAGAGTCACAGAGAGAGACCGAGAGACAGAACAGCCTCAACAGCCAGGGCTGGGCCAGACCTAGGCCAGGAGCCCCTCATCTGGGTCCCCCACATGGGGGCAGGGGCCTCAGGACTTGGGCCATCCTCTGCTGCTTTCTCAGGTGCATCAGCAGGGAGCTGGATTGGAAGTGGAGCAGCGGGGACTTGAACCAGTGACCCTATAGGATGCCAGCATTGCAGGCAGCAGCCTAACCCATTATGCCACAACGCTGGCCCCAAATAAAGTCTTTTCCATTTAACTAGCTGCCTCCTTGCCTTCTTTGAATCTTAAAGTGCAAAAAAACTAACAATCACTTGGGCCATCACCCGCTGCCTGCCAGGGTCTGCATCAGCAGGAAACTGAATTCAGGAGCTGGAGATGGCAATCAAACCCAGGTACCGTGATGAGGGGTGTGGTGGATTAACCCACACTGTGACTGCCAGGCGGTTGCCCCGTCCCTAGGTCCCCAGTGTCACATCCGGGTAGTCCTAGTTCCCATAGAGCAGTTCAACCAACAAATGACTCAACTGGTTGTTGAGGGCTGGCTGTCTCAATTTTCCAATTTTCCTGATACCTTGCCTCGGCAGCACTGGCTGTGGTCCTGGTGTCACCACAAAGCCTGCGCTTGGGGCTGCGGCCACGGGCCCACCTTTGGTTCTGTGTTTAGCTGGGCTCACTGGGGGAGGCAGGTATGGGTTATCAATCACTGTGGGAACCCCGGGCATCAGTGACATAACCCGGCTCCCCTGTGAAAACACAGCCCCACCACCCATCAAATTGCAAACGAACTTTCTAGAAGACAAAGCTGTTCTTGGCTGACACCATGGCTGAAGGCTAATTCTACAAGACTTCTGCAGTGTGATCCTGCCGGAGATTATTAAAAATAATATTATTAAAATAATTATAGGTTATTAAAATAATCTAGGCTAGGGAAGCTGACTCAGATGCAAATGCAGAGTCCAAGCTGATGTGGCTGCAGCAATTCTGTCTGTGAAAGCCATCCCTCCTCCTCTGCTTCTCTTTCCACTTCATTCTGCAACACGGCCTTAAATACGCCCGAGACACTGGTCTTTAAAAATGCAAGCGGCTGGGGCCGGGTCTATGGTGTAGTAGGTAAAGCCTCCGCCTGTGGTGCCGGCATCCCGTAAGGGCACCAGTTCAAGTCCTGGCTGCTCCACTTCCTATCCAGCTCTCTGCTAATGGCCTGGGAAAGCAGAAGAGGATGGTTCAAATGCTTGGGTCCCTGCACCCATGTGGGAGACCCGGAAGAAGCTTCTAGCTCCTGGCTTCAGAACAGCCCAGCTCCAGCTGTTGTGACCTTTTAGGGAGTGAACAAGGGGATGGAAGATCTCTCTCTCTCTCTCTGTCTCTCCCCCCACCCTCTCTGTAACTCTGACTCTCAAATAAATAAATAAATCTTTAAAAATGCAAATGATAACACTGATAAAATTTTGTTGAAACTGATATATTTATATATTACTGACAACAGAACAATGGTGTAAAAAAGCTGGAAAATAATTTTAAGAAACATGAGAATGATCATAAATTTTGACCCAATAATCTCTCGCATGGAAATTTATTCTTTAAGAAAACGATCATCCAGGGTTGGCGCTATGATGTAGCAGGTAAAGCTGCCCCCTCAGTGCCAGCATCCCATATGGATACCGGTTTGGGTCTCGGCAGCTCCACTTCCTATCCAGCTCTCTGCTAATGGCCTGGGAAAGCAGAGGAGGATGGTTCAAGTGCTTGAGCCCCTGCAGCCATGTGGGAGACCTGGAAGAATCTCCTGGCTTCGGATCAGCACAGCTCCAGCCACTGCGGCCATCTGGGGAGTGAACCAGCAGATGGAAGACCTTGCTCCCCCTCTCTCTCTACCTCTTCTCTCTCTGTGTAACTTATTTCAAAAAAATAAATTAAAAAAATCATTCAAGCTGGGCTCCTCTCATCTGCTCTCCTCTCCTCCTCTCGTCTCTCTTGGCTTCTCTCTTCTCTCTCTCTAGCCTCCTCTTCTCTTCTCTCACTCCCCTCTCTCCTCACCTCCCTCCTCCTTCTCTCTTACTCTCCTTCTCCCTCTTCACCTCTTCCCTCTGGTCTGCTGGGTTCTCCCCAATAAACCCTTTCCCCTAAAAAAAATCATTCAAAATTGGGGAGCAAATTTTACACACAAAATATCCAGTAAAGGTGTTATTTATTAGAAAAAGTGGAAATCACCAAAATATATAAAATAGAGGAAAATTTTAAAGACTTGATATTTATTAACCTGATATATCAGTGGGTCTCTGTGAGATTTAACCCAGGCATCAAAATCTGTACCCTGAAACACCATTTTATACTATCTCTTAATAGGTTGTCAATTCGTATATATTGGTTTGCTGGAAATTTGTGCAACTGCCATTGTGAGGATGGTAATAATTGGAAAAGTGCTTCTGATACGATGTTTGAAGCCCACACATAATTGTGCCTTTGTTCAGAAGCTTCAAATCCTAAGGATGAATGGCTCGACCCTAGAAAAGAGAGCGGGGGGGGGGGGGGTTGGGAGTGGGTATAAGACACACTGTACAGCGGGAAGGCAGAGGCTTTTAGACAGACCTGGGTTCAAATCTCAGTCCCACCAGCAGCTGCTATGTCCTCTCCAACAAACTCCCGAACCTCCCGGAGACCGAGTTTTTCCAGCTATCAAATGGGAATGAGGCTACCGCTTCCAGAATGAGGGCTTTTCAAAACCCAAGCCGGCGGCCTCTGACATCTCTCTCCAGCCCTATCTGCTCTCTTCCTCCAGGCTATGGGTTTTTTTCCCACATGCCCAGTACTGGGTCAATGCAACAGTTTGGATATTGACTGTCTCCCAAAGGGGCATGTATTAAAGGCTTGGTCCCCAAAGGTTTTTTTTTTTTTTTTTCAAAAAGAAGATTTATTTGAAAGTCAGAGTTACACAGAGAGAGAAGGAGAAGCAGAGAGAGAGATAGAGAGAGATCTTCCATCTGCTGGTTCACTCCCCAATTGGTTGCAATGGCTGGAGCTGTGCAGGATCCAGGAGCTTCTTCCAGGTCTCCCATGCAGGTGCAGGTGCCCAAGGACTTGGGCCATCTTCTACTGCTTTCCCAGGCCACAGCAGAGAGCTGGATCAGAAGAGGAGCAGCCAGGTCTTGAACTGGTGCCCATATGGGATGCCGGCACTGCAGGTGGTGGCTTTACCTGCTACCTCAAAGTACTGGCCCCTATTTTTATTCTTTTTTTTTTTTAAGGTTTTTATTTATTTATTTGAGAGGTAGAGTTACAGACAGTGGGGGGGGGGGGGTCTTCCATCACTGGTTCACTCCCCAAATGGCTGCAACGGCCAGAGTTGTGCCAATCCGAAGTCAGGAGCCAGGAGCTTCTTCCCAGTCTCCCATGTGGCTGCAGGGGCCTAAGGACTTGGGCCATCTTCTACTGCTTTCCCAGGCCACAGCAGAGAGCTCGATTGGAAGAGGAGCAGCCAGGATTAGAACTGGTGCCCATATGGGATGCCAGCACTGCAGGCGAGGCTTAACCTGCTGTGCCATGGCACCAGTCTCCCTATTTATATTCTTAAAACACATCTTGACCCAGGCTAGCCCCAGCAGGAGCTCAGTAACCAGTGTGGCTACTGGCTACCCTACCAAGCAATGCAAGTCCAGATGTTGTTTGAATGCTTTTTGTGCTTATGCAGTTCTTGCTAAACGGTTTGTAAATATCTAGTAAGAAAAGCCAAGAATTACAAAAATTAGTGGATTTGTCCAAAATGACATTCCACATGACGGCAGAAAAACCCGAGGTTTCTTAGGCGGCTTTGACAGAATTTAACTGCTCTAGGCAGAAGTGGCTCTGAGAAGCACACCCGGGGCAAGAATCTGGCAACTCAGAGTCCGGAGCAGAACAATGGCGCCCGGCATTGGTGACCTTTTGGAAGCCATGGAACTTTCCATGTGCCCGGAATGCCCTCCCCAGCGTGTGTGGCGCCAACCCAGTGATATTTTGCTCGCAGGAATGCTGGAGAGAACCATTAACTTGTCCCTGCAGACTGTTTCAAAATGCAAAGCCCTTGTATGCAGTCAAGCAGTTTGAAAAACAGAT
This sequence comes from Oryctolagus cuniculus, assembly GCF_964237555.1. Lineage (NCBI taxonomy): Eukaryota > Metazoa > Chordata > Mammalia > Lagomorpha > Leporidae > Oryctolagus > Oryctolagus cuniculus. The sequence continues at coordinate 5,883,856 of NC_091451.1, forward strand.
GTATCTGGCCAGCAGTTTTGAAAAGAAAAAAAAAAGGGCCGGCGCCGTGGCTCACTTGGTTAATCCTCCACCTGCGGCGCTGGCATCCCGTATGGGCGCCGGGTTCTAGTCCCGGCCCGGTTGCTCCTATTCTGGTCCAGCTCTTGCTGTGGCCCGGGAAGGCAGTGGAGGATGGTCCAAGTCCTTGGGCCCTGCACCCGCATGGGAGACCAGGAAGAAGCACCTGGCTCCTGGCTTCAGATTGGCGCAGCACCAGCCGTAGTGGCCATTTGGGGAATGAACCAACAGAAGGAAGACCTATCTCTCTGTCTCTCTCTCTATCTATAACTCTGCCTGTCAAATAATAAAAAAAAAATTTAAAAAAGAATAAAATAGACACCTGGTCTCCCAGATTTACTACAAGAAAAGTAAAATAGATCATTAATAACTTCCCAGTGTTGACAACATGTTGCAATGATCAAATTTCTGGATACCTGAGTTAAATAAAACATGCTATTAAAATTAATTTCACCTAAAGGATTTTGAAGGTTTTCACTGGGAAGAAATGGTAACTATGTGAGATGGGATATGTTTATCCTGATTTGAATTTTACTCAAGGTCTACAAGTATTGAAACACCAGATGGTACTCCATAAATATGTATGATTCTTATATATCAGTTTATTTTTTAAGAGTTATTTATTTATTTGAAAGTCAGAGTTACACAGAGAGAGAAGGAGAGGCAGAGAGAGAGGTCTTCCATCCACTGGTCCACTCCCCAGATGGCTGCAACGGCCAGAACTGCGCCAATCCTAAGCCAGGAGCCTCCTCCTGGTCTCCCACGTGGGTGCAGGGGCCCAAGGACTTGGGCCATCTTCTACTGCTTTCCCAGGCCATAGCAGAGAGCTGGATCGGAAGAGGAGCAGCTGGGACTAGAACTGGCACCCATACAGGATGCCGGCACTTCAGGCCAGGGCTTTAACCTGCTGTGCCACAGCGCCGGCCTCTATACATCAGTATTAAAAAGAAGCAGAAGCTGGTGTTGTGGTGCAGTAGGTTAAGCACCCAATACTGGAGTGTGGGTTTGAGCCCTGGCTGCTCTGTTTCTGATGCAGCTTCCTGCTAATGCGATGAGAGGGGAAGACGGCTCAAGGGCTTGGGCCCCTGCCACCCATGTGGGACACCCAGATGGAGTTCCAGGCTTCTGGCTTCAAAGCACCCAAGACTTGCCTGTTACAGGCATTTAGGGAGTAATCCAGCAGATGGAAGATTCTCTCTCTCTCTCTCTCTCTCTCTGTGTGTGTGTGTAACTCTGCCTTTCAAACAAATAAAATGAAGCATTTTTTAAAAATGTAAAAATATATATGTGAAAGTGACTTTAAAAATATTTATTAGGGGGTGCTGGTGCTGTGGCGTAGTGGGTAAAGCTAGTGCCTGCAGTGCCGGCATCCCATATGGGCACCAGTTTAAGACCCAGCTGCTCCTCTTCCCACCCAGCTTTTTGCTATGGCCTGGGAAAGCAGTAGAAGATGGCCCAAGGCCTTGGGCTCCTGCACCCATGTGGGAGACCCAGAAGAAGCTGCTGGCTCCTGGCTTCGGATCGGCGCAGCTCCAGCTTTTGCGGCCATCTGGGGAGTTGAACCAGCAGATGGAAGACCTCTCTCTTTCTGTCTCTACCTCTCTCTGTAATGCTGTCTTTGAAATAAATAAAATAAATCTTTTTTTTTAAAAAAGTTATAATCATCTCTACCTAAGACAATAATTAGTTTTGATACCGGCCATGGGGCTGGTGCTGTGACACCGTGGGTTAATCCTCTGCCTGTGGTGCGGGCATCCCATATGGGCACTGGTTCTAGTCCCAGCTGCTCCACTTCCAATCCAGCTCTCTACTATGGCCTGGGAAAGCAGTGGAGGATGGCCCAAGCTTGGGCCCCTGCACCCGTGTGGGAGACCTGGAAGAAGCTCCTGGCTCCTGGCTTCGTATCAGCTCAGCTCCGGCCATTGTGGCCATTTGGGGAGTGAACCAGTGGATGGAAGACTTTTCTATCTCTACCTTTCACTGTCTATAACTCTACTTCTCAAATAAATAAAATCTTTAAAAAAAAATACTGGTGTGATAAGAGTCCAAAGTACCTTATGAAATCTTACTTACACCATATAGCTTTTGGGTTTCTTTTCCAGTGAGTTTTTTTCCAAGTAATATGCTAAGTAGTACAATAATGCCATGAGAAAATTGTCAAGACTCTTATTCCTGTGAGGAGATATGAAAAAAAGAAAATACATAAACATTCGCATAATTCAAATATAAGGTTTCACATTAAAAAAAAAAAAAACCATGGGCACACAGCAAAAGAATAAGTAGAAATGTTTCATTGTGCCTTGTGCACAATTAGTTGGCCATTTAAAATTCCACCAACTGGGGCCAGCGCTATGGCAGAGCAGGTAAAGCCGGCACCTGCAGCACTGGCATCTCATACGGGTGCTGGTTCCAGTCCCAGCTGCTCTAGTTCTGATCCAGCTCCCTGCTAATGTGCTGAGAAAGCAGTGGAAGGTGGCCCAAGTCCTTAGGTCCCTGCACCAATGTGGAAGACCAGGAAGAAGCTCCTGGCTCCTGGCTTCGGACCAGCCCAGCTCCAGCCACTGCGGTCATTTGGAGACTGAACCAGCAGGTGGAAGACCTCTCTTCCTCTCTCTCTCTGTCTCTGCCTCTGTAACGCTCCCCAGATGACCACAATGGCCGAAGCTGGGCAGATCTTGAGCTTCTTCCAGGTCTCCCATGGGGGTGCGGGAGCCCAAGCACTTGGGCCATCTTATGCTTCCCCAGGCCATAGCAGAGAGCTGGATCAGAAGTGGGGCAGCTGGACTCGAACCGGCATCCATAAGGGATGCCTGCACTGCAAGCAGTGGCTTTATCTGCTACACCACAGCGCCGGTCCCTAGAAGCGGTTTTTAAACAATGAAAATATGCCGCCTAATAAAAACCTTTATAAAGTGAAAGTGCTGGCTCCTCTTTAAAATTTTTTTAATTAAGTACATAAATGTACCAAGTTAATAGGCTCTTCTCTCACGTCTTCATCACCATCCGCCTTCCTAGTGGCAGCCACTTTTGGGAGTTTGATGTGAAGACGCCCTAGGATTTCTAAAGCGGGCAATCACACACCACACCCTCCCTCGGCAGCATAGGCTGACACATGTCTCCTTCTGGCCGTCAGTGGGATGATGCTATAGACACCATTCTTTGCTTGTGCGACCTGGACCCCTGTGACACTTGGTACAGATTCTCCCTGTCTTATCAACAGCTGAAGAGAGTGCTTCGTATCTCCCAAGTTATTTAGCCAGGCCCTTATGGGTGGGTATTGACGTCTTTGAAAAATGCTGGCGGTATGGCCGGCGCCGCGGCTCACTAGGCTAACCCTCCGCCTTTCGGCACCGGCACACGGGGTTCTAGTCCCGGTCCCAGTCGGGGCACCGGATTCTGTCCTGGTTGCCCCTCTTCCACGCCAGCTCTCTGCTGTGGCCTGGGAGTGCAGCGGAGGATGGCCCAAGTGCTTGGGCCCTGCACCCCATGGGAGACCAGGAGAAGCACCTGACTTCTGCCATCAGATTAGCGCGGTGCACCGGCCACAGCGGCCATTGGAGGGTGAACCAACGGCAAAGGAAGACCTTTCTCTCTGTCTCTCTCTCTCACTGTCCACTCTGCCTATCAAAAAAAAAAAAGAAAAAGAAAAAAAGAAAAGAAAAAAAGAAAAATGCTGGCAGTAGAGTGAAATCACTGGAACATTTTTCTCGCCAGAGACTGGGCGGACATACAATGCCGTCTCAGGTGTTTTTCATTAGAAGTCATTGTCGTCTTTCTAACTGTTCTTCTCACACGACTTTTGTTGTCTTCTCTCTATGCCCAAATGGAACTTCTTATTCTGGCATGCTTTTTTTTTTTTAAGATTTATTTTATTTATTTGAAAGGTAGTGTTACACACACACAGAGAGAGAGAGAGAGAGAGAGAGGCAGAGAGGTCTTCCATTCACTGGTTCACTCCCCAAATGGCCGAAATGGCTGGAGCTGCACCGATCCGTCTCCCACGTGGGTGCAGGAGCCCAAGGACTTGGGCCATCTTCTGCTGCTTTCCCAGGCCATAGCAGAGAGCTGGATCAGAAGTGGAGCAGCCGGGCCGGCGCCGCGGCTCACTAGGCTAATCCTCCGCCTAGCGGCGCCGGCACACCGGGTTCTAGTCCCGGTTGGGGCGCCGGATTCTGTCCCGGTTGCCCCTCTTCCAGGCCAGCTCTCTGCTGTGGCCAGGGAGTGCAGTGGAGGATGGCCCAGGTGCTTGGGCCCTGCACCCCATGGGAGACCAGGAAAAGCACCTGGCTCCTGGCTCCTGCCATCGGATCAGCGCGGTGCACCGGCCACAGCGGCCATTGGAGGGTGAACCAACGGCAAAGGAAGACCTTTCTCTCTGTCTCTCTCTCTCACTGTCCACTCTGCCTGTCAAAAAAAAAAAAAAAAAAAAGAAGTGGAGCAGCCGGGACTCGAACCGTCGCCCACATGGGATGCCGCTGCTGCAGGCTGGAGCTTTACCCCGCTGTGCCACAGGCCCCCTGGCGTGCTTCCTTCAGCTATACCTGTATGGCAGAATGAAGGGGCCCTTTCCAAATGTTGGTAACTCTCCGTCTCCAGTTGAGTTGCCCAGGAAACAGACCCCAACAAGGAGACAGGAGAGTAAGAGGCCTATTTGGAGAGCGATTTCAGGTAACATCAGTGGGGGGTGGGAGGGCAGGGGCAGAGCTGTCAACAGGTCATCATCGTAGAATCCTGGGATACAGCTACCCCAACAGAAGGAAACTGGGGTTTTATCTGTGAGCTCCCCCTCTGGCACAGACACCTCCGTGTTCCCAGCATGCCCTGCGGTTGGACTGAGTGTGTCCTAGGGTAGAGGCAGGCCTTGCATTAGTCACAGGTGCTCGCCCTACAATGCGTGGTATGGGGATTTGGGGAGGGAAGTAAGAGGTTAGAATCCCTACCCCTGACTGAGTACTCAGAAGAGCAGGTGCCACGGGCCACACCACAAAGCTGCCACTACTACTTTCCAATTTTGAAGTTTAGGGAAGCCAGGCTGAGAAAGGTTAGGAGGGGTGGACAACTGGCTCAGCGGTGAGGACCTCGTTCGGGATGCATACCGGAGTCCCTGGGTTCAATTCCATCTCCGCTTCCAATCCACCTTCCTGCTAATGAGCACCCTGGGAAGCATCGAGGTGATGGTTCAGCTACGTGGGTCCCTGCCACCCACACGGGAGACCCAGACTGTGTGGCAGGGTCTGGCTGCTGCAGGCTGTCTTTCTCTGTCTCAAACACAATAAATTAAAAAAAAAAAAAAAAAAAGCTTAAAAAGGCCTAGAAACTTGTGTAGAATCACACACCTAGTACTTGTCAAGGCTCCCAAACTTAACAGGTGGAGAAAATAAATCGTTCATAAATTGGTAAATCCTGGGGCCGGCACTGTGGCGCAGCGGGTTAACGCTCTGGCCTGAAGCACAGGCATCCCATAAGGTGCTGGTTCTAGTCCCGGCTGCTCCACTTCTGATCCAGCTCTCTGCTATGGCCTAGGAAAGCAGTGGAGGATGGCCCAAGTCCTTGGGTCCCTGCACTCGCGTAGGAGACCTGGAAATAAACTCCTGGCTCCTGGCTTCGGGTCGGCGCAGCTCTGGCCATTGCGGCCAATTGGGGAGTGAATCAGCCGATGGAAGACCTCCCTCTCCCTCTCTCTCTGCCTCTCCTCTCTCTGTGTAACTCCGACTTTCAAATAAAATAAATAAACCTTTTAAAAAACTTGGTAAGTCCTTTAGCCATTCTACAAATATGAAATGTCCTTTAAAAGTTCACGCAAAATAGAGATGATCAGAAAACGATGCCTAGATTTCAAAACAACTGTTTGCACAGAAACAAGTGCATCCTTTCATTCCATTTTCTGAAGCCTCCTCAGTTTGCAGCCTATACTGGGACTCTGGCCTCCTCCTCCCTCCTGGGACCTGGGGGCCCTCAGGATCTCTGCCTCCTCCTCCCTCCTGGGACCTGGGGCCCTCAGGATCTCTGCATCCTCCTCCCTCCTGGGACTTGGGGGCTCTCAGGATCTCTGCCTCCTCCTCCCTCCTGGGACCTGGGGGCTCTCAGGATCTCTGCCTCCTCCTCCCTCCTGGGACCTGGGGCTCTCAGGATCTCTGCCTCCTCCTCCCTCCTGGGACCTGGGGGCCCTCGGGATCTCTGCCTCCTCCTCCCTCCTGGGACCTGGGGGCCCTCAGGATCTCTGCCTCCTCTTTCCTCCTGGGACCTGGGGGCCCTCGGGATCTCTGCCTCCTCCTCCCTCCTGGGACCTGGGGGCCCTCAGGATCTCTGCCTCCTCCTCCCTCCTGGGACCTGGGGGCTCTCGGGATCTCTGCCTCCTCCTCCCTCCTGGGACCTGGGGCTCTCAGGATCTCTGGCTTCCTCTCCCAGGATTCTTGGTGTCAGCCTTAGAGACTGAGTCCCGTGCAGACGGCTTGCCTAGGAGCCAGCCTCGTGCAGTTTCTCCAGAAAGCGGGTTTGTCCTCACTTAGCTGACGGGAGGCCTGCAGAATGAGGGTGAACGTTCGAGAACGTCTCGCCGGCACGACGCACCTCATAAACGTTGTAAAGGAACAGATGCGCTGCTTCTCAGAGTCCTGCAGCAAGAGCAGCACGACAACTGGAAGGAGAGAAGGGGACAGTGTGCAGAGCCGCCTTGGACGCTCACGCCAGACAAGCTCCGGGAGGGCCAGGGCAGGCACTCACACTTCACATCATCCAGCGTCACGCAGCCCAGCCGGCCTCGCTTCTCTAAGGCTTTGGTCGCGTCTCTTGAGGCAAGCCTTTTATCTGTCAACCTGTTTTGGAACATAACAGCCTCCAGCAGTGTTGCCAAAGGTTTTGCAGCTAATCTGCCTAAGGTCTGTACTATCGGGAGCCCCGGAGGGGTGGGGGTGGGGGGTCCTGCACAGCTTTTGTTTAATGCGACATCATCTCAGAATGCATTATATGAGGGGCCAGTGCTATGGTGCAGCGGATTAACGCCCTGGCCTGAAGTACCGGCATCCCATACAGGCGCCAGTTCTAGTCCCGGCTGCTCTTCTTCCAATCCAGCTCTCTGCTATGGCCTGGGAAAGCAGTAGAAGATGGCCCAAGTCCTTGGGCCCCTGCACCTGCATGGGAGACCCGGAAGAAGCTCCTGGCTCCTGGCTTTGGATCAGCCCAGCTCCCACTGTTGCAGCCATTTGGGGAGTGAACCAGCGGATGGAAGACCTCTCTCTGCCTCTCCTCTCTCTGTGTAACTCTGACTTTCAAATGGATAAATCTTTTTTTAAATGCATTATATGAAACATTATAATAGCTATGCTAAGAGCAAGAGAAATGCACACTGCCAGATATAAAATGATATTAAATTCCATCCAAAATAGATCATTTCAATCTTCTATTTCTGATGCCGCTGCTATCTGGGCCTTTAATGAATGACACAATATTGACTAGGAACCCATAGCGCAGTGATCCTAGAGACACATTTAAAGGGACTAATGTCACTCCCACAATCCTGAAATAGTGCATAGTATTCTTTCCTTGGAGGGCATCTGCGTTGCAGCCTAGAATGGAATGGGGTTCTCCCCCGAGTCTGTGAAGACTCGGGCCATTCCTCTGAGACGCACTGGCTGCAGAACAGGCATGGCTGAGAGGCTAAGCTACCTTTCTGAAGCTGAGCCATCCATTTCGGCAAAGTGAACGGCTCTGCCTTTCTTTCCTTTCTCCTTGAGTTCCACCGCAGGCATGAAACTGCAACAGAGATAAGATGATCAGGAACTTGACTTTTTCCCAGGGATAAACAAAAGCCCAGCTCGTGTATTCCGAGGACGAACAGACGCTTGCGGTTCAAAAGGTCCACGGGAAAGGGAATTGAGAGTTCACTTTGGTGCACCAGTTTCCAGGTCCTCCCATACGTGTCAAGTGCTCTTATACAATGTCTTAATTCTCCTAGCAAACCCATAAAAATACTATCATTATACCATTTATTTTTACATATGAGCAAAACCTAAGTTCAGGAAAAGATTAAAGAATCTGACCGAGATCCCAGAGCACTGGGCCGGCACTGTGGTGTCGCGGGTAAAGCTGCCGCCTGCAGTGCCAGCATCCCCTGTGGGTGCTGGTTTGAGTCCCAGCTGCTCCTCATCTGGATAAACACACCCGGAGCCTTGCCCTCTGCCCAGTGTTACGCGTCTCCCTGTTCCGGGGTGATGCAGTATAATAGGAACACTTGCCCTTGACCTTACTCATTTACTTTCTTCTCTCAGGAGGTTTGTTTTTGCCAACCCTTGTGATATTCTGTTGTTCCACAGGTTAGCTCAGTTCCTTCAAGCCTGTACATGGTGCCACCTCAAGAAAATGATTTTTTGGTCTTTTTCTGTTTTTTTTTTTTTCTAAACTATTGGCACCCAAATTGGCCAGTGGATGATTTTTTTTTTTAAGATTTATTTATATGGATGCTGAGTTCTAGTCCTGATTGCTTTTCTTCCAGTCCAGCTCAGCTGTGGCCCGGGAATGCAGTGGAGGATGGCCCAAGTGTTTGGGCCCCTGCACTCGCATGGGAGACCAGGAAGAAGCACCTGGCTCCTGGCTTCGGATAGGCACAGCACCGGCCATAGCGGCCATTTGGGGAGTGAACCAACGGAAGGAAGATCTTTCAACCTCTCTCTCTTACTGTCTATAACTCTACCTGTCAAATAAAAAAAAAGATTTATTTATTTATTTGACAGGCAGAGCTACAGAGAGGCAGAGGCAGAGAGAGAGAAGTCTTCTATCCACTGGTTCACTCCCCAAATGGCTGCAACAGCTAGAACTGGGCCCATCTGAAGCCAGGAGCCAGGAGCTTCTTCCGGGTCTCCCACAGGTGCTGGGGCCCAAGGACATGGGCCATCCTCCACTGCTTTCCCAGGTACATCAGCAGGGAGCTGAATCAGAAGTGGAGCAGGGTCTGGCGCTGTGGCTCAGCAAGTTGAAGCCCTGGTCTGCAGTGCCAGCATCCCATCTGGGCAGTGGTTTGGGTCCTGGCTGATAGGACCTCTCTCTCTCTCTCTCTCTCTCTCTCTCTAACTCTATCTTTCAAATAAATAAAATAAATCTTTAAAGAAAAAAACTATCAAGCTTTATAAAAAAAAGAAGAAGAAGAAGAAGTGGAGCAGCCAGGACTTGAACCTGCACCCATATGGGATGCCAGCACTGCAGGCGGCTGCTTTACCCACTATGCCACAGCGCCAGCCCCCAGACATTTCCTAATTACTTTCTGAAGCCCATTTTGCTTGCTGATGTCTAACATGCAGATTATCGCCTCCAGTCCTTAATATAACCACCCTAATTAAAAACACAAAGCGGGGGCCGTCATTGTGATGCTATAGGTTAAACTTCTGCCTGCAGCACCGGCATCCCATGTGAGCCCTGGTTGAGTCCCGGCTGCTTCACTTCTGATCCAGCTCCCTGCTGATGTGCCTGGGAAGGCAGAGGAAGATGGCTGGTGCTGGGGTGTAGCAGGTAAAGCCGCAGTGTCAGCACCTTATATGGGCGCCGGTTCGAAACACGGCTGTTCCACTTCTGATCCAGCTCTCTGCTATGGCCTGGGAAAGCAGTAGAAGATGGCCCAAGTCCTTGGGACCCTGCACCCACGTGAGAGACCTGGAAGAAGCTCGTGGCTCCTGGTTTCGGATGAACCCAGCTCCACCCATTGTGGCCACTTGGGGAGTGAACCAGTGGATGAAAGACCTCTCTCTCTCTACCTCTGCCTCTCTGTAATTCTTTCAAAAAAATAAATAAATCTTTAAAACAAACAAACCAAAAGATCATCTAGTGAAAGCTGTCATTGTGTTGCCAGAGAACTAAGACCTGGAGACACCGACCAACGTCCCAGCGTTTGAAATTCAGTGGGCAGTGCCTGCTCTTAGCCACTAACTGGCGTTTACTCTCTGATCTGGGCGTGCCTTCTCCACTTTGTGCTTATCTGAGTGGCTTTTGTTTGACTGAAGCCACTCTCTTCAGCTGATGAGATGGATTTCACTTGTGAGCGCCTTGCCAGGTTCTAAAGGCAGCCCATGGGGCTGACGCTGTGACACAGTGGGCTAAGTCACCATCTGCGATGCCGGCGTTCCATATGGGCAGTGGTTCAAGTCCTGGCTGCTCCACACCCTATCCAGCTCCCTGCTACTGTGCCTGTGAAGGCAGTGGAAGACGATCCAAGTGCGTGGGCCCCTGCCGTCCATGTGGGAGACCTGGGTGGAGCTCCAGGCTCCTGGCTTCAGCTTGGCTCAGCCCCAGCTGCTGCAGCCATTTGGGGAGTGAACCAGCAGATGGAGGCTTGCACGTGCTCTCTCTCCTCCTGCCCTCTCTGTAAATCTGCCTTTCAAATAAATCAATCTTATAAATAAATAAATAAACACAACCCATGCTCACGGCACATTTGGAATCACTACAAAGCTGCCTTAGTAATAACTGAAAATTGCTTTTTGAATCGCACCTCTGGTTGGCTCACCCAGCACAATATGGGCAATTTTCCCCTCCTACAGTCTCCCTCGTCTCCCCCGCCCCCCAATCTGGCACCTCATTTAGAATCTGGTTCTTAAGCAGACACATTTTGGAAATGTGTTTTCCTAGAATTACAACATCATCGTGCCATTCTCTTTGCCCCAAAATGAACAAGGAAAAAGTCTCATGCTCTCTCCCTCTGGAACTCATCACTCAAACGTAGAAGACTGGGCCGCTCTTGGCTTCCGCACAACCTTGAGCTTCTCCAGGGTGACTAGAGGCTGCCCTGTGCCATGATGAAGACAGAAGCATGGAGCTTCTGGAGGTGCGGGATCTCCTTGGCTGTGCGTCCTCAGGGGAGTGGACAATGACCTTAGCCAAGACTCCTGCAGACTGAGGTGCTCTTCCAGCTGGGGGCACAGGCACTTCACACAAGAAGACATAGGACTGGGGCCGGTGCTGTGGCGCAGTGGGTTAAAGCCCAGCCTGCAGCCCCAGTATCCCTTATGGGCGCCGGTTCGAGTCCCGGCTGCTCCTCTTCCGATCCAGCTCTCTGCTATGGCCTGGGAAAGCAGCAGAAGATGGCCCAAGTCCTTGGGCCCCTGCACCTGCGTGGGAGACCTGGAATAAGCTCCTGGTTCCTGGCTTCGGATCAGCACAGCTCTGGCCGTTGCAGCCAACTGGGGAGTGAAGACCTGTCTCTCTGGTTTTACCTCTCTCTGTAACTGTCTTTCAAATAAATAAAATAATTCTTAAGAAAAAAAAAAGGGATAGAGAGAAGCTTGTATGGTGGACAAGCTAGAAGCAGCCTGTGACTAAGGCATCTGCTCTTTGGCAAGAAAGAAACAAGTGTATAAAGGATGTGACACCCTCATGTACTCCTCCGAGGTAACGTGCTTTAATTTTATAGACTAGGGAACTGGCAATGAGTGAGGCTAACGGGACAAAGATGGCCACCCATAGCCTGCTTATTACTGTGGGTCTATTTCTTTCTCTTTTTAAAAATTAATTAATTTATTTGAAAGGCAGAGTTAGAGAGGTAGAGACAGAGAGAGGTCTTCCACCTGCTGGTTCACTCCCCAGATGGCCACAACGGCCAGGGCTGAACAGGCTGAAGCCAAGAGACTGAAACTTCATCCAGGTCTCCCACGTGGGCGGCAGGGGTCCAAGCATTTGGGCCATCTTCAGCTGATTTTCCCAGGCCATTAGCAAAGAGCTGGACTGGAAATGGAGCAGCTGGGACTTGAACCAGTGCTCTGGGATGCTGGCACCCTATGCCACAGAGCCAACCCCGAGGGTCCATTTCTTGAATGGAGAGTATGGGTACCCTGTTGTATTCTCATACAGTTTTCCCCTTAGGGTGTCAGCTGCAAAGGTAAGGTAAGATCTGTCTATATGAAGGGAGGTCTGCTTCGAAGGGCAAGATCTCTGGCATTTAGCCAGGAAAGACGTCAGAACACGGGGGAGGAGGGATCGTCTCTGAGCTGAAGTTGAGAAAACCTAGACGCTTGTGAACACCTCGGCTACTGGACGTAGCAGTGGGCCCACCCCATGTGGAGGAAGACGAAAATCTGGAAAAACTTCCAGGTTAAGTTGATGGGATAGAACTCGGATGCCCGGGAACCAAGCTGCTAATTTGCAAACTGGTTTGTCTGGGCTCATGACACTCGATTTCCCTCCCCTCTCTCTGGCTGCAATTTCTATTTCTTATCTTTCTTTTCTCCTTCTTATTCCTTCCTCCTGTCTCCCCTATCTCAGAAAATCAGTACCACCACCCAGCCAGGAGTCCAGGCCAGAAAAAGATGCCAGCCCATGAGTTATACAGTTCTTTAGTATCACTTGAATCTACTTCTTTCTCTTTCCACTGCTCCTGCCTTAATTTTAGCCACCATTTCTTGTCAACTGAATTCTACAATTGCTTGTTTAAAAAAAAATAAATGTATTTTTTGAAAGGAAGAATTCCAGAGACAGGGAGAGACATTCAATCCACTGGTTCAGTCCCCAAATGGCCAAAATGGCCAGGACTGAGCCAAGGTGAAGCCAGGAGCCTGGAACTCCATCCAGATCTGCTACATAGGTGGCAGGGGCCCAAGCACTTGGGCCATCTTCCACTGCTTTCCTGGGTGCATTAGCAGGAAGCTAGATCAGAAATAGAGCAGCTGGGACTTGAACTGGGATGTTGGTATTGCAGGCAGCGGTTTAATCTGCTGTGCCACACTGGCCCTTACAATTGCATCTTTTTTTTTTTTTAAGATTTATTTATTTATTTTAAAGTCAGAGTTACACTAAGAGAGAAGGAGAGGCAGAGCGGGGAGAGAGAGAGAGAGGTCTTCCATCCACTGGTTCACTCCCCAATTGGCCACAACAGCTGGAGATGTGCTGATCCAAAGCCAGGAGCCAGGAGCTTCTTCTGGGTTTCCCACATGGGTGCAGGGTCCCAAGGACTTGGGCCATCTTCTACTGCCTTCCCAGGTCATTGCAGAGAGCTGGACCGGAAGTGGAGCAGCTGGGTCTCCAACCGGCACCCATATGGGATGCCAGCACTGCAGGCGGCAGCTTTACCTGCCACAGACCACTTCTGCTCTGATATCTCACCCATGATGTGGCCCTGGTTCGTCTCTTCGACGTCCTCTCAACACTGGCCTGGGGCTTTCCACCCAGCCTACTGCACCTGCACAGCCCCGCACACATCCCATGCTCTTTCTGGTCTGGGTGTAGCTGGTACTTACTTCTGCAGAGAACACACTCTCTTCTCCTGCAACCAAATCTCCCTTTGCCTTGCCAACTCCTAGTCTTTCTCTGGTTAAGCTTGGGTGTCACCTCCCCTAAGAAACTGTTCCTGTCTACTGGGATTCAGCAAATCCATCCCCCATACATGGATCAGGATGCTGAACCCTGCCCAGCTTGGGGAGGGGGTGGGGGGGTGGTGGCAGCAATACCTGGTGAGAGCGCCCCAAGGGGAGTGGCAGCCTCTGGCAGAAAGAGGTGCACCATCATTGCTACCAAATACTCCCCTCAATAGGAGCCAGCAAGGGTCTGGTTCATTTAAGAATTATTTTATTTATTTGAAAGACAGAGTTACAGAGGTAGAGACAGAGAGAGGTCTTCAATCCTCTGATTCACACCCCAAATGGATGCAACAGCTGGAGCTGAGCTGACCAAAGCCAGGAGCTTCTTCCGGGTCTCCTGTGTAGGTGAGGGAGTTCAAGGAGTTGGGCCATCCTCAGCTGCTTCCCCAGGGACATCAGAAGGGAGCTGGCTTGGAAGCGGAGCAGCCAGGACTCGAACCGGCACCCATATGGGATGCCTACACCGCAGGCCATGGCTTTAACCTGCTGTGCCACAGGGCCAGCTCCCTGGTTCATTTTCAGGAGAGCAGTAGACACGCCTGTCCGTGCCTCCAACCACCAAGTTCCTTCCCAGCACACACGGGGACAGGGGCTGTGTCCCTTCCAAATCTCTTATGTTTTCTCCTGGTCCCAGTCCCACCTTCCTTGTTCTATTCATCTCTTCTTTCTCCCAGAACAAGTTCAAAGTCTTCCTGCTTTAGAGATGGAACCAACATAGAACAGTATGTCAGTTGTGGCGCAGCGGGTTAAGCCACCACCTGCAACACCAGCATCCTATCTGAGCACCTGTTCAAGTCCCGGCTGCTCCGCTTCTGATCCAGCTCCCTGCTATGGCCTGGGAAAGCAGCAGCAGATGACCCAAGTGCTCGGGCCTCTGCATGCACATGGGAGACCTGGAAGAAGCTCCTGGTTCCTGACTTCGGACTGGCCCAGCTCCCACTGTTGCAGCCATTTAGGGAGTGAGCCATCGGATGGAAGACCTCTCTGTCTCTCCCTCTCTCTCTCTCTCTGTAACTCTCTCATATAAATAAATAAATATATTTTTTTAAAAATGTGTTTGGGATACCTACATTCCATATTGGAGTATCTGGGTTATAGTCCTGGTTCTGCTCCCATTTCTTGCCTTCTGATAGTGCACACCCTGGGAGCCAGCAGGTGATGGCTCACGTGGGAGACCCAGATTGTACCTGGCTCACCCTGAGCTGTTGCAAACATTTGGGGATCTCTCATGGTCTGTCCGTCTGTCTCGCTCTGCCTCTCTCCGTTTCAAATAAAATAATCTGTACATGATTATATGTTACAGCGTGATATTCCAGTGCCCGAACACAATGTTTAATGATCGGAGCATTGGCATGCCCACCACCTCACACATTTACCATTTATTTGTGTTGGGGACATTAATATTCCTCTCTATACTAGCTATTTTGAAATATATAATTAACTAAAACCTATATTTTAAATCATACCACCTCACAGGTATTCTCCAAAATCAGTGGGAATCAAATCAAGCTATCTTTTAAGAACAGGGGCCTGCGCTGTGGTGTAGCGGGTAAAGCCACCACCTGCAGTGCCAGCATCCCGTATGGGTGCCAGTTGCAGACCTGGCTGCTTTGCTTCCGATCTAGCTCTCTTCTATGGCCTGGGAAAGCAGCAAAAGATGGCCCAAGTCCTTGGGCCCCTGCACCTGTGTGGGAGACCCAGAAGAAGCTCCTGGCTCCTGGCTTTGGATCAGGCAGCTGTGGCCATTGTGGCCAACTGGGGAGTGAACCAGTGGATGGAAGACCTCTCTGCCTCTGCCTCTCTGTAACTCCGCCTTTCAAATATATATATATATATATATATATATATATATGTAACACCACTGTAAATCACATATCATGATGTGTGTGTGTGTGTGTGTGTGTGTATATATATATATATATATAAAAAACACCACTATAAATCACATCTGCTGAGCCACTGTCTCTCCTGGCTGCCAGCCTCATTCACGTGCACATATCAGAGCAATGTCAGGCAAGGACTCTGTCTCTTTGATTCTGCACAAGGGCGAAGGGCAAAGCTAGCCAGCACCCAGGAGCTAATCTGAACACCGCCCCCTCCCTCTCCCACCACGTCCAGGCACGGCGCCCTAGCAATTCTGCCCAAACGTCCTGGCAACACCATCTCAGAACTATGTCAGTCTCTCCTGCCTCCTCTCTGTTTCCCCGACATGGAGCTCTTTTAGGCTGTTTGCCACGTGTGCAGGAGTCCTCCCTTATCTGCAGTTTCTTTCCAAGGCTCCAGTTACCTGTAGACAACCATGCTCTGAACACAGTGCAGTATAATGAGCTATTATGTGAGCAATTGCATCCACTTCATTTCAACTATGGCATACGGTTACCCTTGTTCTATTGAATTGTTAGTTATTGTTGCTAATATCTTGCTGTACCTATTTTGTAAGCTAAACCTTGTCATACATGCGTATGTATAAGAGAAAACATTATATGTAGAGTTTGGGCCTATCTGGTCTCAGGCATCTACTGGACGTCTTAGAACTGCATTCCTACACAGATAAAGGGGAACCACAGTGTAACTCTCTGTAATTCATCTTTTTTTTTTTTTTAATTTGACAGGTAGAGTTACAGACAGTGAGAAAGACAGAGAGAAAGGTCTTCCTTCCGTTAGTCTACCCCCAAAATGGCCACCACGGCCGGAGCTACGCCGATCCGAAGCCAGGAGCCAGGTGCTTCCTCCTGGTCTCCCAAGCGGGTGCAGGGCCCAAGCACTTGGGCCATCCTCCACTGCCTTCCTGGGCCACAGCAGAGAGCTGGACTGGAAGAGGAGTGACCGGGACTAGAACCCGGCACCCATATGGGATGCCGGCACCACAGACGGAGGATTAACCAAGTGAGCCACAGCATCGGCCCCTCTGTAATTCTTCTAATCAGTGCCCTCTCTCTAGTCTTCCCCCACTTGAATCTAGCTGCTTTCTTTTTTTTTTAATATTTATTTATTATTTATTTGAGAAGCAGAGAGAGAGAGAGAGAGAGAGAGAGAGAGAGATCTTCCACTTGCTGGTTCACTTCCCAAATGGCCGCAACGACCAGGGCTTCCTCCAGGTCTCCCACGTGGGTGCAGGGCCCCAAGCACTGGGGCCATCTTCTACTGCTTTCCCAAGCACATTAGCAGGGAACTGGATCGGAAGTGGAGCAACCAGGACTTGAACCAGAACCCATATGGGATGTCAGCGTTGCAGGCGGCAGCTTTACCCGCCACGACACAGCACTGGCCCCTACCTGCTTTCTTAACAGGCTCAATAAACATTTGTTTAGCTCCTGGTTTGTGAAGTTTCTGTAGTGGCTCCAGAGAAAAAAGAGAAGTGAGAGAGCCCCTGCCCCTGAGGGGCTTGCAGTCTAGCAGAGAGAGAGCACGCACAGTGCAAGGGTTTGGCATCAGATAAATCCTGCTTCGTACTGGCAGTTCTGCAACTTACTAGCTCTATCACTTTGGTTCGGTTGTTTAATCTCCCTGAGCTCATTACAGCTATAAAATGAGGATATTAATGATCACTTTCTACAGCTATTGTAAGAATGAGAGCAATATGCAAATAAATAAATAAAGGTATACAGCATAGTGGCTTGTATTACTAATGTAGCTATAATTGTTTAAAGGCTAGTGTTTTCTCAATGGAGCTTAAAATTAGTTTGGATTTTGCAAGAGGGGTCGGCGCCAAGGCATAGTAAATTAATCCTCCGCCTGCAGTGCCGGTATCCCACATGGACCCCAGTTCGAGTCCCTCCTGTTCCACTTCCAATCCAGCTCTCTGCTGTGGCCTGGGAAAGCTGTGGACGATGGTCCGAGTCCTGCCACCTACGTGAGAACTGAGAGGAAGCTCCTGGCTCCTGGCTTTAGAGCAGCCCAGCTCCAGCCTTTGTGGCCATTTGGGGGAGTGAACCATCGGATGGAAGATCTCTCTCTCTGTAATTTTGCCTTTCAAATACATGCATCTTAAAAAAAAAAAAAAAAGGAATTTTATGCAGTAGTTGAGAACACAGACTCTGAGCCAAACAGACCTACATTTGACTGGTCTTAGCTGTCCTTGAACTGCATGATTAGGCCAGCTCCTGCAATTTTCCAGAAAGCACTCAATCCTTGGATTTCTGGGTTATCAGGCAGTTCGTTCTTTCTTTCTTTCTTTCTTTCTTTCTTTCTTTCTTTCTTTCTTTCTTTCTTTCTTTCTTTCTTTCTTTTTTTTTTTACAGGCAGAGTGGACAGTGTGAGAGAGAGACAGAGAGAAAGGTCTTCCTTTTGCCTTTGGTTCACCCTCCAATGGCTGCCGCGGCCGGCGCGCTGCGGCCAGCGCACCGCACTGATCCGATGGCAGGAGCCAGGTGCTTCTCCTGGTCTCCTATGGGGTGCAGGGCCCAAGCACTTGGGCCAACTCCACTGCACTCCCGGGCCACAGCAGAGAGCTGGCCTGGAAGAGGGGCAACCGGGACAGATCAGGTTGTTTCAAACAGTGGGCTGATTAACACAGTGCCCAGCACTCACTAACTCCTCTCTGTCGCTGAACACAT
Source organism: Oryctolagus cuniculus (assembly GCF_964237555.1). Taxonomy (NCBI): domain Eukaryota; kingdom Metazoa; phylum Chordata; class Mammalia; order Lagomorpha; family Leporidae; genus Oryctolagus; species Oryctolagus cuniculus. The sequence continues at coordinate 5,901,803 of NC_091451.1, forward strand.
GCCCATTGTTAAAAATAAATATTCTAATACAATCTGGGGGAAAATTACCTTCTGAATTCAAGAGTTCTGGTCTCATCTTTCCAGTACCACATCCCTAGTCGCAATCCCAATTGCTGTGAAATGAGATAATTTCAGCAGAAGCAATGAACAGTTCAAGCCACAAGCCACATGTCGCAATAAAAACTTTCCCAACGACCCCCACTAGTCCCTCTTTTTATAATAAAGATGGAGACTCTTCAAACTTTTTTTTTTTTTTTTTAACTCGAAGCCAGGGTGTTCGTTAGGTGTAGCTTCAGCAGGAAGGGAGAGGGGGGGAAGACAACTTAGACCGCACCTGGTTCAAAGCGGGTCGTAGCCACGACTTGAGTAAATGGGGTGTGGCCCCCAGGGTCTCAACTTGTCAGCTGGCACTCAGGAGGGCGAGCCACCCCCCCCCCCGCCCCTGCCTCTCCCGGGACCCCACCCGCGCCCTGGGGCCAAGGGTGCCACCAACCCCTTGGGGGCCGAGGCGGGCATGGGCACTAAGGAGGGAGCCACAGATCAACGCCGTCCACCTGCCGGACAGTCTGGGTGTTGCGGGTGACCAGGGCCAGGGCGCGGGCGGCCACCGCCTCCGGGGGCGACCCCCAGGCCGCACTTACTTCCAGCAGGGTCGAGGTCTGCCAGTCCAGGCGCCTCCGCCTCGAATACAGCTCGGGCACCGAGTACATGGCCTCGCCCGGCGCCTCCCAGCGTCGCCCAGGCCACCGCCCGCAGGGCGCGGGGTTGGGCGCGTGGCCAGGCGCGGGGTGGTACGCGGGGCGGGGACCGGCGCGGGGCGCGAGGCCGCGGGGCTGGGCGCGTGGCCAGGCGCTGGGTGGTACGCGGGGCGGGGACCGGCGCGGGCCGCGAGGCGAGGGACGGGGCGGGCGGCCGCGGGGCGGGGCGCGGGGCGCGGGGCGCGAGCCGAGGGACGGGGCGCGCGGGGCGCGGCGTGGGGCTCAACGCGGGGCAAGGCGCGGGGCGGGGACCGGCGCGCGGCGCGGGGCGGACACCGGAGCGGGGGACGTGGCGGGGTGCGGGCCGGGCCGGGGCGGGGCGGGGACCGGCGCGGGGACAGGCGCTGGCGGCTGCGGGGCTCCGGCTTCCGCTGCGGAGCCGCGCCAGTCCGGGCGTGCGAGGCTGAGCCCGGGCTGCCCCACCGCGCTGTGAGCTCTACAAACCCAGCTTAGGGTAGCTTCTTTCCCGTGTCGCTGTCGTCGAAATACCGCAGGCTTGCAAGCCTGGCACTCCGTTGGTGAGATTAGTGTTGCTTCGACTTCGCCCTGTGCCAGCGGGTATTTGCATTTGTGTTTCAGATCATGTGTCTTTTTTTTTTTTTTTTTTTTTTTTTTTTTTGCAACTGAATTGACATCCACGTTCTAACTTTTTTTCTCCCAGTACAAGACGGTGCAAGGAGAACGGGAATGTTGTGTATCCCCCTACAGTTTAATCGGTAAAAAGACGCTCAGTAGCCACTTAGCAATTCACGCCAACTTGAAAATTCTGACGGTAGACCCTCCACTGCTCCCCTCCCCCCCAGTATCATTGCCTGGTGGCGCCCAGTCTCTAGTTGTAGCGGTAATAAAACTGCAATCATCTCGATTCCTGTTCTGCTGGGGTGAGCTCACAGCGGGGAACCCACCTACAGCCCGGCTGTGCTGGGTCGGAGCTGGGAACAATGCTTGTTTATCACAAGGTGACTCAGCTGAAAAGGAGCTGAGCCCGGAAGCCAAGCCAGAGCTTCTCACCAAGTGGGTCCACATCGCGGGGAGGGGAGGACAGGGAGCTCCAGCCAAGACTGAGAACCGGGAATGTGGCTGGAATCCAGTGACTGCACCACCATTATTAGGAAAACCCACAAGTAGGTGAGTGTGTTCAATTCATCCCCTAGATAAGTGCTAACAGAAAACTGAAGATCTTATATTGCTTACTGTAGTGGGCTAGCCAATGTACAAAAAAAACTAAAGTAAAAATAAGAATTGAGAACCCTACGCAGTAACTACTCAAAAGTTACATGACAAATATACTTAAGAAGCTACTTGGTAAAGTAATTCACATGTACTAGAGGAATATACAGTTTAAAGGACAACTCTGAAAGGAGTTATATATCTATTCACTTTAACAAAAGAAGGTTTTTATGGTTCTAAATCATTCCTTATTCTAAAGTGTGCTGCATTCATTTCCTAGGCCAGAATTTTCACGTTAGGTTTTTTAAATATTAGAAACTCACAACCTGCAATGAAATATAAATTTTTTCCCTTTAAAGGCGGAAAAGCATTTCCTGATGTTATACAGTAGGGTAACACAGGGTTACCTTCTAACTACTGAATAATTCCAGCTATTCCGTGAGGGAGTTTCTTGCCCAGTTTAGAGAAACTCCTCAAGGTCATGCAACTAAGTTGCTGGTCTCAGACTTCAGGCCCAAGCCTTTAACTGAATATAATGTATGCTTAAATTATGAAATGGATAGATTTTCATAGTATTACAGTTCTACCCAAAAAATTCAGTTTCATGACGGAAAACAGCAGTGTCAGATTTTGAATCAGTTAACTCCAGTTTAGGTTGCTCATTTATCTCCCTAGCCTTCAATTCACAAACAGCCTCATCTTCTCTGGGAACAGTATGGCCAAGGGGCCTATGACCTGGCTGGTTTTAAGGGAGCAAGATTCCAACATGAAATACCACCCGACTAAATTTCAGAAATGCTATACCTCTAAAATATGCCCACGCCCAGAGCTATCTCAAGAATAAACACTGGGATCTTTTTCTGATGAACCACCATTTTTCTTCAAGGAATGGAATGAAGTATCTAACTTCTAATCCTGAACAGTTTACACATACCTATTTATACAGTAAGTGCATGGACGCAATCGAATACTCCTGTTTCTTAATCCAAACATAATGTATTCCCCTAGCAGTGTCCTCCTAGAGACACAGCAGGGGTTTTCAAAAACTTCGTGGAAAATGTGCATTATGAAGCGACACACGTGCATCTCAGTATTTTTTTGCACCAAAATGAAACTAATTCCATTTTCCACCAGCTTTTTGAAGGGTTCCATGGGGATGTGAGTTTTTAAAGCTTGAATCTGATCCCAGTGTTCAGCAGCAAGAGGAACATGCCTCATAACACAACAGGAATGCCTTAGGGGCCACTACTTGGGGGTTCAGAAAACGAGCTCTCCTTTCACCTGGATAGCCAGCTTGTGTTCCTGTGTGCTATTATAGCCGAGATAGAGCAGTTCTCCTTAAGTCTCCATGACACACTGAAGGAGTGATATATTACATATCCTACCATGTGTGTGAAATTGAAAGATTTTCCTCTCTCCTCATGCATGAGTTTTAATGCATTTCCATAGGTATATTAAATGACTATAAAAATGTACTTGTTTTGAAGTTTCACACACCTCAAATACTGTGAACAACTTGTCCTTATAATGACAGGTTTTGAGATTCAGTGCCTCAAAACAGGGACAAAGGCTAGTAAGACATTCTGGTAAGAATGTAAGTGCTATTCAGAGAAATAGATGCATTCTATCACTTGGCGTTCTATACACGGTGCCTTTGGATTAGTCATGAGCTCTAGTCCCTCACATTGTCTTGCTGCTTTCAAGTTCAAATAATGCTAATTATTCCCGAAACTGTAATTCAGCCGGTCCTAACATCAAGGACTTTTTCCACTGTTATTTGACTCTGACTAATCTAACATCTACTAAGGAGTCCACAGGAGTTATCAGATTACTAGTTTCAACTGACTCCTGGTAACTTGCTGGCTTTATCTTAGCAAAATATTCAACTCTGGGTACATTTGAGAAGACATAATTGAAAGCAATTCAAAAAGGCTAAGAGTTTTTACAAATCACTTTTCAAAACAACTGAAAATGTGGCATGTAATACGTCCAGGCTTGTGTGACGCTGTCTGTAGACAACGAGACACCCTTCAGTGCCGCTAAATCCTTTCCACCAGTGTGACACCAGCACTGGCAATTTCCTTAAAAAAAAAAAAAAAAAAAATTAGGTTTATTCTGAAGTAGCTTCACAATTGTCTTGTCTTTCAAACCACCCCCCCCAACCAAGTGAGACTTCATAAACAAAAAATGACCTATACATAAGGGGCAACTCTTGTGTGAAGTCATTACTAACCGCAGTATTCTTAGGCTAACTTGTTTTCGAGTTATTAGCGATAATCTCTGTATGACACAGAGGGGACCATTACTGAATTAAATAAAAGTACAGCTTCAGTAATTCACTGTTATCAACAATAGGAAGTGAATACTTGGAAAGAGATTGTCAGCATGTCCGTGTGCAGTGAAAACACTAGGTTAACTGTGCATTTTTGCAGTCTCTCCCAGCTTTTCCTTAAAGAGAATAAATCAAAACAAAGCAAAAGTGTCATTCCATCAACAATTCATTTCTTCCCGAGGACACAAATTTGAAAGCTGAAGCCCAGGACAGTGGATCTCCAAAGGGTTGCAATTTTTTTATCTGTAACAATTAGATATAGAGGAAAATGGATAAGTTGTATAATAGCAAAATACTAGGGTATGTTGTTGTACTTTGCCTTTTAAAAAAAATTATAATGATTTAAGGCAAAGGTATCTATACAAGGAGTGTCAAATGTGGGAAAATTGAATGATTTGAATTTTCCACGAACTTTTTGAAGCCCCATCCCATCATCTTCCCCTACCCTCTCCCCACCACCACCACCCCCAAGTAATTATAACTTCTGGAAACATGTTCTGGGCTGTTTTACTAGAAAAGTAAAACAAGTGTGATTACATTTGGACTCTTAGTATCAAGCTACTTCAAGTCTGCCTGCTGGTACCTGATGTCGGGAAAAGCAGCTGGCTAATTATTAAGGAGACAGACAGCTCCTGTCCCAGGCTTGTGTTACTTGTCAGAAGAAACAGTTTCGTTCTTAACCCTAGAATACAGCTCACGCTTTCTTGGGGACATTCAGGCGGATTTTCACTTGAACGCTTCAGCCAAGCCTTAGGAATCTGAGTACTCTAAAAGATCCCCCAGTCGGGTTTTGGTACCAGAGAGAGAAAAGAAAAGTTGACCCAGATTCTTCTCCCCTTAAGTTGGGAATTTGAGGCAGGAACCTCCTCTGAGACTTAGACAAGATTGGGTTAGATAAAGTTCACATCATCTTAATATCTTAAAAAGACCCACCTGGCTGAAAAACACGGGAAGAGGGGAAATTAAAAACTCCAAGATAGTGAATTTTTAGGTCAATTACAACTTTACTTTAAATTTGCATTTATTTGCAAAAAAAAAATAGTATACCTGTCCTTAACATTACTGATCTCTTCTCTTTAAAGCAGTGCATAAGAATAAACAAGCTTCTCTCTATATTTTATTGTTACCAAGCCCCCACAGGACAGGTGTGCAAGCTTCAGGTTTCCCCACCTCAAAACAAATCCCCATGCACAAACTAAGCTAACCAAAAATAATCAAGTCAGCAAACACACAAAATGCAGCAAAGAGAAACCTCCAATAAGGTTTGCGGGTTTTTTTTTCTTTTCCAAAATCAAACTTGAGAACTAACCTTTTATAAGTAAACTAAGTTGTTGTACCTTTCCTTTCATAATCAGAGTCCCGGGCGCTAAAGACCTGCAACACTAGGTCTCCTACTTGGCAGGGCGCTTCAGAGGAGAAACAAAAACAAAAGGGAGAGAAAGAAAGGAAAAGAGATTCAGGCTGACCGACTACAGCTTAGTCCACTTCCTCGATGGTCGGTCCCCCGGAGCCGCCGGAGCCGCCGCCGCCAGGCCCGCCCTGGTAAAGTTTGCTGATGATGGGGTTGCACACTCTTTCCAGCTCTTTCTGCTTGTGCTCGTACTCGTCTTTCTCGGCCATCTGGTTCCGGTCCAGCCAGCTGATCACCTCCTGACACTTGTCGAGGATCTTGCTTTTGTCCTGCTCGCTGATCTTGCCCCGCAGCTTCTCGTCCTCCACCGTCTGCTTGATGTTGTAGGTGTAGGACTCCACGGCGTTCTTGGCCGCCACCCGCTCGCGGTTCGCCTCGTCCTCCGACTTGTAGCGCTCCGCCTCCTGCACCATGCGGTCGATGTCGTCCTTGCTCAGGCGACCCTTGTCGTTGGTGATGGTGATCTTGTTCTCCTTGCCGGTGCTCTTGTCGGCGGCGGTCACGTTGAGGATGCCGTTGGCGTCGATATCGAAGGTGACCTCGATCTGGGGCACCCCGCGGGGCGCCGGGGGGATCCCGGTCAGGTCGAACTTGCCCAGCAGGTTATTGTCCTTGGTCATGGCGCGCTCGCCCTCGTACACCTGCACCAGCACGCTGCTCTGGTTGTCCGAGTAGGTGGTGAAGGTCTGCGTCTGCTTGGTGGGGATCGTGGTGTTCCTCTTGATGAGCGGGGTCATGACCCCGCCCGCCGTCTCGATGCCCAGCGACAGGGGCGTCACGTCCAGCAGCAGCAGGTCCTGCACGTTCTCGGACTTGTCGCCGATGAGGATGGCGGCCTGCACCGCGGCGCCGTAGGCCACGGCCTCGTCGGGGTTGATGCTCTTGTTCAGCTCCTTGCCGTTGAAGAAGTCCTGCAGCAGCTTCTGGATCTTGGGGATGCGCGTGGAGCCGCCCACCAGCACGATCTCCTGGATCTGGCCCTTGTCCAGCTTGGCGTCGCGCAGCGCCTTCTCCACCGGCTCCAGCGTGCCGCGGAACAGGTCGGCGTTGAGCTCCTCGAAGCGGGCGCGCGTGATGGACGTGTAGAAGTCCACGCCCTCGTAGAGCGAGTCGATCTCGATGCTGGCCTGCGTGGACGAGCTCAGCGTGCGCTTGGCGCGCTCGCAGGCCGTGCGCAGCCGCCGCACGGCGCGCTTGTTGGGCCCGATGTCCTTCTTGTGCTTGCGCTTGAACTCCTCGGCCAGGTGGCTCACCATGCGGTTGTCGAAGTCCTCGCCGCCCAGGTGCGTGTCGCCGGCCGTCGACTTCACCTCGAAGATGCCGTCCTCGATGGTCAGGATGGACACGTCGAAGGTGCCGCCGCCCAGGTCGAAGATGAGCACGTTCTTCTCGCCGCCCGCGCAGCCCTTCTTGTCCAGCCCGTAGGCGATGGCGGCCGCCGTGGGCTCGTTGATGATGCGCAGCACGTTGAGGCCCGTGATGGTGCCCGCGTCCTTGGTGGCCTGGCGCTGCGAGTCGTTGAAGTAGGCCGGCACCGTGATGACGGCGCTCTGCACCTTGCCGCCCAGGTAGGCCTCGGCGATCTCCTTCATCTTCGTCAGCACCATGGACGAGATCTCCTCCGGGAAGAAGGTCTTCACCTCGCCCTTGTACTCCACCTGCACCTTGGGCTTGCCGCCCTCGCTCACCACGCGGAACGGCCAGTGCTTCATGTCCGACTGCACCGTGGCGTCCTCGAACTTGCGGCCGATCAGCCGCTTGGCGTCGAAGATGGTGTTGGCGGGGTTCATGGCCACCTGGTTCTTGGCCGCGTCGCCGATGAGGCGCTCCGTGTCCGTGAAGGCCACGTAGCTGGGCGTGGTGCGGTTGCCCTGGTCGTTGGCGATGATCTCCACTTTACCGTGCTGGAACACGCCCACGCACGAGTAGGTGGTGCCCAGGTCAATGCCGATGGCCGGGCCGCGGGCAGACATCCTGACTGCGAAGGCGGGCGAGCGACGTTAAAAGACGACACGGCCAAGGGAAGGCGATCCGCGGCCTCGACTAACGGTCAGCCGGCACCTCACGCCGCGAGCGCCACCAGCGTCTCCCGCCGCCCCCGCCCGCTCCGCCCCGCTCTTATAGCCGCCTTCTGGAAACTCCCGCAGCCAATCGGCTGCCGGCACCGCCCGCGCAAACTCTTCCCAGCCCCGCCACAGGCTGGCCTGGCTCGGAGTGACCGGCCCGCGGCCCAATAGATATCAAGTTGGGTGAGGCGGGGAGGAGGGGGGGGGCAGCACCGCCCCCGCCCGCCCGCGCGAGAAAGCCAAGGGGCGGCCGTTATGCAAATAAAGCTCCTCCCAGAAGCCTAGCGCCCGGGCTCCCGCGCCTCGCGCGCGCCGCCTGCTGCTTGGGGGGCGTTAGGCTCGCGCCCCCGGGGGCCAGGTGTACGCGCCTTTTCGCGGCTTGGGCCTTTCCTGAGGGCGGATTCGTCGACGTCCGTCGGATTGGCAGGGCATGCGGCCAATGAGAAGCGCAGACTCCCAGAGGGGTGGGGCAGGAAGGGCAGGGTCGCGGTGAGGGAGGAGGAGGAGGAGGTGCGGGAAGGGAGCCGAGCGGGTTCTTTGGTTTCTTAAAGATCCCCTGATGCGGTGCAATGCTAGGTGTCCCGACTAACGCAACCCACAAGGGCCAAGGAATTCATTCTGCGTGGGTGGCGCTGAGGAACCGCGGCCGGGATCGGCCATTCTTCAGCGCGCCCTGAGGGACGCGGAGTTGGCGTGGTTGGGGCGTGAGGGCGGCTCCCTGGGGCGGGGTCGACCAGAAAAAGCAGTTCCTTCGGCCGGCGGCCCCGCGGCGGCTCGGGGGAGGTGGCGCCCGGGAGAGACCAACGGTCGGGCGCGGGGCGCGGGGCGCGGGGCGCGGGGCGCGGGGCGCGGGGCGCGGGGCGCGGGGCGCGGGGCGCGGGGCGCGGGGCGCGGGGCGCGGGGCGCGGCGCGCGGCGGCTCCCCCTCTCCCGCCCTGCCGTCAGACGCCGCCGCCTGTCTGGTTTCGTCCCCCCGAGCCCCCACTCTTCGCCTCATTTTCGATTTCAAACGCGCTCTCCGCCGCCCTGAGTTCTTCACGGGGAAAAGCCCGTCTTCGAACCCGCACGTTGCAGCTCCACTGAGCTAACCCAGCCGGGGAGCCCAGCGGCACGAGCTGGTTTGTTCAGGCTGCAGTTGGCGCTGGAGGCACGAAGCCTCCGAGAGAGACGCTGGTTCGCTCAGGGGTCACGGGGCTGCAAGGTGCGAGCCGGCACCTGGCAGAGACGGGAACTTGCGGTTTTAACCTGGTGGAGGGAAGCCGGGGACTGGCACGCGCAGCTGCTGCGTGAGAGCAGGAGGAGAAATGAAGTGCGTGCGCCAGAGGTGAACCTAATTAGAAATGCTGGAGCGGGCGGGGGGAGGTGTCTACGCGGACAGGGCGAGGGCTTCCTGGAATAATCGTCAGAATGAAAAATGCACGCCTCAACCCGGGGCTGACTTGGGCCCGCAAAGAGGGTAGGGGAGGCGCGCTTCACGCGTGGTGGGGAGCACACGGAGGGCGGCCGTGCGTCCTGGCGGGAGGCCGAGGCACCCCGCCGCACACCCCCAGTCAGCGCCCCCGGGAGAGCTTTGGTGCCCGGAGACGAAGGCCCAGGAAAACGCATCCTGAGCAGCCGGCGTGTGTGGCCCGCAGGAAAGCTGTGTGAAAAGGCTGTGCGAAACAGACGCCATCTGTGCCCGGGAGGCAATGGTAGCAAAATTCTTAAGAAGTCCCTCGACGCTCGTTTTTTTAAAACCAGCTTGTGCAACTTCCAATTGTTCGCTTAAGAAAAGAAAAACTGCATTTGCTAGTAATTTGTCAGTCTCATTGGTTAAAGTGGTGCTGGTTTTAACAACTCCCATCTTCTGGATCATAAACGAAACTGAAGAAAAAATTTTCAAACAGGAAAACTCTTAAAGCCAATGTTATGTTAGGAAGACAAGGCCAAAACCAAAGAGTTTGTAATGAGCGCTGTTACAGATTTCGAGGACAGATCTGTTGGTTTTGTTCTCAGAAATGCGTCTTCTGTAGCTTTCTGCTGTTTTGTTTCATGTAGAAAAGGGGATTGGTGGGCTGGGGAACAACACAGATTTTGGAGGAACTGATGATGGGATATGATTTAGAGACAGAGTCCCAGCTACAACTACAGGAACTGGGAGAAATAGAAACTTCAGATCTCTTGTATGGTCAGCCCTCCCAAAGGAACCTCAAGCAAAGCAAGACTGGGGAAAAAAAAAAAAAGAAAAAGAAAAAAGGCAGGCCAGGGTTCTTGCACAGAAACACTAAAATTAGAGCTTCAGAAGGGAGAGGTTCTTTTGCATAACCGTGTCCTACCTGCGTGCATTGATCACGAACGTTGCAACCTAACCACCACGTGTGGTCTTTAACCCAGCTCTCCGAAACCATGGTAGCAGTTTTCATTAGCTATATATACTTCTTCTGCTCTAATTTATCACCTTTTTGTAAATTGATGTTTCGTATGTTTCATACTTTACATGGCATCCTGATTCTTCCCCAAGGACACAGAATTTGCATTCTGATTTTTTTTATGAAATAAACTTTTGCAGTAATAGAATATTATCATACTGATCAGACTTTGAATGTATACATTTTTCTTCTTTGAACTGATTTTTAATCTTAGTTGTTCTCTGACGATTGTGGTTCAGAATCCATTACAAGTCTACAGTAGCACATCACATTAGGAAATGCATACTCAAATAATATCCATCCATACCATCAATGCTGCAGCAAAACATGGACAGCGAATTCCTGACAGCGAATATGATCTCTTTTGGAAGCCCATGTGATACTAATTTTTCTTTAACTTAAATATGACCAGACCTTTCATTTGGTGGAATTCATCCTAAGGAAGTAATAGAAAATACAGGCAGTATTATTTATGTTAACAACAATAAAAAAATGGCTTACATATCAAGCAATAAGAGAATGGTTACATGAATTATAGTACATGGACATTATAAATTATTATTCACCCATAAATGTTGTTTACAAGGGTTTTTTGATGACAGGAAAGTATTCTTAATATAATTCATATATGTAGAATAATCTTAAATATATGAAAAATGCATCAAAATGGACTACCTCTGGATGACAGGTTTATCAGCAATTTTTATGTTTCCTTACTGTACTTGTACAGATTTTTAAAACTCGACTATTAACATTCAATTGAAACAAAAGTGCACTAATCCTGTTACTTATGTACAAATTACTATTGATTTTCAACATGCAACATTTCTGACTGAATATGCTAGGATGTTTCAAAATATTTTTACAACCCAAAGTTTGAGGGGTTCCACACAGATTGAACCATGGCCCAAACAAGGGCTTTCACATAGGTCAAAGCAGCTCTAACGAATCCCCAGAACCCAGAAGAGTACCTTGGGGCACAGTGGTGATTCATGTGTTAGTTAGAAGTGACCGGAAGCACGGTATTTATCCATAAAACTGAAAAGCATTTCATTTTTTCCTGTGTAAGATCATCTGCCTGCCTCTTCTATTTCTGTACTAAATGACACCACAGACACCAAAAGTTGGAACAAACATCTGGAAGTCCTTGTGCAGGAGACACAACAGTGAATAACACAAGGTCTAAAGCTACCTGCCGTGGAGAGGCTCACTCACCAAGAGCAAGTGTTTGCAGTCACTGGGGGAAAACCCTTTTGTATTTGCCTGGAACGGTTTCAGCCCCTCCGCAGGCACAGCTTTCAGAAGGGCTGTGGATTGTTTTGAGCGGGTAGTGTTGGCCTGCGTAGAAGGCCAAGCGACAGCCTGTAATTTGAGGACCTTTGGGCAAACTGGAGTTCACCTAATATTTAAGGTGCCATTTTGTAGTTCTCTGAAAGCAAACTTTCCTAAAATAATTCTCGAATCACCCGTCACTACAGGAAAACATTCACTCTTTGCTTCTGAACCTTCATGAACCTCATTCTTGGAGTTAAACTGCAGATACAAAGTAGACTGGAGCATGAAACCCACACTTGGAGTGGAACCCTAGGAGACGTAGCCCCTGGAAGGCGGCTTCCCCTTCACCACAGAGACAAGCTGTGCCCACTTCCGTTTTGGGTGCTAGCTCTAAGGATAGGCCCTTGGAACTAGTCAGATTATCTGGAGGAAGCCAGACTCAATATGCCACTTGCTAGATTCTGAAAAGAAACAAAATGAATTAACTGGCAGAGAAGTTACTGCTCTGGATAGAAAACTGTTATCTTGACAAATGCATTTACCCTCTCAAAGAACCAAAATACTATATGAGGGCCTTTTTATAAATAATTATTTCTTTTTATATTATGAGGGAAACCGATTAATTTGTTGCCATCTGTGTTTGCTGTGAGATAATACTTTGGCAGTCATTCTTCTGTGTTGAAGAAATCAAAATTTGGCAACAAGAATTTTAGCACATCCTCTTGGCTCTCTTCTTTCGCTGTGCAGGAACAACATAATTGACTATCTCAGTTACTCTATTATTATGGTATCAGAGGATGGGAAGGGTTGATAGCTTTTTAGATTGTTTTTTAAAAGAGCCAGGTTGAAAAAAAATAGTGTAAATAAAAGTGATATACAGACAGCTTAACTTATGAACATAAAGGAGGAAATTTTATTAGTTAAAAGCAATGGAT